>NC_143566.1:99273000-99600000 GCF_054136105.1 Typopeltis vanoorti
AGCCTGCATGGCCAATTTCCTTTCGTAATCTGCTTTTGCTTTTCTTACCACCCTTGTTACCATCCTGGCCTGAGCTTTATACTGTTCATGCACCTGATGGTCACCCTTCTCCTTAAATTCCCTCCACAATTGTTTCTTTTTTTGCAGCTCAAGCTTAATAGTGTTATTCATCCATTTAACCCCTACCTGATTTATTATTCGGACTCTTGGTATACAGTCAACCATTGCCTCCTGCAAACAGTTCTTGACCACCTCCCATGCACCATCAACATCCAGCCCTTGCAGTTTTACATGCCATGGCATTGAGCCAAGCACACACCTAAGCTTGTCATACTTACCAGCCCGGTAATTCCACATATACCCTGTCTTAATTGTAAATTCGACTCCTTTAGCCACCTCCCAAGTCATGACCTTATGGTCACTCTCACCAATTGGTGGCAACAAGGTCATGTTCGTTACAGCCACATTCTCAGTTGCAATTACTAGGTCCAGCACTCTCTGCCCCCTGGTATTTTCCAATACATGTTGCCGTAGATAGTTGTCCCTTAATAACTGCATAAAATCCAATTCCTTCCTCCCATGTGCCCTCTCCTCTTTCCAGTCAATATTACCATAATTGAAATCACCCATAATAATTACCCTCCTTCCATTCATTTCTTCTATTTGCTTATGCATACTATTCCCACCATCCACTCCATCACCCGGTCTATAGCAGCACCCAATTGTATATTTTGTTCTGCTAGATTGTATCTCACACCAAACAGCCTCAAATGTGCTTTTTTCCCCATCCTGCAGTTCAACTTCTATACTCCTTGGCTGAAGCTCATCAGCTATCATCAATAACACTCCTCCCCCCTTTTTATTCACCCTGTCACTCCTGAACACGCTATACCCATCGCATTCAATCCCACTAGCTTTATCATCTTCTGTCAGCCATGTTTCACTAATACCGACAACCTGTGGCCTGGAAGTGCCAACCATGGCCAAAAACTCTTCCTTCTTGTTCCTAATACTCCTGGCATTAGTGTACATGAATCGCAGAAGCCCATTTGTCCCATCCCTACTTTGATTCCTTATACTAATTATCCCATTCTGATTTGTTGTCCGTCGTACTCGCCCGGGCATAATATACTCATTCATACACTTAACTTCCCCCCCTAAAGTCTGCATATCTACTCCCCCCCCTCTTAATAAATCTAGTTTCCCTGAGTCTGTACATCCACTTCCACATCATTCATCAACACTCTTTCAAGTCTCCGTACACCAACTCCATTCAAATGTAACCCATCCATCTTATATAAGTCCTTTCGCCCATCGAACTCATTCCACACATCCACAAATTCCACACCACTCTCCATGCATAACCCACGCATAAAGTCATTGGCAATTATGGCCCTCCTTCTAAACACTTCGCTGTCATACCGCGGTAAGATACTCACCATCCTAACTCTCTCACTCTTCTCTTTTGCTACCTCAAACAACTCCCTCACATCCTCTATCATTTCCATTTTGTCCTCTTTCAAATCATTCATTCCTGCCACTATTATCATCTCTTTCACCCTCTGTTTTTGCAGTCGAATAGATTCGCTATTTGATATGAATCTAGGTGTTTGCCAACCAAAAGACACACCATATTTTTCATTTCTTATATATATATATCATGAATAAAAGCTGTTAACATGTGTTTAGTATATGAGGAAAGAAGAAAACAGTAGATTTAGCTTGTGCACTCTTTTTTGTGTATAATTTTGCATGCATCTTTTGATATATTGCAAATAGCTGGTTGTGAAATTATTTTATTTATTTTTTATTTTTTTTGTTACAGCTTCCTATTAGGCATTTCCTCTGATACTGTTGAATTAATAGTTCAGTGAATTACTGCTATGATGTAATCTTCTACCACAAAAGAAAGAAAGAAAAAAGATTTCACACAATTTATAAAACATCAAAAAGACAATTAATACATTTTTTCCCGGTTTATTTCGATTCCACAGAAAAATCAAAAAATTACAAAAATTAGAATTTTTATTCGCGACGAACTCATACTCCATGCACGGTATTTCTCATAACCTCAAGAGCAATTATGACATCCTCGACAGAAACCGTAATTCTTCTCTGACCTTCTGTCACGGAGACGGTATCCCTTATAAGTTGTTCCAAGAAAAGAACAATCTCTGTCCTGGTTGCGTCATGGAGCTCGTCGGCCATGTGCCTTATGCCAGCTTGCCGAGCCAATCGCAGAATAGCTTGGTCGCTGATCATCGTATTGAGGTGAGGGAGATATCGTGGTGCTACGGGTAATTGGGACATTTTTCAAAATTGAAGTTTATGAAATATATGACCACAGGGAATAAAAGATGAAGTCCAAATGAGTGGGTCGAAATGGAAATGTCTCTGCAACACTGTAGAGGAAATCTGTTTGTTGATGACGTCACACAACTAAAGGGTATTATTATTATTATTATTATTATTATTATTATTATTATTATTATTATTATTATCATCATCATCATTATACAACAACGTTACTGACCTAAAGGGTGAAGCAGGTGCTTTTCATATTTCCCGCTATCTGATGAGGAAACTGTGAGTGGGAAAAATTTATGAGCCTATTGCTCGCCACGAGGGCTTGATGATTAGTCAACAGAATTGAAGCCTGCAAGACGCAAGACGTTGCTGACTATAAGGGTGAAGCCAAATGCTTTTATAATCCCTGCTATCTGATAAGGATTGCTGTGTGAGGAAAAGTTTATGAGCTAAGTGCTCTGCCGGAGTGGGAGCGATTTAAAGATCTTCATTTGGAAGTAGGATGGCCTTGGGTCTCCTGTATTTTGAGAAGTCAGTTTCATCATAATTTGCTGCTTGCTGCACTAATTCATTTGGATGTGAAGAGGATGGTGAGAAGAACTTTACTGCTGAAGACTGCAGGAAAGAGTAGATGTAGGGGATATTTGTGTCCCGGTGGAGTTTGACATTTCTGACATACCATGGTGCATTTAAGATCATGCAGAGACATTTGTTTTGCACTCTCTGTAGTTTGAGGATATTTGTACTTGAGATGTGGCTCCAGGCTGGGAATGCATAAGTAATAATGGGTCGAATCATCAACTGATAAAGGAGCAGTTTTATTTTGGTATCCAGCTTGCTATTCCTACTGATAAAAGGGTAAAGCTATGCAATAACTCTTGATGCTTTTGTACATGAGGCTTTTATATGTGGACTGAAAGTTAGTTTTCAGTCCAGCAGTACACCCAGATATTTAGCTTCTGCTTTCTAGGGAATCTTGGTATTAAATAGGAAGATGTCATCTTTGGGAGATATGGAGTTTTTAGTGAAGAGCATGGCGATACTCTTCTTTAATAGAGTTGGCTAGTATAGCTGTGTCGTCTGCGTAAAGGGCAATGATAGATGACATTGGATTGTGCAGAATGTCCGCCATGTAAATCGTGAAAAGTATCGGTGCCAGTAGGGACCCTTGAGGAACTCCTGCCAAGATGCGTCGCTGGGTAGATAATATATCATTTAGTTTGATTTGCATTCGTCTGTCACTAAGAAATGACTTTATAATTTGGGCTAGATCTAATGGAATGCCAGCTAAAATCAACTTGTATAGTAGTCCAAAGTGCCATAATTTGTCAAACGCCTTTTCTAAGTCAAGAAAAACTGCTCCGGTGTATTGGTGCCAATTTGATAATGAACTCGATTAGTCTATGAATTTGTTGGTTTGAAAAATTGAAGAATTGAAGCTTAAGATGGCTTTTGGTCTTTTATGTTTGAAGGAATCTGTTGCGTCGTGATTTGCATCTGGTTGAATCAGTTTGTTAGCATGCACATATGCTTTTAATGTTATTATTATTATTATGTGACACCTCCAAGGAGTCCAAAGACTCATCGAGTGAGACTGTGCAAACAGCATTGAACGACTGAACCCTTCCAACTACTAACCGCGCTCAAACTTATTTAACTTTTTGCGAGCCATTAGTAGAGGCTCTACCAATCGACCAACCTTTGCTGGCAAGAAGAACTTAGTTGCTATAGTCTGCATGAAGGTGTAAATATAGAGGACATTTGTGTCCCGATGAAGTTGCACAGGTGGTACAAACCATGATGCGTTGAGGATCATTCTAAGACATTTATTTTGCACATGTTGCAATTTGAGAATATTGGTATTAGATGTGTTGCAAGCCGGAGAAGCGTAGGTGAGTGTAGGACGAATCATCAATTTATATACAAGTAGTTTGATTATGGTGTTCAGCTTGCTGTTCCTGCTAATTAGAGGATAGAGCTGGGCTATGGTTTTTAATGTCTTTAGACAGAGAGTCTTGATATGGGAGCTGAAAGTCAGCTTTCTGTCCAGTAGTACGCCAAGATATTTGATCTCAGTTGGCCATGGGATTTTTGTGTTCAATAAGAGGATGTCTCCTTTAGGAAGCATTGATCTTCTGGAGAATAGCATGGCTACGCTCTTCTGAGGATTCACTTGGAGTCGCCATTTGGCGAAATACTGTTCGATTAGCAGTAGGTTTTCCTGTAGTTTCTTGATGGCTAGGTGCGGCTTCAAAGATCTGGCTAATGTCGCTGTATCATCCGCGTATAGGGCTTTGATAGATAACAATGGGTTGTGCGAGATATCACACATGTATACGGAGAACAGAATCGGTGCCAGTAAGGATCCTTGTGGGACTCCAGCATTGATGCGTTTTGTCTTGAAATTGTACTGTTTATCTTAATTTGCATGCGCCTATCATAAAGATATGACTTAATTAGATGAATCATTCCCATTTGTATTCCAGTTGATATCAGTTTGTATAGCAACCATAATGCCAAACCTTATCGAATGCACTGGCTATATCAAGGAAAACAGCCCCAGTGCATTGACGCCAGTTGAATCCGATGGTGTCATATTCCACTAATCTGTATATCTGTAGTGCAGTGCTGTGAAATTGACAGAACCCAAACTGCTCTTCAGGAAGAATGTTTAGCTTGTTTATTGATTCTTGGAGTAGGATAAGAATGACTTTCTCGGCAATTTTGCCCAGATTTGAGATGAGGCTGATTGGTCTGTAATTTTGAGGCAATCGCGGATCTTTTCCAGACTTATGGATTGTCATTATGTCCGCCAGCTTCCAGTAGGAAGGGAAAAGCGGACGATGGAGTTTATTATGTTAATCAGATGTACAATAGCTGTGAGAGGTAGTAGTTTTATCACCTTGTTGGTGATTCCGACAGGTCCGGGAGCCAAACGGCTCCTGGACCTGTCGGTGCAATTTGACTGGAGCATGTGACAGAAGATTTGAGCAAACATCTGACATGTCGATGGATCTTATATATGTGATTGAAGTCGAGAGGGTCATATGAGGGTTTATATTGCTTTTCTAAAGTTTTTGCTATTGCCTCGGCTTTATCTGCATCAGTGTGGATGAGGCCTAGATTTGTTTGGAGAGGTTTGTTTTTATATTTGATCTTTCTGATTAGGTTCCATAGATAGTGGTTATCAGGAGAGATAGAAGTCAATATTTCTTCCCAAAATTGACTTCTATGTGCTATAAGGGCATCTCTTACTGCAGAGTTGAGTCTGTTTAAAATTCGTTTGTCCTGTGGTGCTCGAGTGTTGTGATATCTCTTTCTTGCTTTGTTTTTCTCCCTGCTCAGGTTCATGATATCTTCTGGCAAGTGATTGGGTTTGAGGGTAGTTGTGGAAGTAGTAACTACTGCACAGGCTGTGTTAATTTGTTTAGTTAGATCTTTTACAGCTGTTTCAATTTCTTCTTTGGATTTAATAAGCGGCATAGGTCCGATATATTTCGGGAGTACCTTGGACAACATTTCCCATGGTATGAATGAGTGGTGGTGGGGGGGGGGGGGAGTTTTTCTTGGTTTCCCAACTTTAACAGTATTGGATTGAGATCAGATGATAGATCATTAAGTGTTACTATACTGTACTGGAGTCTTACATTCTGTAGCATGACTATATCCAAGACATTAGCCCGACCATATGTGTTGTGATGGGTAGTTTCAGTGGGACCTGCCACAACCACGTTGTTGGATCCTGTATACTTTGGTAGTATGTGTCCGTTTTTATTGGTAGAACGGCTATTCCAGACAGGATGCTTAGCGTTTGAGTCGCCGGCCATGATAACACGCTCCCTGATATCCAATACGGCGTTCAGATCTGAGGACAGTAATGCTTTTTGTGGAGGATTATATGCTGCACAGATTTTTAATTTACCAGCTGAGCTCGTGAGAATCTCTTTGCCAATAACCTCAAGATTCGTAGTGGGTGGGATATTTAAAGAGTAATGATTAATGTAATTCTTAACCCCTTAACGTACCAATTAAAAATCAGAAACCGGTCGTTTTTCTGCCAATTTTTTGGGCGAGGATGATTTGATGGATAAAAATTCATCATTATTAGGAAAATAATGGTGAATTTGTGAAAACGCAAACCAAATAGCCAATACACGCCGTTGGCAACTTTTCCCGGCTGAAAGGGAATAGGTGCAAGATTGTCTAGCGTCTACATTCGGTTGTATTTATATGTGAAACCAAAATTCAAAATCAATTTTGGCGCAATAAACAAAAGAAGTGTCACATACGTCTTTGTATGTTAAGGGGTTAATGAAAATAGCAGTGCCGCCGGCTCTGAGATACAATCAATCTGTCTGTTCTGTACAGCTGATATCCCTAATTTTGGGGTTGTCTGATAGTCTCAGATGGGTTTCGTTTAGCAAGAGTACATCCGACTGATTTCTTTGGGTGAAGTCCTGGAGTTCCAAGATTTTATTTCTTAGTTCTTTCTCTTTCCACGCAATGATCTGTAATGAGTCTGGATTAATTTATTCCTGTTCATGAATGAGCGCTGTGATAGGGATTGAATCTGCTAAAGTCCAGCAGCATATTTGCTAGAGAAGTGGTGATAATAGCTGTCAACTTTGAGTGTGGTGCTGGCTGATCCTGTTCCTGGGTTGTCTTTTTAGTACGAACTACATATGCATATGTCCTTGTCTGTTGTTGTTGAGTTGATCTTTTAAAGACCTCCGATTTCGGGAGATCGGTTTCTGAGCATTTTTGCTGATCCTTGGGGGGCTGTGGAAGTGTGGCCTTTGGCATAGATCTGCTGGGGGAGGAAGAGAGTCTGGCTGTTTCTGATTGTCTGTTTTTTGGGTTTTGAATACAACCTCTATAGTTGGCTGTGTGAGGCCCGACCCCAGTTGGCGCATTTAGCCGGTGTGGTTTTGGCTTTGTGCAAGTGTTAGTGTGGTGGCTCTTTGCACATTTCAGGCATTTGTACTCTGCCTTGCAGAGCCTCTGAGCATGAACAAATCTTTGACACCTATGGCATTGCCCAGTTGAAGCCTTCTTCCTCAGAGGTTCTGGGGTGATTCGGAGTCCACATACTGATCTGAGGTCATAAATATTTTTATAAGCTTTATGGATCTTCACTAAAACCAGAGGCATAGGGGTTTTGTCCGCTCTAGTAATCCTACCAATCTTGATAAGTGGAAGGTCCTGGACCACCTACATATTTCTCTCCGAGCCAAGAGAGAAGGTGTGGTATTGTGTATTGCTTGAATCCAGCTCTTTTGTCAGTTTTCTGAAATCTGTTACAGTAGCTGGCTGGATTTTGATGTCATCTTCCATGTTTTTAGCTGAGATGTACTTTATTTGTAGGTTTGTCATAGTGGATCTTAAGTGTGTCCATTTTTTCTTTTCCCAGAGGACTCGGTGGCACCCTCTCTTTGGGGAAGACCGAGGGATCGGAACTGGGAGTGTCTTCTTCCATACCAAAATCCATGGGAGGTTATGCATTGGGGGTTTTCCGCTTCTTGCGCGCACGGACTTCTTCAAAGTCTGGAGGAGTGGATATCACCAAATCTTGCTTCTCCTCTGTCTGGGCTGTGTCCTCACACTCCTCAACTTCTCGTGGCAAGGAGTAGAAATTTAGGCTGCTAGTAGAAAACGAGTAAGAAAACTTACTCGATTTCTACTTTTCTCAGAATCTTTAAGAATGCTGATCGCCGGTCCTTTGTTGTTGTTGAGCGACTCAATATAAGCGTCAACTTCGTCATCGCTCATGGTGAAGTCGAAACGATAGTAGTTAATAATCGGTTGCTTTTAAAATAAATAAATCGACACTGGCGATTCTATTGGCGGTTAGGCCTAGCGAATCGCCCTCGTTGCGATTATACTCCACTTACCTGTATTGCTGTTCTTATACAATTCACAATTTAATAACTTCAATCACGTCTCTTCTAGTTAATCTTGCAGTTGCACCACAAAACCAGAGTTTCTCATATTTTATTAACACGATATTCAATCCTTAAAATTCATTGAAGCACGCCTCCATATTGAACCAAAATCGTCATTCATTCTCCATTCATTATTATTATTATTATTATTATTATTATTATTATTATTATTATTATTATTACGTGACATGACATCAGGTGCATAGATATGCACAGGCGCATGAGGGTGTGGCTTGGGATACCGAAAAATTAGGACCAATTTAAGACCCCGAAGCACTTTAGCGTCTTCAACCCCTCCTCGAGACGCTAGAATGCTCAGGAAAACTGGGGCCTTGCTTGACATCTCCAAGGAGTCCTATGGTGGGACACTCAGCTACCAGCAGATAGTCTGGAAATTGAGTGTGTTCTGAACGCCGATTTGCCTGTAAGTGAATGAAAACCCGAAGTTTCCGGGAGAAAAAAACAACAACAATAGAAGCATCAACAATGTCATACTTAATAGAATTTTTAAATCGTCAAATAAAAACATGGCAATTATAAATAAATTCGTGTTCGCTGTGCAGCCTCGAAGAAGAAAGGGAATAAATTCTGAAATAACATATCACTGCTTGTTATTTATTTTTTAGAATTCGAAAAGACATAAAAACTTGGCAATTTTCCAATAGTAAAGTAACTGCAGTTATCTCGGCTGAGACCGGTTAAAATCACTTAAATACTATAATACCAGACGAACTATTTCATAAGACCCTATTTCTTAGTCACTTAAAACTATCTCATTAAAAATCCTGTCGCGACTATGTTGTTTATAGTGTATACGTGCGTGTGTGAGGAGGGAAGGAGGATATACGCGGGGGGCTGGAAAGTTCTGATTAACACCTAGAACAGAACGAAAATGAAATTACACAAGAAAGAACATATCTTAAAACCTTTTAACCCCGAAGTTCCATTAAACTGTAATAATTTGTTCTTTTTCTTTTAGGACATATAAGAAGATATAAAACTAATTCATTTTTTATTAATTAATTAATAAACTTATTGCTCACAGATCAGTGCAACTATGTCCGCATAAGATGGCTGCGATAAGGGAACTGAATTTGAGAGGTGTTGTGATAACATGCCAAGCTAGAGAACTATCTGTTCGGCAAATTGGCCATCCGAGGTCAATCAATAGTCACCGATATAATACTGAGATAGAAACGCAAGGAGTCAACTCCAATTGCTGTCCACAGTGGACAATCCACTACACTCACCGAACCCTACCAGTAGGGTGCCACGAAGGATAATATGTAAAAACTGCCATTCCTCGGTGGACAGGTTGAATGCAAAGTTCCGGGCATCGACTGGAACACAAATTTGCAAAACCATTCAGATCCGACGCTCACAACATGGGTTTCCATGGTAGGACCGCAATATGCAAGCTCCACATCTCTCAAACGAACATGCAGAATAGCCTTTAGTGGTGGGAAGAGTGTGTATAGTGGGACGTGGAAGCTTGGAAAACTGTGTTGTAGACCCACTAATCACTCTACCGAGCAGATGGATGGGTGTTGGTTGGCGGATGTCCGATGAAAATCTGTTATAAGTGTGCGTAACCTAATTATGAAATTCTGAGGTGGCGGTGTGATGGTATACTACTGTTTTTCCTGGTTTGGCTCGGATCTCTGTTTGTGGTGCTACAAACATTGAACTTCGAGAGGTATCTGAACATGCTGTATAATGCAATGCACTGTGTCATTAGGCTGCGTGGTTTGCAGACATAAATGGCTCCACACAGCCCTGATCAGCCCTAGTGAACATCTGTGGGATGAACTCAACCATCGGGAGAGGTCAAAGGACGTACCCCCCCCACACACACACAACAGCCCAGGACATCATTACATGATTACAGGAAGAATGGTCCGAAACTCCCATTGATTGGTATCGTACGCTTGTGGAATGTATGTCCCGTAGAATAGCTGCAGTTATCGCAATGAGAAGAGGTCCTATATCTTATTAAGGTGGGTGCCATGGCTGTTTGATTTTTACATTAAGGTATCTGTTGACATCTTTCCAAGCAGTGTATTTCTGATTGAAATTTTCTCGGCATGATGCTCAATAAAAGTCATCTTCTAAACCCGATGTCTCTGACCCTCTTCTTACAGAATGGTTAACTTACAGTGGAATGTATATATGTTTGCATAACTAATTCTCTACAGGGGAGATTTGAAGAACAAACCGAATGATGAACAAGGTTTCTCTTTCAGACTTTGTATGCATGTGTGTATATGTGAAAGTGCAATTGAAACGCAATTATATTGTAATGGGTTAGTTATTTTGTGAAAATAACTAACCGATTACAGAAAAAAAATAACCAGGTGAAAATATTCAAAGTTATTATCACTGCACTCATTGTGTGTGAATTAGCGGATGTGGATTCTTCATCTTCTTTTGCACATTTTCTTGTTTTTCCCCTAAGTTACACAATATAGATTCATTTTTTATATGGATTTGGAAACGTTTTCTGGTATATTCTATTTACAGTCTGCAAGAACAAGGAATTCTGTATGATTCTCCTGTGTATACTGTCTTGCAAAGAGTTACTGTCGTTTGGTGTGATGAGGATATTTCATGGAAGTCTAGCTTAGTTTGAGGCAATTGTGCATTTTTAGTTACGAATGATGTTAATAGATATTCTTTCAAAATGTGGATATATTTGCATTTTGCATTTAATGCTAGTAGCTTGGCAATAGTCTTTCTGTGAATAGTACTTTTTGAGTAGGCATATTTTGATAGTCATTAAGAATGAGTTGAAGAAGTAAACCTATTGTTTGTTCTTTCTCCTCTTTTATTATGGCGATTGCTCCCTTAAAGGGTTTGAATGAAGCCAGACCTCTGAAGAAGAACAAGAGAGAGAGAGAGAGAGAGAGAGAGAGAGAGAGAGAGAGAGAGAGAGAGAGAGACATGATGAACATATGTATCCATATGTATCATTAAGACAGCATCCTATATTAGTAAATTTTCAATAGACATTGTATGTAAGAAATATTATCATTTGGGTTTCTTTATTGGTTAACATATCAGGAAAGGATAGTTTCCAGTCATTTTTATAAAGATAAGAGGAATTAAATTTTGGACACGAATTAAGAAGGGAATTTTTTTATGTCACAGAAAATGTAAAATATCACCGGCTTATCTCCACCAAACAACTAGAAAAAACAAAACAAAACGAATTATTAGCAGGGGGGCCTCGTGCATAGGCACTGTGGAACTGCAGCATCCCCAATTTTTCTCGATATATAAATATATATTTATTAATTTATTTATATTTGCTTGTAATATTTAATTTTATCTTCAATAACCTATACAATTCTCTTATTTTGTATAAAAAATAATAAAAATCCATCTTGTAGCACTTAGGAGGGCGAAGGATGCTAGCAGCAGCACTGTGTTTACTGATGTTATATTGCTACGCTTAGCTATGCGCCAAACATATGCACGTCATAGTGAGATGTGAGCTATTAGCGTAATGTGGCACTTTCCGTCGCAACGATCAACGATCAACATTGTTGGCATAAAGGATGAAAGAAATGCTTTTCATACTCCCTGCTATCTGATAGGGAAATAGTGAATGGAAAATTTATGCCCTGAGCAGGCTTGAAGATTAAACGTCAGAATTGTAGTTTAAGATGACTTTTGACTTTTTATGTTTGAATAGTCTGTTGCATTGTAATTTGCAGCTAATTGAACCAATTTGTTAGGGTGCACAGATGCTTTTTCTCAAAAGCATCTGTGCACCCTATATCTGTTGCTATAGTCTGCAAGAAAGTGTAGATATAGGGGACATCTGTGTCCCGATGGAGTTGCACATTTCGTACGAACCATGGTGCGTTTAGGATCATTCGTAGACACTTGTTTTGCACACGTTGTAGCTTGAGAATATTAGTATCAGCAGTGTGGCTCCAAGTCGGAGAAGCGTAGGTGAGCATAGGACGAACCATCAGTTTGTAGATAAGTAATTTGATTCTGGTGTTCAGTTTACTGTTCCTGTTGATCAGAGGATAAAGCTGGGCAATGAAGTTTGATGTTTTACACAGAGAGTCTTGATATGGCTGTTGAAAGTCAGCCTTCTGTCCAGCAGTACACCAAGGTATTTGATCTCTGTTTGCCACAGGATTTTTGTGTTGAATAGGAAGATAACTCCTTTAGGAAGTATCAGTCTTCTGGAGAATATCATGGCTATGCTCTTCTGGGGATTCACTTGCAGTCACCATGTGGCGAACCACCTTTCAACCAGTAGCAGGTTTTCTTGCAGTTTCTTGATGGCAAAAGGCGGCTGTATGGCTAATGTCGCAGTATCATCGGAGTAAAGTGATAGATGGCAATGGATTGTGCGGGATATCGTATATGTATATGGAAAACAGAATCGGGGCCAGTAGGGATCCTTGTGGGACTTCAGCCAAGATGCGTTTCTGCATAAATAGCACACCGGCGATCTTCACTTGCATAAGCCTGTCTAAAAGGTATGATTTAATTAAGTGAATCATTTCCAATGGTATTCCAGTTGAGATCAGTTTGTGTAGTAGTCCGTAATGCCATATTTTATCAAACACTGGCTATGTCAAGGAAATCAGCCCCATTATTGATGCCAATTGAATCCCGTGGATATGTATTTCACTAGTCTATATATCTATTGTATGGAAACTATGGAATTGACGGAACCGAACTGCTCATTAGGAAGAATGTTTAACTTTTGTACAGAGGCATGGAATCTGGTAAGAATAACTTTCTCTGCAATTTTACCCAGATTTGAGACGAGACTGATTGGTCTGTAACTTTGAGACAGATGCGGGTCTTTTCTGGTCTCATGAATTGTAATTATATCCGTCATCTTCAAGCAGGAAGGGAAATGTTTAAAACGGAGAATGGAATATTATTATATTGGTCAAATGTACAATAGCTAAACGTGGTAGTAGTTTTGTCACCTTATTGGTGATGCCGTCAGGTCAAGAAACCTTTTTGTTTCTTAATTATACCATAAATTTCTGCTGGTGATGTGAGTGCAATTTGATTGGAGCATGTTACAGTAGATTTTAATGAACTTCTCACATGTCTATGGATCTTGTAGATGTGATTGAAGTCTAGATGTTCATATGAGGGTTTACATTGCTTACTAAATTTTCTGCTATTGCTTTGGCTTTATCTGCATCAGTGTGGATGAGGGCTATATCTGTTTGGAGAGGGGAAAGATATTGTTTTTGTTTTTGATCTTTCTGATTAGGTTCAATATGGAGTGGTTGTCAGGAGAGATAGAAGTCAATCTTCCTTCCCAAAGTTGACTTCTATGTGCTTTAAGGGCATCTCTCACTGCAAAGTTGAGTGTGTTTAGGATTCGTTTGTCTTGTAATGCTCGTGTATTCTGAAACCTATTTCTGGCCTTGTTTTTCTCTCTGATCAGGTTCATGATATCTTCTGGCAAGTGGTTGGGCCTGAGAGTAGTTGTGGAAGTAGTGATTGCTGCACAGACTGTGTTAATTTATTGAGTCGGATCTTTTATAGCTGTTTCGATTTCTTCTTTGGATTTTATAAGTGGCGCAGGTGCAATATATTTCGCGAGTACCTTGGTCAACCTTTTCCATGATATGAGTGAGTGTGTGTGGGAGGGGACAGTTTTTCTTGGTTTCCCAACTGTAGCAGTATTGAATTGTGATCAGATGAAAGATCATTAAGTGTCAATATACTCTACTGGAGTCTCACATTCTGTAGCATGATTATGTCCAAGACATCAGCCTTGCCACATGTATTATGATGGGTAGGTTCAATAGTACCTGTCGCAACCACGTTGTTGGATCCTGTATAGTTGTCTAGTATGTGTCCGTTTTTATTGGTAGTTCGACTATTCCAGGCGGGATGCGTAGCGTTTAAATCACCGGCAACGATGACAGGCTCCCCGATGCCCAACACGGCGTCCAAAATCCGAGGAAGTAATGTTTTTAGTGGAGGATTATATGCTGCGAAGATTTTTAGTCTACCAGCTGAGCTCGTGAGAATCTCTATGCCAGTAACCTCTTGATTAGTAGTAGATGGGATATTTACAGAGCGATGACTGATGTAATTCTTGAGGAAAATTGCAGAACCACGCCACTGTGGGTGAGTCTGTCTGTTCTGTACAACTGATATTCCCTGATTTTGAGTCTGTCCGATGATCTCAGATGATAGGAGTACATCCCGCTGATTTCTTTGGGTGAACTCTTGGTGCTCCAAGATTTTATTCCTCAGGCGGTTCGCATTTCACGCGATGATCTCTAGTGATTCTGGATTTAATTTATTCCTGTTCGTAAGTGAGCGCTGTGATGATGATTTGTGTATCCTTTAGGAATCAATTAGTAAAAGATAGTGAGGGGTTGGTTCTACTAAAGTCTCGCAGCATATTTGCCAGAGAAGAGGTGATAATGGTTGTCAAGTTTGTGTGTGTGTGGTTCTGGCTGATCCTGTCCATGGGTCCTGTTTAGAACAGACTAATCTGCATATGTCCTTGTTAAGTTGTTCTTTTGAAGATCTCTGGCTGCAAGAGAATGGGCTTCTGTCCAATTTTGCTGATCTTTGAGAGGCTGTGAAGCTGAGGCTTCTACAGATAACTATAGAGGTTGCATTCAAAACCCAAAAAACCAGGTGATGAGAGACAGACACTCTTCCCCCCCCCTGGTTTTTTGGGTTTTGAATGCAACCTCTATAGTTATCTGTGTGAGGGCCGCGCAGTTGGTACATTTAGCCGGGGTGGTTTTTGGCTTTGTGCAGATATTGTTTGGGTGGCTGTTCCCACATTTTAGACACTTAAACTTCTGGAAGTAATTTTTTGACATCTGTGACAGTATCCTGTTGAAGCCCTTTTCCTTAAGTGTTCTGGGCTAATTTTCAGTCCACAGATGGACGTCTGGTCATATATGTGTTTATAAGTTTGAATGATCTCTGCTAATACTAGAGGCATCGGAGTCTTGTCTTTTTTGGTAATTCTGCTGACCTTAATGGGTGATAAATCTTGCTGGTGTAGATCAGCAGTGGATACATCTTCAGATACTCCTCTGAGCAGTACTGTCAGATTTTTCTGAGCCATGTGAGGTGTGATACTGAATGCCTCTGGCATTCATTTCACCTGAAAGTTTGTGGTAGTCCATCACTGTGGTGGACTGAATCTTTATGCCGTCAGTGACATTTTCTGCATATTTGTCAGAGATCTGTAGATTGGACATGGTAGCCCTTAGATGTAGAAGTGTCTGAAACAGGATTGTCTTCCTCCATTCCATCCTCTTTTGGAGGGTGTAGTTTTGTGTTTCTTACGAGCGTGGATCTCCATGAAGTCTGAGATCACCAAGTCCTGTCTCTTGTCCGGCAGAGCACTGTCTTCCTCGTCATCATCCCCCGACAAAAAACAGAACATAAGTTAGGCTCGATTTTTTTTAATCTCTTTTAGTATACTTATAGCTAGTCCTCCGTGACTCCACCAGGGCGTCGACGTCAATCCCACTACCGTGAGAACAAGGTGCGAAATCACTGCATAAGATCGTGGGTTCTTGAATCTGCATAGATGTCCTGTAGACCCAATCATTGATCTACCCGCAAAAAGAATCCCGCAGCCATAAAAGACTGCCAGCAAAATCAAGCATTGGAAAAATGCGCGAAGTAACTGCACTTTTAGTTTTATTTTAGTTTTACCCTAATAAATGGGAAAAGGAGTGTCGAGAACTCACTTGGCCACAGAGTGAAACCTAGCTCCCTAAAAACGATAAATCCACCACTGTTACTCTTTTCAGGTGGGGTTTACACGGCCATCAGACCTCCTGCATGTTTCGTGCAGAGGGGGAGACAGTAGGTCTTAAACTGTGTTAGCTCCAGTGCAATGTGAGTTTCCCAAAAAACTTTATATAAATTCAATCAGATACAGACTAAAATAACACATTGTCTCATCAAAAGTCACAAGCCAAATCAAAACTCTCAATCAAAACTCACTGTCCGTCAGGTGCCAGTAGTAGAGTGTTCGTACTACTTATCGTGTTTACTTCGTTTCTTTAAATATTTGGATTACAATTAAAGACATAACATTTGTTCTAGTTTTTATTTTAGAACATTATTGGGATTATGATAATGGATTTTATTTTTAAGTAATTTTGATTTATACCAAACTGTATATTTTATCGATAATAAACAATATTGTTTCATGTTTAACTTTTTTTAAAATTTTTACCATAATTTTGATATTTTATCCAAACATGTATACTGTATTTAGTGTGTATGTATATTTCGAAAGTTGCAGCACCCCCCGCGATTTCAAGCCATGAGCTGCCACTGATTATATTATAAAATGTTAACTAATAATTATTAGTCAACATTTTTTCAAGAATAGTTCAGCAGCAAGAGGGCACATATTAGTCTCCTCATACCTATGCAAAATATTTGTTTGTAAGATTTCTCCAAACAACCATTTCTTGAATAACAGTTTTTCCTCTGGTAAAACGAAGAAATCGCCCAGAAGATATACAGATATCCGACACATAGCGGATTATGCAGACAGGAGTAACTACCCTATCTTAAGCAATAATCAGGTTTATAAGACGACAGCCTAGTTGCCTGCTAGAGGCCATTCAACTCAATAAGAAAAGATCAGATGTTGTTCTACAGGGAATGGAAAATCTTGTGGTTAAATTAATTTGGTTTTAACGTGTTTGCTGGAGGGATCATTATTTATCCAAAATACGTCCAAGAACATGAAAGCAAAAGGACTATTTTTGATTCAAAATCAACTGTATTCATTACTGTATAACATGCCCTTTATTTTTTAAAAAAAGATGTCGCTTTTTTCTCTTTTTTAATATATATATGAAGGGTCCTCCCACGATGAGTCTTCTGACTCCATGGAGGTTTAAGTCATAAGAAGAAAGTTTTTTTCCACATTTCATTTTCCCTTAGTATTGTGCATCTTTTCTCTTTCTCACATGCCTCACACTTTCATCTAAACCGAATATCATTCACAGATGGTCAATGCGACTATAAAAGTTATTCTGATTTAAAACATGCCATTTTAAGTGTTCGAATTTACACTAGTATAGATGAGATGGACTAGTTTCACGAAATCCAAACAATTCATATGGGGTTGTCTTCTCTTCTCTCAGTCTCTCTGTAGACGATTATTGGAAGTCTTGCAGGATGGCAGACTGAAACGTTCTCGCCCTCGACCATAGATGGCAACACTATCGGCAAGACTTTTTTTTTTCTAAGTTGGTACATCTGTCATAAGCATCCATGTGAAATTGCAAGTCATTCAATCAAGTAGTTTGCTTTATACAGCTGTCTGAAGCAAAAGTATTGTATCCCTTGAAATGGATAGAATTGAGTATCGTGCAGTTATAAAATTCTTCGTAAAAGGTTTAACGCCAAAAGCAATTCATTCGAAGTTCATAAAAGTTTATGGGCACTCCTCTCCTTCGTTTTCGACAATTAAGAAATGGGCTGTCGAGTTTAAACCTGGCAGTACCAGACTTGATATCTACATGAAGGACGTCCAAAAAAGTGTAATAATAACACCAGAAATCATTGATCAAGTGCATATGGTATTGAATGGTCGGCAAGTCAGTTTGTTAAATTGCTGCATGCCACTTAATTAGTGATAGCCCTGAGCCAGCTATCTCTGATTGGCTACCAGTGGAGATTGAACTGCCCACTCAGTCTCCAAAAGTTAGATGGGCTAAAACGGCCTTGATATACGGGAAGAAAAGGCGTTAGCGAATTTTTATTTATTTTTTTAGAACTCTCGATTTAACATTAATATAAAGGTAGAATTCATGCAGTTTAAGATCATTCATTGACCAAAAGAAGAATCTTGTCGTTTTTCCATCTTCCCCATAATGGAAGGGAATGCCACTTAATCGATATATATATATATGTCAATAAATTAAAATACTATTAATTCTGTATTTTATTTTAACGCACAGTTTTCAACAATCCCACTTCATCCATCCCCCCCCCATTGCTTTAAAAAGTGTTTCAAGCCAAGCAGTAAAATTATTGTTTATTTTAGAAACCATTTTCTTTTCTTCACGTCTTCCGAAACTCAAATTAGATCTCTTGAATAGCCGTTGAAGTGAATGAGCTGCTGTGTGTGGTCTTGCATTATCAGGTGCCTGTCTATCCTTGCAGAAATTGCGATTTCTTCCTTAGCACTATAATACCTGAAGAAAATCCATCATATGTTCGATTCTAGTCGTCGAGTAGAGAAATTTTTATAGACCTTCCTTTGGTTATTCCAAGATAATCGATGTTAGAACCATGGTCATGTTTGGCTTTTTTTTTCCCTCTCATAAACTTGAATTTTTAAACTAGCTTCTCAAATATCGACTGAACACACACTACTGCAAGCAATATTATGCTCAGCAGAATAAATGACAGCCTGATGGTGGCAGTTATCTATTGTATTCCCTTTCGAGAAACCCTTGGTTAATTTATAGTTTGACTGATGGAAACAAGCTGCCTCACTATTTTTAAAGGAAGTCCACGTACTCCCTTTGAGCAATAAATGGAATTAGAGAAAATCTGATTTAACGACCGCAGGCGAATTTAGATGCCTTTATTATATTATAGTCCAATTCTGCATCAATCTTAATGATTCATGCTAACTCAATGTTCCCTTTCAATGCTAGCGATTTCTGGATTACTTAACAATCAAAAATTAACTGGTCAACTTTTTGCTGAGCAGTTAGTGGAAAAAAATTATGGATATCAACTGCAAATCACTACCAAAATGACAAATGTTAAGAATCTATAACAGAAAGTGATAAATTAAAACACATTGGGAGATTGCGATTCTGAAATTCTTACCTTGGTCTACGTGTAGACAGAGGTAGGTATTTAGCATGTTGCGGGTGTTATTTCAGAACGCTGGCAGCTTCCATGTATATCGTTAGCAGTGTAAGGTGCATGATTCTTATGTTTTTTATTATTAGCATTTCTTTTTACTGTTGTTTACTACAGTATAATTAAAGTGTGGTAGAAATAAGTGGTTATTTTGTTTAGGTGATGTTCTTTGGATAAAGCACTGTCAACGCCTGCACAGACTGTTAGTAATGCTGTGTCACATATGTATTAATAGATTTGACTTCGTAAGTCTGTGAATCTGATTTTGTTAATTCCTGAACTGGTCTTTTGCTTTAGTTGTGAGAGTGTCTTCCAGTTCCAATTTGGGTACAGGAGGAAAGTCCATGGCTTGCTGTCGACTTTCGGTTAATCGTTTTGTACTAGTTATCTTTTTTTCCAGTTCTGTTTGCAAAAGGCACAGTTAAATGATTTTGCAAATTCCTTCTGATTCATCTCTTGACCAAAGTTTTGGGGTAATTTTTCTTTTTTTGGGTTAAAAGTTCATTAAGTGTGGATTATGTTTGCTTCATGAATTGACACTGTATTCTGCAAATATCTGAAAGTAGTAAGGTCGTTTTTAATTTAATTGTCAGTCGGTTTCTTGTGTTTTGGTATGTTTGTATGTGAATGTTATTGGATTACTTTTTCACTCTCTTCCATAGTGTCTTTTAGTGAAATACTGTTTAGCATATCCTCATTTATCCATAGAACATTTAGTGCTTGTCCCGTTTCTATGGTGCTTTGTGGTCTTTCTGTATATTTCTGTAAACAGAAATTCGAGTCTATCATATAAAGTTATTGGATCATTTGTATTATGTAGTCTGTTCCAATTTGTTTTTTTTACTATAACAGTAGAGCATACTTTATCTGGTGGGGTTTTGCAGCATGTGGGAATGAAGTTGCGATAAAGTAGTGGTCAGCAATTTAGTAGTGATTACTGATGACGTGTGTGTGTGTGTGTGTTAATAGGAGCCCGTATTTTGATGTGATCTACGCATGTTTATATTAGTGAATAGGAAATGAGGTTGGATCTTTATTATTATTACGTATTAGGAGTTCAAAGACTCATCAAGGGAGGGCACCTAATCTACAGCTGTCTGTCTCCACCACTTAATCCACCAACTATAGTGACCAGCGGTGTGTCCTAGGGATCAGTCCTTTGACCATTGTTGTTTATTTAATGTATAGACATGAATGATATTGGAAAGGGACTGACAGGAGATCTTCAGTTGTTTGCTAATGATGCAAAGATAGGCAGGGCATTCAGAAATGCTACCGATGTACAGCACTAAAAAAGTGATTTGAATAGGCTGGAAGTGTAAGCAAATGATAATCGCTGTCAATTCAATATTAGTAAGTGTAAAGTTATGCACTTTGGGTTGACTCTATATCCAACAGCATATTATATTGGAGGGATTATGCTTGGAGTAACTGAATTAAATTGCCTAAAATTCCTAACCAGGAAATTAACCTGTGTCAGAAGTTTGAGAATTGGATGGATGAATCCGTTTCTGAAATATTGATTAAAAATCTACTTGCCTACAGTAGAGATCAAATCACTCAGGAAGTGACTGAAGAAAAAGTTGGAAAATGTTCCTCTAGTCAGCGATTAAAATTAAACCTATAATGGTCTTTCTTCAGGCAATGTCAAGGCACCTGTCAGAAATATGTGTATTTCATGAAGTTAAAGAAATTTAGAGGAACAGTAGAGAAACATTTTGCTGAAAATGCAAAAATGAATTTTTGACAATTGAAAGTTATGAAGTGCACTAAAGCTGTCTTCATTTCCTTGTTAATACTTCTAGCTTACAATTTCCATGCAACATTTCCTAATTATTATTATTTTTGTCTCATGCATCAGAAGGCATCTGCATAGTTTTATGGCAGTTTTCTTGATGCTAGAATGGCAGACTGAATGAATATGAAAGATTTGATTTTAGTTGCTTGTATGTGAACTCTTTCTAGCTCTCTTTTTTCAGTTCCAGAGATAGTTTTTCTTTAACAAAGATAAACAGGACATTTCTACCAGAAATATCCAGAAACCACTTTAGAAGTAGCATAACTTCGGATAACAATAACACTTAGGGTTTAGATAACAAGATGGGGAAAGGTGTTGGCATCTCAAAACATTTCAATCTTTATGTCAAGGTCATCATCAGGAATACACACACACACATGGCCACAAGCTACATCAACAATACACTTTAGTGACTGCTCTGCTAGCCACTGACCTTAGCCTGACTTCTGTCTGGCAAGGGAATGAAAAAGAGGAAGAGAAAAATATACATAATAAAAAATAATAATAATGATAAAAATTAAATGTTTAAATTAAAAATTAAGTGGACTACATCAATTGCTGCTAGTTAAATTCTCTACAGCCTGTTATTTCTAGGTTCTCAACAGGTTATTTGTGTTCGGAGGTTTCTGGTGTACTGCCACTCCATTCTTCTGTTTCTAGATGCTATATGGCAAGAGTGGCAAACCTATAAGGAGGCATGCCAGATTTGGCTTAATATTTCAAAAAAGTGCCTTTGTAATTTTGCACAGTGTATCATTTTTCTCATACGCATTTTACTTGACAAAAGCGTTAAAAAAATTAAATAGAAGAATGGCATTAAAATAAAATTTTTCTTTAAAAAATATAATAATTTAAATGTAACAATAATAAATGTTTCTCAGTTTTATGCTTTTAGAAGTTTAGTAAGTTGGGCACATTGTGCAAGACTAGATGAAGATAACCAAACTGGTCTGGATATAATAAATAGTTTTAATGGAACATGTTTTTGTTACATGTGTAAACTGTGAAAGTTATTTATCTGGATATGTGATTTGGCAAATCAACGCTATGAATGAAAAATAGTATGTATCAGAAACAAAACAAAATTATCTATCAATACATACATGTGTATATATATATATATATGTATGTATGTATGTATCCATGTAACCACAAAATCTTACCCTTGGAAAAACAATATTCAAGACAATTATGCAATTTTGTCAGTATGTCTCACCATTCTGACTTCACACAAATCAGTGCACAAATACAGCTGTTTACTGAATGGTGTGATGTCACTACATGCCTGGGAGAGAGAATGGGCATGGCAGGTCATGACTCAAGGTGGATTCCTGGAGTAACATTGTTTTGAAGTTTGAAACGCTCTGAATTCCATATGTCCAAAAAATTTGTATGCCTGCTACTTTGGGCATGTATGCCATAGGTTAATTACTTGCTAAATGGGTTGTCAAGTTGGAACTGTTAATTCATGCAGAAAGGGAAGTTGAAAGAATTAATTGTTTTGGCTGGAACCAATACGAATGGTGAGAAATATTGTATGAAGGAGGATGTCAAAAAGTTGTGGATGAAGTGAAAAAGAAGAGTGACAGGGTAAAGTTTGAGTCTGCTGCAATGTTAAGATAGAGGCAAGCTTAGAGGAGAGCGATGTTAACTATGAATCGATACACAGGTTGTGCAGAAATGATGTGTAGACTTTGTGGACATATGGCCTGAGTTTGATGAAAGCTGAAAGATCTGTACAATGCCGATGGACTGCACTTAAATGGATTTGGAGTGAGATGTTTGGAGAGAGAGCTTTATTCATTGAGAGTGTGGAAGCACAGTCAGAAAAACTAAAGCAATTAGGGCTGATGCAGACAAGTGTGTGTGAAGGCACTCAAGAAGCAAATGAATTTGTGAGAATGAACAAGAATTGCAGAATCTAGTCTCTCAGGCAACAATACTGAATGGGGCAAGTCAATTCAGAATGTAAATGTGGTTGGTGAGGGGGGGGGGAGTCTAAGGGATGATAGAATTCCATATACTAATCCCAGAAGCATCAGGGATAAGAGAGTAGAGTTTCTGGCATTGGTTAATGCAACCTCACCAAAAGTTATAGGCATTAGTGAGACCTGGCTAACAGCAGATGATTACAGAGATAGGATGTGATGGATTTAGTATTTTCAGGGAGCCTAGAATAGACAGGACAGGGGATGGGGTAATGCTGATGATAGCAGATGAACTGCAGCCAACAAGATTAGGAGTCATTCAGACAGATGGCAGTTCTTTTGAGTCAATGTGGTGTGAGATTGAGGCTAATAGGACAAAATATAAAATTGGTTGTTGCTATAGATCAGGGGATGCCAAGGATGATGTAGAAGATATGCATCAGCAGATTAGTACGAGTGCAAGATGAGTAATTATTATAGAGGACTTCAACTGCAGAGACAGACTGGAAGGAAGAAACATCACATGGTGGGAAGGAAATGGAATTTATATACTTATTGATAGATAATTACTTGAAACAGAATGTGGTCTTGACTTGAGAAGTAGCAAAATGTGGAAAGTCCAGTTAAGGAGTACATTTTGAACTATAAGGCAGGTGATTATGATACACTTAGGAGGCAGCTTGAAGCAGTACCATGACATAAAGATCTGCAAGGGAAAGATGTTCATAGTGCATGGAGGAAGCAATATCACACTGCATACCCAAAGTCGGGAAGGTAAATCATGTAAGGGTTAGATCGATGAGTAGTATCATTAAGCATGAGTTGCAATAAAAGAACATGTTGTGGAGGGTATATAAGGAGAAACGTGACCAGCTACTCATGAAAAGTACAAGGATCAAGCCAGTAAAGTAGACAAAATCAGATTATGAGAAGAAGTTAGCTGAAGAGGCAAAAAGATATCTCAAAGAGTTTTTCATTATGTGGCAAGTAGGAGGGAAAAATAATTATGGAAGGATAACTTTAATGAGTGCAGATGGTAACAGAGGCAGACAAAGTTGTTGAGCTACTGAGTGACCATTTTGCAAGGGTATATCATTCAAGTGAAGCCAGTGTATGACAGAGGTGATAGGGACTGATGTGAGAACAGAGGTTGATAAATCAGAGATACTTAGGATATTGCAGAATCTGAATGCAAATACAGCTGTGGGATTGGATGGGATATCGGCTCGCATTTTAAGAGAACATGCAGGGGAACTGGTGATGACTTTGATAAACTGTTAAATTTAAGTCTCAGCTCTGGCAAAGTCTCAAGAGAGTAGAAGGAGGGCAAAATAATTCTTTTGCATAAAGGAAAATCTAAGTCTGTGGTAGCAAATTATAGACCAATCAGTATTTAGTGATGGTGGTAAAAGTACTGGAAAAGTTGGTCAAAAAGAGAATTCAGGAATGGGTGTATAAGAATATGATACTCTATCAGGGGCAGCATGGTTTTGTGAAGGGTAGGTCATGCCTTAGTAATCTATTAAACTTTCTATAACAGGGTGACAGCTGAGTTGGATAAAATACTACTGGATTCTGCAAAGGTGTTTGACAGGATACCACATGGAACTCTATTATGCAAACTGCAACAAATGGGAATGGATATGAAACTGGTGATATGGATAGAAGAGTGGCTCGTGGACAGACACCAAAAATTACAATATGGAAGAACAGAATCCATGAGAAGGCAGGTGACTAGTGGTGTACTACAGGGCTCTGTGCTTGGACTGTTTATTTTGTACATAAATGATACGGAAAATAATTTGAAAGAAAGATATTCAGCTGTTTGCTGATGATGCAAACTTGGAAAGTTTGGGAAAGGGGATCTTTAGGGAAGCTGAGCAGGCTATTTAATTTAGTGGGTCATTTTGAATGTTGCATTTTCTGTCTATTTTCTCAGATATTCCCTTTCATTTCACTTTGGTATCATTTCTATAAATGATTCCATTGATTGTTTTCTTGTTGTAGCTATTCTTTTTAAAAGTTTTCTTATAACTGATACTAATTTTTCAGAGCCTGTTCAACTGAGCAGATTGTTAAAGTTCTATTTTTGAGGGTGCTGATAACCCCTAGTTGTTGAATGGTGGTATGAGTCTGTGTATGTTATTCATGCTTTACCAGAAACCTATGCACATATTCACATGTGTGCATAGGTTTCTGGTAGGGCATGAAGAAAAGACAGCCTGAGGAGAAGATGTGTGGCCTACAAAAAAGGAAGAGTCATTAGACTATTACACTTATTTTATATATAATCTTTGTCAAGTAGCTTTATTTTTATCCTCCTACATGTTTTGCCAATTTTTTCTATTGGCATCCTCAGGGAATACAAACTAGTAAGCTAAAATGAAGGTTACAGACTAGGTTATAACTGATGGTTCTAATTCATACAAAAAATTGGTATTGTGCGTGACAATGTGCGTGTCTCGTTAACGTGATTTATTCGTTATGGTTCATGATGTAATTGTTATGAAAGTTCATTTCTTTGATGTTTAATGATCTGATAAAAGTTTTCCAAATTTCTGGCAAAATTAGACCTTGATTCTTGTTTAGGTTTTTCAGTTTTAACGGGCGACTGTAGCTGCTTTCTTTAAAGGTTCTCGAATGTAGTTATCTTCTATGTATGGCATAAGACTCTTATCCCACTCAATGTGATGGTTAGTGGAGGTAAAGTGGCATGAAAGGCCTGAAATGTCTTGTCTGTTATTTCTGACATATCCTACGTGTTCTTTCTTTCTCGTTTCAAAGCATCTAGAGGTCTGACCTACGTAACTAATACCACATGAGCAAGGTATATTATATACTTCAGAGTACTTGTAGAATGGGTGAGGGATCTTTTAGTGATCTTAAAAATTTCCGAATGGTTTGAAATGGTTTGAATGCCACTCTGATCTTATGTGATTCTCGTAGACAGGCTTATACGTTGGTTATGCATTATTAAAACACTTAAGGAATAGAACAACGTAGTTAAGGATATAAATTAAATCAAACTTTAATAAATATTTTCCGATATTTCGGCAACGTCACATTGCCATTTTCTAAAGGAACTTACAAAAAAGTTACGTGCATGTAGGCACTACAACACAGAAACTGGGAATGAAGAGATGAAGCTATTGTTCTCCTAACAGTCCTGATGGTGCCCTCTAGCGGGGCTAAGTAGGTGTTCTTGGCCGTTGGGCTGAAGGTCTGCAGATGTAGGCCTCCAAAATTTGGGGCAGTCGCATACAACCAAATTTGTTGAGGTTTAGAGAATTTCTTAGGGCTGAGGCTGATTCCATAAAGAGTCTTTCAAATTTGTATTTGCTACGGTGTATCACTGTAGCTTTCTTCCACCGTATTCTGTGGCGTGTATCCAGAGCAAGCCCAGAATGACTGTATTTGTGAAAACGGATGTAGTCCTTGTGTTCCGAAATTCTGATATTCGCTGTCCTGCCTGTTTGGCCAAAGTAAGACAGTTTACAACTGCAAGGGACCTGGTAGGTCTAGGGGAAGTGGTTGGTCTTTAGTGGAGCGGATAAGGGATGCCAATTTTCTGTAAGGTTTGTAACAGGAGGTCAGGTCATGTTTTTTTAAGATTTTGGTAATCTTTTCCGAGGTGCTTCGGATGTAGGGAATGGTGATGGATTTAGAGTAATCCTTGTTGGGGGGGGGGGGTCTGTGGTTTGTAGGTTCTAACATTTTTTGGATTTTTTTTTTTTTTTTGGGGGGGGGGGGGGGGAGCCATTGGCTGAGAAAGTGTTGAGGATGTGATTTAGTTCAGTGTTTAGGACCAAGTCGTTTGAAACAGATTAGTTTAGCCCTGTTGTATAGTGTTTTCACTACTCCATATTGTTGTGAGGGGGGGGGGGGGATTGTTGGTGAATGTATCTGCCTGTATGGGCGGGGTTTTCTGTAAACTGAGAAAACCAAGGATCCATTAGGCTGGCGGGTGACTAGTGTGTCTAGGAAAGGGAGGCTGTCGTTTTCCTCTTTTTCCAGAGTGAATTTGATTCTGGGGGTGTTGGTTGTTTAAGTGTGTTAAGAAGGAGAGAAGTATTTCAGAGCCATGTGGCCAAATAGCGAAACACATCATCAACGTAGCGAAGCCATATGGTTGGTTTTTGTGGGGCAGAGGCTAAGGCTTTTTCTTCAAAGGTCTCCATAAAGAAATTGGTCAAGGGTGGGGAGAGTGGTGAACCCATGGCTGTCCCCTCTATTTGTTTGTAGAATTTTCCATGCCAAACGAAATAGCCTGAGTTCATTGTGAACTGAAATAAGGCTGAGATATCGGGAGAAAATTTAGCTTGGATTAGCTCTAAAGTTTCCTTGAGTGGGACATTTGTAAATAAAGAGGACACATCAAAGCTGACCATTATGTCAGTATGTTGGAGTGTAAGGTTTTCTATGCTGGCTTTGAAATGGGCTGAGTTTTTTATGTGTGATGGTGTGTTGCCAGTATAGTGTGTGAGTTCTTTGGCCAAATGTTTAGCTAATTTGTATGTGGGGGAATCAATGCCATCGACTATGGGACGTAATGGCACATTTTCTTTGTGTATTTTTGGGAGTGCTTAAATACGGGGGGGGGGGTATAGAGTTAAACGGCTTTAATCTGTTGGTAATTTCTACAGGCCAAGAAGTGACTCTCTTAAGGAGCCTGTGAAGTTTTCTAATTTGAGAGTTGGTGGGATTGTAATTGATAGGGAGGTAAGTGGCCCGTCGAATAGAAGGGCATTCAGCTTACCTGTGTAGTCCTTTTGGTTAAGTACTACAGTTGCATTTCCTTTATCCGCTTTGGTGATAACTAATTCTTTATTATTCTTCATTTCCTGTAGAGCTTTATATTCCTTGTTTGATATGTTGGTTTTTGGTGGTCTTGCTTTGGAAAGGACACAGGCTACATCCAGTCTTACACTGTTGGCGATTTGATGTGGAAGTAAAACTTGTTCAATAAAACTTGTTCAACTTGGCCCTAAACACTGAACTAAATCACATCCTCAACACTTTCTCAGCCAATGGCTACCCCCCCCCCCCCCCAAAAAAAAATCCAAAAAATATTAGAACCTACAAACCACAGATCCCCCCCCCCCACCACCACAACAAGGATTACTCTAAATCCATCACCATTCCCTACATCCGAGGCACCTCGGAAAAGATTACCAAAATCTTAAAAAAACATGACCTGACCTCCTGTTACAAACCTTACAGAAAATTGGCATCCTTTATCCATTCCACTAAAGACCAACCACTTCCCCTAGACCTACCAGGTCCCTTGCAGTTGTAAACTGTCTTACTTTGGCCAAACAGGCAGGACAGCGAATATCAGAATTTCGGAACACAAGGACTACATCCGTTTTCACAAATACAGTCATTCTGGGCTTGCTCTGGATACATGACCATGCTCTGGATACACGCCACAGAATACGGTGGAAGAAAGCTACAGTGATACACCGTAGCAAATACAAATTTGAAAGACTCTTTATGGAATCAGCCTCAGCCCTAAGAAATTCTCCAAACCTCAACAAATTTGGTTGTATGCGACTGCCCCAAATTTGGGAGGCCTACATCTGCAGACCTTCAGCCCAACGGCCAAGAACACCTACTTAGCCCGCTAGAGGGCACCATCAGGACTGTTAGGAGAACAATAGCTTCATCTCTTCATTCCCAGTTTCTGTGTTGTAGTGCCTACGTGCACGTAACTTTTTTGTAAGTTCCTTTAGAAAATGGCAACGTGACGTTGCCGAAATATCGGAAAATATTTATTAAAGTTTAATTTAATTTATATCCTTAACTACGTTGTTCTATTCCTTAAGTGTTTTAATAATGCATAACCAACGTATAAGCCTGTCTACGAGAATCACATAAGATCAGAGTGGCATTCAAGCCAGTCAAAACTATTCGGAAATTTTTAAGATCACCAAAAGATCCTCACCCATTCTACAAGTACTCTGGAGTATATAATATACCTTACTCATGTGGTATTAGTTACGTAGGTCAGACCTCTAGATGCTTTGAAACGAGAAAGAAAGAACACGTAGGATATGTCAGAAATAACAGACAAGACATTTCAGGCCTTTCATGCCACTTTACCTCCACTAACCATCACATTGAGTGGGATAAGAGTCTTATGCCATACATAGAAGATAACTACATTCGAGAACCTTTAAAGAAGCAGCTACAGTCGCCCGTAAAACTGAAAACCTAAACAAGAATCAAGGTCTAATTTTGCCAGAAATTTGGAAAACTTTTATCAGATCATTAAACATCAAAGAAATGAACTTTCATAACAATTACATCATGAACCATAACGAATAAATCACGTTAACGAGACACGCACATTGTCACGCACAATACCAATTTTTTGTATGAATTAGAACCATCAGTTATAACCTAGTCTGTAACCTTCATTTTAGCTTACTAGTTTGTATTCCCTGAGGATGCCAATAGAAAAAATTGGCAAAACATGTAGGAGGATAAAAATAAAGCTACTTGACAAAGATTATATATAAAAAAAAGTGTAATAGTCTTATGAATAATTTTCAAGAAAAAATTGAACATAATGAAAAGGAAGAGTCATTGTTTACAATCTCAATGGTATATTGGATGTGTTTGTGTTTGCTGAGGCAGCTTAGGAAGATATTCAAAATTTGGCAGCTGTGGAGAATAAATGATAAATATATCAACTTATCTGAGCCACATTTGGGACTTAGCATCAGCAGTGAATATAGAGATCACTGCTAGGAAGGGGGGGGTGTCAGAAGTAGTAAGCCCATGGCTGCTGTACTTTTTTTTAGATAGAAATTATTTTCTCATGAAATAACTAGAGCAAAGTACATTAATAAAATGGGCTGTGATATTGTTGGATAGAAATTTGTTCTGTAGGAGAACAGCATCAATCATTGGGACATTTGTGAAAAAGGCAAGGCAGTTATGTCAAAGCTGACTGATAAATCTTTGTGTTGAGTGCAATGTTCTTTATATTGTCTGAACTTATGGTTCATGCTGCTCTTTTTGTAAGTAATCTTTGATATAAAAAGATAACAAAGCTTTTATGTTATGGAGCACCCTTGATCTTGTCTTTTCTTTTAATTAAAAATTAAAACAAAAATTTAATAATCATATATATTGCTTGCCCTTTGTTGTACTTTTGGCAATAATAATCATTCTTGCCAAAAGTAATGATAGTCTTGGGCCGGCTTAGACTGTCCACTCAGTCTCTAAAAGTTAGATAGGGCTAAAAGCAGCCTATAGGGAGTAGGCAAGACCATATAAGGGAATAAAAGATGTTACTGATTTTTTTTCATGATTTTGAAATGCACTGTATTTATGTAACTTCAAAGTTTTTCCTACCCAGAATAATATTTAAACCCATGCATTTTAGCTGCAGGGCAATAACAACTAGAATTAAGCTATAATGTTGCTCTTTAACATTTTTTTTTTTTTTCCATTTTATATTATAACTATTACTTGCTTTAGTGCACTTAGAATGCTTAGGCATTCTCACTAACTGCTTACAGTTTTATAAAATAAACTAAATCAAATTACATGATATCCCAAATAACATACAGTGGACTCCTCTACAATAAACTGTACACAAAATCAGGTCTGGCCAAAGTAGCATAGTATGACTGCCTTAAAAAAAATTCACTCTATAAAACAATTCATTTAGTCCCCACAAGTTTGATGTAATGAAAAGTTGACTGTAGATCATCTGTGTGTCAAACTGCTGGGTAGTACTTTTCCTTTATCGAGTGAACAAACTCTTTCATTTTTTTCAGTAGACATTAAAATTTTACAACTCATAAGTTTTGTAATGTTAAAATTTTTCAGAGAATGCTTTCTTTACTATCAGACAAAAACTGAAATTCTTGAGTGACTGGCCAGTTCAATGAAAGTATAAATAAAAATGTGATTATGCTACAAATGCAATGTGCACACACAACATTTTAAATGAAACGATTCATAATCCATTAATTTGCTTTCTTTGCTTCTGGAAACTCAATAGTGGGATCAGAAAATACATGAAGTTCAGGATCATACAGTTCTTCTGGCAAAGGCTCCTTTTCTTCATGAGGAAAATGTGTAGGAAAAGGTGGATGATTCTCTGCAGTGAATTTTTGACTATGAGCTCGACTGTCCATAATATACACATAATGATGGTTGTGACCTGGAACTGCAGGTCCTTGTACCCATATAACATTATATTTTGTGTTAATCCTCCAGATCTAAATATAATGTAAAAATAAATAATAAATAAATAATTATTATTACATTATTTAAATTATAACTGCATGATTTATCAAGACCACTAATCTAAACTAGTAATCTGTGCCTAGTCCAACCTGCACACTCTTAGGCACATTTTGTAAACTACAAAATGTGCCTAAGAGTGTGCAGGTAGGAGAAAAAAAAAAAAATTAGCATTTAAAATTAGCAAAACCTTAATATATATATTATCTCTATCTAACTATATATATACAAAAGTGTAAATTTCAAACTATTTGATCATAATTACTTTGTAACATCGTATATTATAGATGACCTGGTTGGCCAAGTTAGCATATCCACTCTCCAGCAAAAAGGCTGCGGGTTTGAATCCTGCTGTGGGCATGGATGTTTGTGATTGTCTGTGAAAATACCAGTGGTGATGGTGGGCAGCAGATGGTGCTCGCATAGATGATGGTAGTTGCAGTTAATTGTAGTTGGTGGAGACAGAGAGTTGTAGAGTAGGTGCCCTCTCTCGATGAGTCCCTTGGACTTCCTGGAGGTGTCACGTAATAATAATAATATTTTTCAAATTCTGTCATGTTTATATCTACTCTGAGGTTACATCTGCAACCATAAGACCTTCCCCTTCCCCCTTCTTCAAGATTGGTCCATTTTAAAAATTTATTAGTTAAAAAAAAAGGGACATACCTGGAATTGTGCAAATAAACAGCAACAGCAGATTTACACTTATCAGATGGTATAATGTAATACAGTGTACAAGCCACACATATGAGTGTGAATTTCTCAATTACTAAGGAGGTTCAAATACCAATCATCACCACATTCAAAGCATAAGAATTAATCAATGCTGATAAAAGAAAATAGTGACAAATATTTAGTTTCTACAATTCAGAGTTGTATCCATTATCATCAAATTCTGGTACCCTGTACATATCAGGAACCGTACTGTACAGGATATTATGATAGTACTACATAAAAATATTATATCATTACTAATTTCCAATGAATAACTCATCTTCAAATTAATCTGTCAAGACTCCATGATTATCAAATCTTATGTTTCTGTCTTTTAAGGCACTTTTTTATTGTATCAATCCATCTACATCTTGGTCTTCCTCTCAGTCAAATTATTTCTTAATATCCTCAATTTTAATATGACAGTGCCATTGATGCCATCTGTTCACTCCCTTAATCTTTCTCAAAACTCTCATATTTGTAGTTCCCCAGTTTTTGGTGAAGTTTTATTTCTAACCCAGCTCTCGGATCCATAAGTTAAAACTGGTTTGAACACTATCTTGTATACAGCTAATTTAGTGTTTTGATTAATTTCTTTCTTATTCCATATAAATTTAATCAGCTGACTTCCTACCATACTAGCTTTACTTATTCTTTTATACTCTTGTGTCCTCAACCAAAAACAATGTTTTTGGTTGAGGTGTTATCCACAAGATCAACAGTATGATGAATATCATGGTTGATCTTGTGGATAACATCTCTACTCTCCAACCAACAGGCAGCAGCTTTGGATATGTGGGTATGGATGTTTGTGAATATCTCTATCCAGAGAATAATTTTCTCTACCTAGTGCATGTGAAAGACCATCAATCCACTTACTGGAGGCTGCTCTAATAAAGTACCATATTTGGGCTTAAGAGGAAAGTTTTAGTAGTATAAAATCCTTTACTACTAATGTGGCTGAGATTGTCATAAAAAAAAAAAACATGACCCAATTTAACTCCTCTGTAAACTAAAAGCTTTTCCTGTAAAATTGTTGTTCAAAATATTGAAGTTGAATAATATTTTGCAAATCTATATAAGCAGAGCTTTCATTTGAAACAAAGTTTCTCTCATTTCTTTCTTTCTTTTTATTTTATTTTTGAAACAACAGGATAATGGCAGTAGAATGAAATATCCAGAAGAAATCATTTTCAGTAACATACATATTTATTTTTAGAACTTTGCATCATCATCAAATTACTGCCATGTACCCTCAAAGGGGTGTACACGATATGATAGTACTACATGAAAAATTTACATCATTACTAACTTCCTATCTACAATTTTCCTTCAAATCAAATTACTGCCATGTACCCTCAAGGGGTGTACACGATATGATAGTACTACATGAAAAATTTACATCATTACTAACTTCCTATCTACAATTTTCCTCCAAATCAGTATGTTACTTGTTCAAGACTCCAACATTACCAGATCTTATATTTCTATCGTCTAAGGCACTTTGTACCGTATCAATCCACTTATATCTTGGTCTTCCTCTGGGTCGTTTTCCTGCCAACCTGGCAGAGAACACTTGTTTTGCTAATTTTTCCTCACCCATTCTGTTTAAGTGACCATACCACCTGAGATTAGCTCTGCTAACACATTCCTGGATGCTGACAACGGCAAGTTCTTTCCTAATATTCTCGTTTTTAATATGATATTGGCATTGATGCCATCTGTTCACGCCTCTAATCTTTCTCAGGACTCTCATATCTGTAGTGTCTAATCTTTGGGCAAGTGTTTTACTTCTGACCCAGCTCTCAGATCCATAAGTTAAAACTGGTTTGAACACTGTCTTGTATACAGCTAATTTAGTGTTCCGACTAATTTCTTTCTTATTCCATATGAATTTATTCAATTGACTTCCTACCATACCAGCTTTGTTGATGCTGTTGTCTATTTCCATATTTAATTTACCAGTAAAAATCGGGCCTAAGTAGCTGAAATGTTATACTTGTTCGCAGGTTCTCCATTCACAACACAGTTGACATTTTCAATGATTCTGCCTATTTTCACTGTCTTTATCTTTTTATTGTTGACCTTCATACCATATCTATTACAACAATTATTCAATTTAGTCAGAGAATCTTGCAGACTTGTAGCGAATTTATTTAGAAGTATAACATCGTCTGCATAAAGAAAAGAACTGACATTAACATCTCCAATTCTGATATCATGTTTAATACCACTTTCCTTCATAATGTGATCCATATAGATAATGAATAACAGAGGGGATAATGTACATCCTTGTCTTACACCAGATTTAACATTAAACCATCTTCCTGTACTTCCTTCAATTCTAACTGCTGACTTACAACTCAAATAAAGACTAACTATTGCTTGATATAATGCCCCATTGACACCATATAACTGTAGCGTATTGAATAGCTTCTCTCTTGGCACCTTGTCAATGCCTTTTCGAAATCAACAAAACTTAAATATAGATCTTGGTTATATTCCCATTCTTTCTCCACTATTTGTCGTAAAGTGAAGATCTGATCCTGATAGCCTCTATTTGTGCTGAATCCAGCTTGTTCTTCACCAAGCTTTTCTTCCACAATTCTTATCAACCGTTTCTCAAGTATACTTGCATATATCTTACCAGGAACACTCAGTAGAGAAAACCTGCAATTCTCACATTCAGATTTATTTCCCTTTTTATATATAGGTACTATGAGAGCTCTAGTCCAATCACTGGGAATTCGTCCCTCTGTCCTGGCATTCTGAACTATGCAGTGCAGCCACTGTAAGACTTTTATACCACCATACTTTAGCATTTCCGGTCGAATATCATCTACTCCTGCTGCCTTTCCACATTTCAAGCCTTTGATAGCTTTTTGTACTTCAAGTATGGATATGTATTCCTGACTGCATGCCTGGTCAGTGTTTTTTATCACTGTGCTGTCATCACTGCTTGTTTCATTTAGCAAATTTTCAAAGTAATTACTTCTTACTTCAAGGATATCTTTTTCTCCCATTTTCATTTCACCTTTATCATCTCTAACTCCTTTTACAGCACCCTTCCTAAGCTTCTTCAACAACCTCCAGAATATTTTGCCACCTCCTTGATATTTATTTTCTATGTTCTTGTCAAAGTCCTCCCATGACTTTTGTTTAGCTAGTTTTACACACTGTTTAGCTTTCTTACATTTGTCTCTGTATTCTCTAAGAGCACAAGCTGACTTATTTGCCAGGAACTTTTGATATGCTTTCTTCTTTTCCTTCACTACCTCTTTAACTTCCTGTGTCCACCATTGAGTTCTAATTTTTCTATCCTTGCAGACAACTTCATGCCTCTCTAGCCGAATCAATCAGGGTTTTCTTGAAGGCTTGCCACTGAATCTCCAAGGTTTGGTTCCTGTTTTCAAAGTCTTTCATTTTTCCTTCAATAATATTTGTGTATTTTAGCCTACAGTTCACATCTGAGAGCTGCTCAACTTTTATTCGCTTTAAAACTTTCTTACATATCATTCTTTTCAACATGAAATTCAATTTTTTCCTGTTCAAGACTAAATAGTGATCACTTCCAATTTCAAATCCTCTGTACACTCTGGTGTCCAGGGAGAAAACATCACTATCAACAATAACATAGTCAATGAGACTTTTCTTATTCCTTGCCTCTTCTCTCCATGTGAATTTGTGCACATTTTTATGCTTGAACATGGTGTTAGTAATAACCAGTCCATGTCCTGAGCAGAAATACAACAGGTATTTGCCATTATTATTAGCTTTGCTCTTTTGTCCAAATTTTCCCAAAATATTTTTGTATGTCTGACAATCATTTCCTACTCTGCTATTTAGATCCCCAACAAGGACCAACTTTTCCTTTTTCATTGTGTCAGTTGCTTTTTCTAAAGCCTCAAAAAATTCCTCCACTTCTACCTTAGTAGAACCTTCTGTGGGACCATAGGCACAAATAAGTCTCATTGTCCAATTCCCCATTCTGATATTTGCGCACATCACTCTACTTGAGACTGCTTGCCATTCAAGATTAGCCTCGTATTTTGTGTTGAATACTATGGCTACTCCTTCTTTTCCTCGATTGTCATTGCCCGAATATAACATTTTGTATTTATTGCTCAGAAAGATCTCACCAGTTTTTGTCATTTTTTGTTTCAGTCATCCCTATTATGTCAATCTGGTACTTATCTCATTCCTCAGCTAGCTCCATTTCTTTGCCATTCAGGCTTCTTATGTTGACAGTACCGATCTTTAACTCTGGTAATGTTGAGTCGGGGTTTGTTTTCAGATTTGTTCCAGTAGTTGACTTTTCGCTGTTCGCCTGGTTCCCTGGCAAAAACAAAGGGTCCTTGTTTAACCGGGTGATGGCCCACCCGGCATGAAATTATGTCATGTTGTACCATCATTTTGTATTTTGGTTTAACCAATAGGAATACAATTTGGTCGGCTAAATCACAAATTGCCAGCCCATCCTCGTTCGTTCAGTATCCAGGTAGATGCCCAACCGGGTGTACCACGAGAAGGTGAGGATTGGACATTAGGTCAGTAGCCCTGGTCGGTTCTCCGCATTTCTTTAAAGGCTGTGTGGAGGTCTCCTCTCAGTTATATGGCTTTGACCCTTAAGCACCCCTAGAACTTTGCATATTTTAATTAGCATGATCACCTTTTATGCTGTTGTTGCATTATTGAGAAAATATTCTATATGCAAAATTCTAATTTCATTACAGATCAATAAAGGCCATGTTCAGAATAATGCTAGGTATGACATTTTAGATACAGTGTATGTTCTAACTTTTACAACTGCTTATGCCATCTATATTTGAGGATGATACTTGGACATAATGAGGTGAATTATGGCATGTCAGTAACCAACAGAATGCTGAATCCATGAACTCATTATGGTTAGTCAACTAAAAGAGAATGTATTTTACTTTTTGTATTAAGCCATATTAGGAGTTGATATGTGTAGATTTCATTACTTACTTGAAGAATTTTCATTCTTGAGGTAGAACTGTGAGCATTTGACTTTTGCACTCTACTGAATATTTTTATCATTATCATCATCAATAGCCTGAATACCTCAAGAGGTGTTCAGGCTACTATTACAGCACTACATGAATATGTTTACATTATTAATAATCTCCTATTAACAATTTTCCTCAGAGTTAGTCTATTACTTGTCAGCACTTCAATATTATCATTATATCTAACACTTCGTTTTCTAAGGCACTTCTGACTGAATCAGTCCACCTAGATCTTAGTCTTCCTCTTCATCTTTTTCCCGCCATCTTAGCATCAAACACCTGCTTTGCTAACCTTCCATCTCCCATTTAAGTGACCATACCACATTAAATTAGCCTTTCTTGTACATTCCTGAATGCAAAAAACATAAAGTTCCTTCCTAATTATCTTCATTTTCAATATGATTCTACATTGATGCCATTTATTTGATTCCCTAATCATTCTCAGAACTCTCGTATTTGTGGGTTACAACCCAACTCGCAGATCTGAGAGTTGGGTTGTAACCCACAGATTAGCCAATTGGCTAACTTCAAAGAGAAATCAGCCAATCCATCAAACTGTTAGTTGAAGTTTTCTATTTATGCCAAATTTGTTACAGTAGTTATTCAATTTAGTTAGAGAATCATGGAGATTTGCACTATATGTGTTTAGGTATACAACATCATCTGCATAAAGCAAAAAACTAACTTTGAATATCTATGATTCTAATATCTGGTTTAATGCCACTTTCTTTCATAACATGAGCCATGTAGATGATGAATAAAAGTGGAGATAATGTGCATCCTTGTCTTACACTTTCCACATTACAACAAACCATTTTCCTGTATTCCTTCAATTCAAAATGCTGACTCACATATTAAATATAAACTACATAGTGCTCTGTATAATGTTCCATTTATCTCATATACTTGTAGTGTTTTGAAAAGCTTTTCTCTGGATACCTTATTGTATGCCTTTTCCATATCTACAAAACTTAACTAAAAATCCTTGTCTTATTCCCATGATTTCTCAATTATTTGCCTTAACACAAAAAAATCTGATCTTCACAATCTCTAGATGGCCTGAACCCAGCTTGTCCTTCTCCAAGTTTTTCATCCACAATTTTTCTCAACCTCTTTTCAAGTATACTTACATAAATCTTAATTGGAATACTTAGAAGAGAAATTCCTCTGTATTTCCTGTATTCAGTTTTATTCCCTTTTTTTTTATGGACAGGAACTATGAGATCTCTACTCTAATCACCTGAAATTTGATGTTCTGACCAGGCCTTCTGAATTATGTAGTGCACCAACTGCAAAACTTTTATACCTCCATATTTAAGCATTTCTGGTTAGATATCATCTACTCCATATGCTTTTCAACGTTTCAAGTTTTTATAACTCAAATATTGATAAATACTCCTGTTTGCCTTCCTCTTGAAAATTTTCTACTACTGTTCTGTAATTGCTTGTTTTGTTTAACAGTCTTTCAAAGTAATTATTCTAGACATCTAGAATATCCTTATCTATAGTGTTTATGTAACCTTTATCATCTTTGATTATTTTTGTAGTACTCTTTTCTCCAAGCTGTACACTTTGCCACCTTCCTGGTATCTATATTCTTACCAAAGTCTTCCCATGACTTTTGTTTAGCTACTCTTACATTTTTTTATGCATTCTTTTAGGGCATCTACCAACTTCTTTGCTAGGAGTTTTGGTATGCTTTCTTCTTTTCCTAGACTGCTTCTTTAACTTCTTGTGTCTGCCGTGATATTCTTATTTTTCTATCCTTGCAGACAACTTCACCACATACCTCTCTAACTGAATCCATGTTTTTTTCAGAGTTTGCCACTGAGACTATAAGATTTGATTGTTGTTTTTGAATTGTTTCATTATTTCTTCAATAATGTTTGTATAGTTGAGCCTATAGTTAACCTGCAAAAGCTGCTCAACTTTAATTCTTTAATTTTTTTTTATGTACTGTTCTTTTCAATGTGATTCCTTTTTATCCTACTTAAAACTAAGTGATGGCCACCTCCAATTTCAAATCCTCTATACACTCTTGTATCTTGAATCAGCATGAAGATACCACTATCAACAATAATATAGTCAATAAGGCTTTTCTTATATCTTGTGTCTTCTCTCCATGTGAACTTGTGTACATCTTTATGTTGGAACATGGTGTTCGTAATGACTAGTCCATATCCTGGGAAGAAATGAAGCAAAATACTTACTGTTATTAGTAGCCTTGCCTTTTCTGCAAAGTTTTCCAGAACAATTCTGTCTGCTTAGTAGGATTCATTTCTTTAGTATTCTCTGCTGTTTAGATCTCCAATGAGTACCACATTTTCCATTTTCTTTATGTCAACTGCTTTCTTTAATATGATAAAATGCCTTCCAATCAAGGAGTTTATCTTCGTGTTTGGTGTTGAATGCTATTGCTACTCCTTCCTTTCCATTACTGCCTGAATATAATATCCTACACTTATTATTTAGTAAGATCTCACCTGTTTATGTCTTTTCTTTCTTACTAAGGATAAAGAGCTAGATTTTATTGTAACATAGAGTAATCCCCCTACATTCTACACATGCTGTGATAGCATATTATTATCTGAGACCCCCCCCCCCTCAAGGAGTCAAGGACTCATCGGGAGAGACTATAAATCACCCAAACTTTATACCTTCCCTTAAATTTATTCACACTAGATGCACTCACTACCCCTCACTTACTGCTCTGTGAGAGAAAAATCCAGTTCTAACTATTCCACTCACATACTGCTCTGTGAGAGAAAAATCCAGTTCTTACTCCTTTCTTGACTGTGAACACATTTAACTTTCATGGATGCCCCCTGTGTTCTCTCCCCACCTTTCACATAATGAAAAATGTTATCAGACAATATCTTACAACATCCATTCAGAAGTTCATAGACCTCTATCATATCACCCCCCCCCTTTCTCCTGTCCTTATATTTCCAGATTATTCCATAATCTGGAAATAATCTTTGTAACTCTTCTTTATCCTCTTGAAATCAGGGAGGTAAATCTGCATTATAATCAAGGTGCAGACTTATCAAGGCCTTATACAGAGGCAAACTGGCTTCCTTATCTTTACATGTCAAGGTTCACTTCATCATCACAATTATCCTCTGAGTTGTATTTGTAACTTCTGCTATGTGACCTTTTAACTTCAAATTCCTTTCTACCATTATGCCACATCAGTTTCTATTAGCATAAACCTGTTAATATAATATGCCACTGGAAATTTCATTTGCCCAAATTTTCAGCCTAATTTGCTAATACATGACCTTCCTTTAGTAAAATAAAACCCATGCTGCTCCTTGAAGAGTATAACTTGTTTGTGTATCCATTTCTGTGTGCAAGTTCTTACCAACTTCTGTAAAATCTTCACCATCACACTGGATACTGATAGGTCGGTAGTTAGACGCATCAGCTTTTGCACCATCCTTGTACAATGCAACTATCATACATTCCTTCCATTCCTGTGGTATCATTCCTGAGCTGAGACTTAAGTTATACAAACATGTTAAAGGCCCAGCCAATTCTGCTGAACATTCCTTTAGCAAGTGTGCTGATATTTCATCTCTCCCTATTGACAAATTGTTATCCAGGTTATGAAACAAATCTTCAACCTTATTTTCATACACCTGGAACTCTTCATCCAATGTAGCACTGTGCACCATGTTACATACACCTGATTAATATATCTTAACAAAGTGAGCACTTGTTAATTGAACAATTTCATTAGTTCTGACAACAGAGTACCATCTGTATTTAGTAAAGTTATTCTTCCACATTCATTCTTTCTTTTGCTTGTAGCATAATGATAAAATTCTTTTGAATTACCTTTAGCCTGCATAGCCAATTTCTTTTCATACTCCAATTTAGCTTTTCATACAATACTCATTACTTTTCTGGCTTGCGCTTTATACATTTGATACTCTTCTCACTCTTATTCTCAAGATATTCTTTCCACCATCATCTTGTTCTTGTGGATCTCTTACTTAATAAGGTTGCTCAACCATTTCACTTTCAACCTATTTATTCTTTGAACACTAGGGATACATTTAGATACTGCTCATTTAAACACTTTTCAAAGATTCCCATGCATTGCTGACATTTTTCCTATTCAATAACTGATACCATGGGACCAAAATAGTATTCTCCTAAATTGATCATAATTTCCAGCTTTGTAGTTCAGCATTTAACCTGTTCTAATGGGAACATCAATATAATTAGATACTTCCCAAGAAAGCATGGCATGATCGCTGTCACCAACTGGTAGTAAAATAGTCATATTCTTAACAGACTCCTTCTGATGCTATGATCTAATAAATCTAACATTCTTTGACCTAGAGTTCCTTTTTTCATGTGCTGCTTGAAAAAGTTGTCTTGTTTGGATAATTAAAGTTACCCATAGGGATCACTTGTTTAGTACATAAGGATAAATTGGCAACGCATTTCTTCATCCCTTGCAACTGAGCTGCCAGGTCTGTAGCAACACCCCACCATATATTTCATTCTGTTAATCTCTACTTCACACCAGATAGCCTCAAACTCACCATTACACTGGACATTGCTAAACATTGTTTTCTTGCATTTCTACCCTAACTGGACTTAAGTCATCTGATATCATTAGTAGTACTCCCCACCACACCCCACCCCCTCCTCTCTTATCTTTTCTATCATTCCTTAAAATAGTATACCCATTACACTTGATCCCAGTTACTATATCTGATTCTGATAGCCAGGTTTCACTAATGCCAACAATCTTAGTCCACACTCTATTCAATAAAGCAAATGAACTCAGCCCCTTTGTTTCTGATGCTCCTAGTATTTGTATATAGACATAACAAATTACCTAGCCTCTTCTTATAATTAGATATGCAGTCTATTTGACCTTGTTGTAGAACGTTCTCTTTTCCTCGCCATACATACTCAAAAGGTCTGAACCTAAAGTGTATATTTCTGTCCTTTTGCCAGATGCATAACAATGTTCAAAGCCATTCATATCTTGATCACGTTTGCATACCATAGCTACTTTCACACACAATTTTCCCATTCCTCCCTTGATGAGTTACTTTCCCTGACTCTGCATTAGGTTTCAATAAGTTCCAATAACAAGTACAGGTTGCTGGCAGAAAATACAAGTTTTTCTGCCAGCAAACACACACTCCACACATCTAAAAACTCATGTCAATTTCTTCTACACAGACTGCACATGGAATCATTTGCTATCATTGTCTTCATTAACTTGGTATTGTATCTGGGTAGCAAACCTACAATGTTTACTCTCTCACATTTCTTTCTTGCCTCTTTCAACAGACCTTTTATATCCTCTTTCATACTATATTTGTCACTACTTTAATTATTATTTCCTACAAGAACTACCATCTCTTTTACATTTGTTTTCTGTTTTTTGATTATGTTTGTCATATAATTAATTTTTGTCCCCGGGAAACTAGAAATAGTGACTCCCTTGGCAAGCGAAAACTTTATGATTGAATCACCATTTTTCTCTTAGATTTTAATTGACTTACCTTGTTGTTTAATAAACACAAAACTTATTCTTATATAAGATCATCTGTTTAATACAACTATGTACAAGAACGCCTGCTAGTTTTGCTAGCCTACTGTCTAGCTTTGTCAAGACTAAAAAGATGAACAAAAAAATAATAAATGCAAAAAACGAACTAATACAGAACCGTTTACAAAGGTTAGTATACCAAATGTAACAGCTCGCGTAACAATGTGTGCATGTAGCGAGATGCTTCAGTTATTATTGTGAACACGCATTACATAGTTTTTAGCGTACCGTAGTTCTGCTAAACTTAATCAGATTTTTCCATATATCTTTTAATACTGCTCCTTGATTTCGGTTGAGGTTGTTTCCTGTTTGTAGGATTACTGCTGCTTCTTTGAATATTCTGGATCTGTAATCATCCTCTATATATGGCATTGAGCTGTTTTCCCAATCTATCGCATGGTTAAAAGTTGAGAAGTGATGTGCCAAGCCTGAGGTATCCACTCTGTTGTGATTAACATCCCCAACGTGTTCCTTCTGTCTAAATGTTTTAAATAAAATCAACTCGCTTCATAACAAAATCAAATTTACTTTGGAATTGGAAAACAATCAACAACTACCTTTTTTTAGACATTCTGGTCAAAAGACAAGAGAATGATAATTTTAAACTTACTATATATAAAAATTATTATTATTATTATTATTATTATTATTATTGTTCCGGGCAACTCCAAGGAGTCGACAGACTCATCGAGGGAGGCCCTAACATCACGTCAAGAACAACTATTCGACATTCACACAGTATCTATCATACCTTGCCTTGAACTCATTCACGGTCGTAGCACCCACAACAGACTCTGGAAGCTTATTCCACTCATTCACCACTCTCCAAGTAAAAAACCTAGCTCTAACACCCTTGTCAATCACGCTCTTGCCCAGCTTCCATGCATGGCCCCTAGTCCTCGCACCACCAGTCATATTTTCAAAAATATCTTCTGGATCAATCTTATAGAAACCCTTCAGTAATTTGAATGTCTCAATCATATCACCCCTCCTTCACCTATCGTCCAATCTCTGCAACCCACAAATCTTCAACCTATTCTCATAAGGTTCATTCCACAGACCTGCTATTATCTTGGTCACTCGTCTCTGGATCCTCTCCACTTCCTCCCCATCACGAAGAACCCCTGGTGCCCATAACTAGGCACAGTAGTCCAGATGGGGTCTTATCAAGGCTCGATACAGAGGAACAACAACTTGTTTGTCTCTGCATGTTAAAGTATTTTTCAGAAGCCAAGTGATTTGTTGAACTGATTTAGTCACTTTTGCAATGTGCCCCCTAAACTTCAATTCCCTATCCACCAACACTCCCAAATCCCTGGCCTCATCAATCTCCTGGAGTACGGTTCCATCAATGCAATATACTGCTGCTATTCTTTTCGCCCCCAAAGTGCATAACCTTACACTTTGCCACATTAAATTGACATCCATTTTTCCTAGCCCAGTCCTCCAAACTATCCAAATCATCCTGTGCACTCACAATTGCTCTACCCAACTTTGCATCATCAGCAAACAAGTGAACACTTCCTCTCAAATCCTTTCCTATATCATTGATGAACAAATTGAAAAGCAGTGATCCAAGAACAGAGCCCTGCGGCACACCACTAGTCACAAGCTGTCTTTTAGACTCCACTCCTGAATAAACCACTCTCTGGTATCTCTCCTTCAACTACTCTCCTATCCATCTCACCAACCCTATATCTACTCCCATCTGCTCCAGTTTACTGATTAGGGTTCCATGTGGTATCCTGTCAAAGGCCTTCGCAAGGTCCAGTAGTATCACTGTAAACCCATTACCCCTATCCAGTTCAGCCGTCACTGTGTTATAAAACGTGAGCAAGTTACTGAGGCATGATCTACCCTTCACAAAACCATGTTGTCCCCCATACAATATCCCATTTTCATCTATCCAATCCTGTATTCTTTTCTTGACTAATTTCTCTATGACTAATTTCTCTAAGACCTTGACAATGATTCCTGATATGCTAATCGGTCAGTAATTTATAACAGCAGTCTTGGAACCACCTTTATGCAGTGGAACTATTTTCCCCTCTTTCCACCCCCTCGGGACTATCCCAGACCCGAGACTCAAATTAAACAAAATGGTCGAGGGTACTGACAATTCTTTAGCTGCTTCTCGTACGACACGAGTTGGTATACCATCCAATCCCACGGATGTATTGACATTGAGGTTATGCAATAGACTACTCACCTCCACTTCATTCACCACAATTCCCGTATAATCTACTGGTTTATTCGTTTCTGCAATGTCACCACCTGGATGATATATTCTTGCAAAGTGCTCACTCAGTAACTCAACTATATCAACTGATTCAGTTACCCCCCTCCCATCGGCATTCTTTAAAATCATTCTGCCATGTACATTTTTCCTTTTACTTGCTAGATATCTAAAAAACTGTTTAGGATTCTCTTTAGCCTGCATGGCCAATGTTCTTTCGTAATCCTTTTTTGCTTTTCTTACCACACTCGTTACCCTTCTGGCCTGCGCTTTATACCGTTCATGTGCCTGCCGGTCACCCTTCTCCTTAAATTCCCTCCATAGTTGTTTCTTTTTTTGCAGCTCAAGCTTAATGGTGTTATTCATCCATTTAACCCCTACTCAATTTAATATTCGGACTCTAGGTATACAGTCAGCCATTGCTTCATGCAAACATGTCTTAACTGCCTCCCATGCACTATCAACTTCTAGTCCTTGCAGTTGTACATGCCATGGCACTGAACCAATCAAACTCCTAAGCTTGTCATACTTTCCAGCCTGATAATTCCACATGTACCCTGTCTTAATTGAAAATTCCACACCGTTAGCCACCTCCTAAGTCAAGACTCTATGATCACTCTCACCAATTGGTGGCAATGTGATCATATTTGTTACAGCCAAATCCTCAGATGTAATTACTAAGTCAAGCACTCTCTGACCCCTAGTATTTTCCATTACATGCTGTCGCAGATAGTTATCCCTTAATAACCGCATAAAATCCAATTCCTTCCTCCCGTGTGTCCTCTCCTCACTCCAATCAATGCGACCATAGTTGAAATCTCCCATAATAATTACCCTCCTTCCACTCATTTCTTCTATTTGTTTGTGCATACTGTCACCACCATCTTTTCCATCACCTGGTCTATAGCAGCACCCAATTGTATATTTAGTTCTGCTAGCCACAATCTCACACCAAATGGCTTCAAATGTGCTCTTTTCTCTATCCTGCAATTCAACTTCTATTCTCCTTGGCTGTAGCTCATCAGCTATCATCAACAATACTCCTCCCCCCATTTTATTCTCCCTGTCATTCCTGAACACGCTATACCCATCACATTCAATCCCACTAGCTATATCATCTACAGTCAGCCATGATTCATTAATACCAATAACCTGTGGTCTGGAAGTGTCAACCATGGCCAAAAACTCTTCCTTCTTGTTCCTAATACTCCTAGCATTGGTGTACATGAATTTAAGACACCCATTAGCCCCAACCCTACCTTGATGCCTTATATTAACTATCCCACTCTGATTTGTTGTCCTTATTTGCTCGGGCATATTATATTCATTCATACATTCAACTGCCTCCCTAAGGACTGTATATCTACCCCCCCCCCTTAATAAACCAACAGATACTGGACAGTATCTGCATTTTACTTCCAATGATCATCAAAATACAGCATCATCCATATGTTACGGAATAGAGTCCAAAACATAGTCACAGATGAAGATGTTCGTACAGAACTTTCTCAAATATCGAAAACGCTTTCTCAAAATGGTTATCGTTCGAACATAATCAACAAATTGCTTTATAAAAATAATCTCCAACAACATAGAATAGATACGCAGTACGTTTCATCCGTTGCCATCCCCACCAAAATAGCTAGAATTTTAAAGCCTTACAACATCAGAGTTGCATTCAAACCTACTGCAACCATCAGACAATTTTTAAGATCATCTAAAGATAGCATTCCATTTTTCAAATATGCAGGTGTTTATAGAATACCATGCACTTTTGGACTTTCCTACATTGGCCAAACTTCAAGAAGCCTGGAAATTAGACAGAAGGAACACGTTGGGAAGGTTAATCACAACAGAGCGGATACCTCAGGCTTGGCACATCACTTCTCAACTTCTAACCACGCAATAGATTGGGAAAACAGCTCAATGCCATATATAGAGGATGATTACGGATCCAGAATATTCAAAGCAGCAGCAGTAATCCTACAAACAGGAAACAACCTCAACTGGAATCAAGGAGCAGTATTAAAAGATATATGGAAAAATCTGATTAATTCATTAAGTTTGGCGGAACTACAGTACGCTAAAAACTATGTAACGCGTGCTCACAATAATAACTGAAGCATCTCGCTACATGCACACATTGTCACACGAGCTGTTAAATTTGGTGTACTAACGGTTCTGTATTAGTTCGTTTTTTGCATTTATTATTTTTTTGTTCACCTTTTTAGTCTTGACAAAGTTAGACAGTAGGCTAGTGAAACTAGTAGGCATTCTTGTACATAGTTGTATTAAACAGATGGTCTTACATAAGAATAAGTTTTGTGTTTATTAAATATACAAAGACCAAATATGAATAATCTTAATGGACCTTGTTGTTATTATGATTATTATTGTCAAGTTCAGTGCTCTCCTGTCTCTTCTTGTTCTAATCCTTTTTCTTATCTTGTCTAAGTTTTGTTAAACATTCTTCCACTTTTCTAATACTTTGGTCGATTTTCTAATAATTTCTTTTAATTGGGATATTTCCAATTATCCTCGGATATATTATCACCATCACTGCAGAAATGCTTTTGTTCATTTTGTTACTACTGAGGACAAAGGTTCTCCTCAGTAGTAACAACTTCAACTTGTACTTTAGACACTGCCCTGTTGTGATAAATTTTTAGCACCATTCTTAAGAGTATTAATGCTTTTTTTTTTTTTCAATTATCTGTAAAAACAGCAATCTACATAATTTTATTTTATTGTAATATAGGATAATCCTAATCCATTCTATGGGTGCCATGATATTATACTATGTGCTAACTCTGGTAAATGAAGGAAAAGTGTATGCTACTCCCACCCCCCACAATTCTAACCATCTAGTTTGCTTCAGTGGCAAGGGTGAATAGAATCAGGAACCTACTTTTTTTTGTTGTTGTTACAAGTTTCTGCACAATATAGAATGAAAGGGAAAGACTGCTGCTGTGTTGGGAAAAAGTGCCAATTCACTTTTGTGAGTCATCCTATTTCCGACCCAATATAAGGTAACGTTAAAAACCATGGATATGGACATGCTTATGCCTCCAGAAGAAAATGTGCATTTTTGTAACTCAGAACTATGTCTAAACATTTTTCTAGTAGATATTAAGTGAATTTGAGTAACCCATAATTTAAATAGATAATGTTTGTGGATTATTTAACAAAAGAAAATTATGTGTAATTGCTGAAAGATGTATATAAGATAATATATGTATTGAGCCATGTCAAAAACAGTTCGGAGCTGCTGTAACCAATCGGCCGCCGCTATGTGCATGACGTAGTCACCAAGAGAGGGCGCTCACATTAGCTATATAGGTTTCGGTGCGGAATTCAGTCGCTCTCTTATTTTCTGTTCCTTGTTCCTGATCCAAGTGCTGGATAGCTGTGAAGCTTGCCGCCGTGCCCAGCATCATTCTCCCGTTGCTGTAAGTGCCGCGTCGACCGTAGCCACAACTGAGGAATGTGGCCAGAGTTCCAGAAAAGAGCCGTTGGCTAGCCATGCCAATGTATAAATCAGCGAAGAAGTGAACCTCTTTTGAAAAGAATAGAAGTATGTCACAGATGCCATAAGAAATATACAGTGAGGAAACCCAGAAGTCTAATTAAGGAAGTCCCAATAACTACCAGAAAAGCAAGAACGGTAAGGTGCAGGCTTTCGTATTAAAACTGAATAATAACCCAAGAGGGTATAAGAAATAGAACGTTAAGGAGCTCCATATAATCAACTTCCATGTTGAATCTAAAGAACTGTTTTCTTTTGGACATTTCTGTCTACGTCTAAAGAGCAAGTGACACCCTAAGCTTAAGCTGAGCTGGGAACCAAGGTTTCGGACTGTTTATGTTGGAAGAAACATTTATATCATTGTGTTAGACCTAAATTTGAATATTAACTGAATTTTGGGGGAGGATAAAGCCTGAGCATAAGAGAGAATATTGTCCCATGTGAATTTTGCAAGACGGAGTACGTCTGATATGCTCCATACTAGGATTGTAGAATTGTATCTATGTATGTGTTATTCCTATATATGGGAACTGAGCACTCTGTAAGAATTAACCGAGCCTGAACGTAGTTACATTAAGAAGTGTATGAGATTGCTAGTATAAGATTTTAATGTAAACCTTTTGGATACATTAACTTAAAAGGGGGGGGGGGGGGAGTTCAGACTCTTTAGAATTAGAATTTCTAACTAAAGTGTATATATGTATATCTAAATAAATGTATTTCTTTAATTCAAACCACATGAGTTTGTCATTGTTCTGAGAATTGAGTTACCACTTGTTAAATTTCGGACCATGCATAATTAGTAGGGGAATCCATTAGCAACTAAGAAAGGAGGACTACGACTGCAAACCACTTGATCCCTATATTGTGTTTTTAGTAGTTTTAAATTGTGTGTCAGAATTCAGTTGCTGGCTGGTGCAGTCGACTTAAAAGAATATAAATTTGTCGGCAATGGAATAGATGAGAATAAGTATGATAAGTAAATAATATAACTAATAATAACAGGGATAGTACGAAGACGTAACACTGGCTATTCACAACCAAACATAGAAGTTTTTCAAGCCACTTCAGACCTTCAATAAGCAGAGTGGTGGTCTCCAGCTGAGTGATGAAATTCATCTCCCGCCTAAAATGAGATGAATTAGAATACAACATTCATTAATACTACCACTGATGTGGTGAAGCATGCAGCATGTTCAAGTCCCTGTATTTCTCATGTATACAATGACTGCAGTCCAGTACTATTTTAGATGGTCGGTGGAAATGAAAATCACAAACATCCATGCACACAGCTGGATTTGAATCAACAGCCTGTTGGTTGGAGAGAAGATATACTAACCACTCAGCCAATCAGGCTGGCTAATATATAATAGCATATAATTAAATAATTCATATACTTACTCTCAATCCTATTATGGTTCTCCTCTCCTGTCCCATGTGACCAGGCATTTTAGTACCCTTCCAGACACCAGCTTTTTTCTTTAAAAAAAATTACAGTTTTAGCACTATAATTTTAATTCAAAATTTTATTCCTACAAAACTAACTTTAAAGTAAGTATTTTCAAAATTTAAGTTGAATGATCAATCAACTACATTTATTTCTGCATAATTTTCATCAGAAAACACTACTTCTCCCTCCTCCCACATATTAAATGACTAAAACATCAAAAATTTTGTTCAAAATCTTAATTTATCACAAAAATATCTTTAGCTAAGTATGTTGGTAAGTGAAGCAGTGCCTTCTGTACTTCTAAAAAAAAACTTACCACTCCACCCCCAATACATCCAGGCCTTCGATGAGACTTCGTAACACCATGTGTTGCAGGTCCACCTTTAAATCCCCAACGCTTAACTACACCCTGAAATCCATGTCCTCTCCTGAGATATTTATTAGAAAATATACAAAATTAGAAAAATAAACTGTATTTACTATTTATTATAAATAAAAAATAGTATATTTTATGATTTTTCATAGGTTTCTACAAAAGCAGACTCTCCTTTAATCAATTACTTCATAAAAAAAGATTTCCAGCTTGACTTATTTTATTTGTGAATTTCCAAAATCTAATTTGCAACAGTTATTAAAATTCTGTCATTTCAAATTTAGAGATTAATGAAATTAACAGAGCCTTCAATCATTTGTGATGATGCACTTTGGGTGCATACCTTGTGAATGATCTCTAAGGCACATGGAAGGTTCCATTATAAGAGCTTTTCACTCAAAGGAGAGTCAGCTGATCTCATGGAGACTTTTCCTGCAAAACAGATAAAAAAAAAATACAGGCAACTGACACACATGGTAGACCATGAAGAGTCTTACCATTCTTGTCACAGCATTAATTAGATTTATGTGATGTCAAATTAATGAATCTAAAATTTAAGAGAAAATAAAATGAATTAAAGTTTAACATTCATTAATACTACCACCATATGCATGTTCAAGTTCCTGTATTTCTTGTGTATACAATGACTACAGTCTGGTACTGTTTTAGATGTCATTGGAAATGAAAAATAAAATAATGATGTCAGTCTCGAGAAAGAGAGAAGCTGAAAGATTTAAAAACAAAAAATTGCTAGACTGAATCAATCTGGATAAAGATTTGAATACTATTTCAGAGATTTCAAAATGGGATAAAGAAAAATTAAACTATACAGAATGAAATCATGAGGTAACAGAAGGAGAAATGAGCCTTCTAGAGGAAGGATTAACATCTGATTTTAAATTAGAACCATTAAAACATTTCAATATGGAAGAGAGTGTGGAGTCATCTTATGCCTATAGAGCTGTTGTTTTATAGCAAGAGTTGCTACTCAAAATTATATACGAGGATGGTCTGAAACGTTCTCGACCTAACAATGAAAAAACAAATTTATAATTTCAAAATTATTTTTATTTTTCAACAATATCTCCATTAAGACTAATACATTTATTCCAGTGATGCTCCAGCGTCATTATCCCGTCCCTATAGTGGTTCTCAGTAAGATCTGCAAAATACTCTACAGTTGCAATCACCTTTTGATTTGAAGAAAAAAAAAAAAAAAAAAAAAAAAAAAAAGCTGACCAGCTGACTCATCCAAGCCAAATTTCCTCCTGATATCTCAGCCCTATTTCTGTTCACAATGAACTCAAGCTATTTCGTTTAGCAAGGAAAATTCTACAAACAGATAGAGGGGGCAGCCATGGGTTCACCACTCTCCCCACCCCTAGCCAACTTCTTTATGGAGACTTTTGAAGAGAAAGCTTTCAACTCAGCTCCACAAAAACCCACCGTTTGGCTTTGCTATGTTGATGATGTGTTCGTAATTTGGCCACATGGCTCAGATACACTCCACTCCTTCTTAACATACTCAAACAACCAACATCCCAGAATCCAGTTCACCTTGGAAAAAGAGGAAAACAACAGTCTCCTTTTCCTAGACACTCTAATCACTCGCCAGCCTGGTGAATCCTTGGCTTTCTCTGTTTACAGAAAACCTACCCATACAGGCAGATACATTCACCAGCAATTCCCCCCCCCCCACACACAACAATATGGGGTTATAAAAACACTATATAACAGGGCAAAATTAATCTGTTCAGATGACAATGCCCACTGAACTAAACCACATCCTAACACCTTCTTAGTCAATGGCTACAACCCCAAAAATATTAAAACCAGTTAACCACAACCCCCCTTAATAACAAAGATTACACTAAATCCATCACCATTCCCTATATCCAAGGCACCTCTGAAAAGTTAACCAAAATCTTAAAAAAATATGACCTGACTTCTTGTTACAAACCATATAAGAAATTGGCATCCCTTATCTGCTCCAACAAAGACCAGCCACTTCCCCTAGACCTACCAAGGGGTATACCAGGTCCTTTGCAGCTGTAAACTGTCCTACTTTGGCCAAACATGCAGGACAGCAGATGTCAGGATTTTGGAACACAAAGACTACATCCAGTTTCATCAATACAGCCACTCTGGGCTTGCAGACCATGTTCTGGATACCCACCATAGAATAAATTGGAAGAAAGCCACGTTAATACACTGCAGCAAATTTAAATATGAAAGATTGTTCATGGAATCAGCCTCTGCTCTAAAAACTTTCCAAACCTCAACAAATTTGGGTGCATGAGACTGTCCCAATTTGGGAAGCTTGCATCTTGAGAACTTCAGCCCAACAGCCAAAACAATCCAATATATCCCACTAAGGGCACCTTTAGGACTCTAGGAACAACAGTAGTTTTCTCTCTTCTGCTTTTTGTAGTGCCTGAGTGCACGTGTCATAGTTGTATGTTCTCATGAAGATGGTAATGTGACATTGTCGAATTATAGGCGGTATTTATTAAAGTTTCTTTTAATTAATATTCCAGTATACATTGTAAATTCCTTAAATAATTTCAGTCAAACAGAAAGGTGATAAAAGTCAACCAACAAAGTACCATCCAACTGCTCTCACTTCTGTTCTCTTTAAAATCATGGAGAAGGTCAACAACAAACTCTTGAACCATCTAGAGACCTGCCAATAAATCAATGACCAACAGTATGGATTCCACTACTTGTGATCTGCAGCTGATCTTCTTGCATTCACCACCCACCTCTGGACTCAAGCCATGGAAAAATTTTGAAAAACTCATGTGGTTGAATTCGACATTTCCAATGCCTTTGAAATGTCGAGGGCAACTGCTTTTCACACTCTGCAACAGAATTGCCAACTTTCTCACTGGTCAATCTACTTGTCATGGTGGATAACTTTCTCTCCTTAGATTACTGCACCAATGCAGGAGTACCCCACCCTCTTCCTATGTGAGTATGTGAACTCTCACATACTTCCAATCCTATCCATAGCTTTGCCAATGGCAATACACTCCATTCCTTCTTTTCATTTGACAAACCTCATAGTCCTCAAGATCCACCATGACCACTGACCTGAACTCTGATCTTCTAGCTATTTGGATCAATAGGGCAAGGACAGCCTTGTAGACTTCAATACTATCAAAACTTAGTCCTGCTAATCTCTCTCAAGAAAGAGCTCGTATTCCCCCCTCATTACCTTCCATAATACTGAGATATCCAAACATGTCATATTTCTCTTCTTGACTGACCTGCACCTCCGATCTTTCTTGCCACAACCACATTTCAATCATAGCTTCTGCAGCCACCAAAATACTTGGTGTATTTTTTCACACAAGACACTTCTTCATACCTTCACATCTGCTAACTCTATATAAATTCCAAATCCTCTCTAATATTGTTCAATTCTACCCAGAAGAGGAAAATCTGGCTAATTAATGATCCCTCTCTCACATATCCACTTCAATCCTTCTCTCACAGATGTTCAGTTTATGCCTCTTCTAAGATACTTTCATGGACATTGCTCTACTGAATTGGCCACTACTATTCCTCCAAAATCATTAGAACAAGATCCACTGCTAACCAACACCCTTTAACAGTCCATATTGAAACTCACTGAACTAATTCACTGCCTTCTTTTTCATTCCATCTACCTCTGTTCTTTGGAACTCCTACTCTGCCTTCCTCAAAGATTACAACTTTAAGCTCATCAAGCAAAATGTGGACAGATTAGTGCCCAGATATAGCACTAATGTGCTATAGCAGTGTTTCTCAACCTTTCTAAGCCCAAGGACCAGTAAAATGCCTAAAACAATTCTGCGGACCACTAAGTTACAGAGGCGTAGCTGGGGGGAGATCCGCCCCTGGCAGCACCTTTTTTGGCATTTATGAAATCTTGCCTTACTGTCTATAAAACAGCAACTGAGTGATGAAATAGACTTCGACAATGTGATCGACGATTTTGTAAACAGAAAAGCAAGAAAAATAACATTTTAGAATGTTGGAATTAAAGTTTTAGTTCAAAAATAAACATAGTGTTTTTAATTTATTTCCCTATACGTTGTTTTGACTTTTTGCAATTTTTTTAAAAAAAACCTATGTAGAAATTACCAACATTTCGGAAAAACTGTGCCATTTATTACATAATAAATCTAAAAGCATGTTTTCAAAGATATGGCAACATAATTAATTAAATTGGAAATAAATGATTAAAAGTGTATCTTCATTGAACAAAGTTTTAATTTTTATTAAACAAATAAATAAGATGATATAATTATGTTACTACTTACTTTTAATGAGATGGTTGAGCTTCTCGGCCCTTGCAGTGTTGCTGGATATCTGGCTCAATATTGGTCAACTTCAGTCGAAGATTCACACACACACACACACACACACACACACACACACACACACACACACACACACAAAGACGATTTCAGTATTTTGTTTTTATTTGAAGGAGCAATGAAAATTCTTACTCAAAAAGAAAGGTTGTAGAAAACTGCATGACGATTTTCAATGCTTCTTCAGATAATTCCAGAAATTCACTTCTCACTGAAGACGAGATCCAAAATCGAGCAAAACCAAGATCACGGAATTGCATTTTAAACCCACTGTCACTTGAAAGCTCAATTAACTGTTCCTTTTTCGATAATGAAAGGTCGTTCTCGTGACTGCAAGCCTGAAATGGATCGGGAACCCACAGAAATTTCTTATAAAAGTTATTCGCAAAATATGTTTCAAAATTCCGTTTCAGATTTTTGAGGTAGTCACAAACCCTTTCCTCAAACTCAGAATGAACAAAAATATTATTTTTCACTAAAAAGGATTCCAATATTGGAAAGGTGCAAATTGTCTGTCTTTTACATAATTAATCCATAAAACCAGTTTTTTCTTGAATGCCTTTATTTTGTCGTAGGCATCAAGAACAGTTAAAAAATTTCCCTGAAAGGAGAGATTTAGTTCATTTAATTTCGAAAAAATGTCTGAAAAATAGGATAGTGTTGATAACCAAGCTTCGTCAACAAGGAGTGATGCAAAATCAGAATTACGTTAATTTACAAATAATAAAACTTCATGCCGTAATTGAAATAACCTTGTTAGTACTTTGCCCTGGAAAGCCAGCGAATTTCAGAATGAAGCAAAAGTTGTGTATATTCACTGCCCATTTCATCGCAGAGTACTGAAAATAACCTGTAATTTAATGGTCAAGCTTTAATAAAATTATTTAGCTTGACAGCGTTGCATAGCACAGTTTTAAATTCTGGTGGCATTCCTTTGGAGGCTAACGCTTCCCTATGTATGAAACAATGCATCCATTTCATATCTGGAGCTACTTCTTGGACCTTAGAAACAACCCTACTACGCCTGCCTGGAAGAGCACAAGCTCCATCCAAACAGAAGCCTATACATTTTTCCCACTCTCAACAATGTAATTAATTATTGAGAGTGTGAAATATTTCTTCTCCAGTTGTTCAGGATGACTAAGTTCTACAAAACAGAATATCATCATGAATGTTGTTATCATGCGCATATCTTACGTATCATATTAACTGCACATCATTTGTAACATCAGTAGTCTCGTCTATTTGTAACGCATAATTAGGGCTCTTCTTAACTCTTTCGATCAACTGAGATTCTATGTCACCTGCCATATCATTAATTCTGCGACCAACAGTGTCATTTGAAAGAGGAATCAAATTAACATCTTTTAGTAACTTTTTACCAAACATAGTTTTTACCACATCTTTTATAGCTGGAAGTAGTAAATTTTCCCCGATATTCGCTATGCACAAACTTAAGAGACAGGATGCTTCCAGTGCTTTGCTAATGGAACACGGGTTCCATTAGCAAATATGATATATATTTGCTAATGGAACCCGTGGCTGAAATTATATCTTTTCCATGATTTAATGTCCCTAAGCATCACTAAAAAAATTCAATTGGCTTATTTTTCACATCATAATGTTTAGTTTCTAAATGTCGAGTTTCGCAGGTTTCATGCACTCGTTCGACAACACTTCATAACACAAAACACATTGAGGTTTCTGTTCACTTTCATCTCCACACCAAGTAAACCCGAATTCCAAATATGAACTGTTATATTTCCTACTGTATTTTTTCTTTGAACTGCTTGTTTCTTCTACTTTAATAGTACCAGATTTACTGACCATTACAACAAGTGTATTACAATTAGGGCTAGCATTACCTGTTTCATTTGCTATTCTTTTCAAAGTCCTAGTTCTAAGTCACTTTTCCATTATTAAAAAAACATTTCCGATAAATATATAAATACTGGGGTTAACTCACGACACTTTGTTCAAGTATCACTTAGCACTTCTGAAGATATACTGAGCCTTGGTTGAAGGAAACTTTCAATAATAAAAATCAATACACAACAAGCGATTGGTTGAAATGTCGATAACACATATTCACTTCAAATCTGACACAACAGCAAGGGAAGGCAGATGCAATAAGACTATACTGTTTTTCAATTTACCTCTTTTATTATTCGTCATTCTGCAGCTACAAATTTAGTGGAAGAACGACTAATAATAAAAGAGGGGTGAAGTGAAAAACAATATAGTTTTATTGCTTCCGCCTTTGAATAATCTGATGCTATTTGTTGGTTTGTTTAAGGCTCCATTTGATTTCAATAATTTTTATTTACTTATTCAATTTTAATTTGTTTTGTTTGGATAATTAAAAATTATATATTTATTCTATTAATTTAAGTCTGCCTGCAGACCACCTGTCCCATCGTCGTGGACCACAGGTTGAGAAACACTGTGCTATAGGTATCATGGACTGTCATGTGGATCATATATATATATATGTGTGTGTGTATAAAACATCTGCAGAGTTCTCACTTGCATTCAAGATGTCTGTGAATCTTTTAATTATTTAATTGATTATTATTGTCATATATAAATGTTTGAGGCAAAAAAAGAAAAAAAAACACACACAAGCTGCTTTTGTTATGCATATATGCAATTCATTCACAAGTGTTAAGCAGCTACTTGTATCCCATAATGCAAAGCATGCATCCTTTAGGGTGTGTATAATGCTATGCATTATGGAAGGGCCACTACCCAGACAGGTTTGGAGCTTTAATGAGGTCTCATCAGTGGGAGCCAGATCCAGAAGGGATACCTAGATTAAAGTCATATATTTTCTATAATTTGATCATGTCTGGTACAAAGTCTCCTGAAAAAGCTGCCATCTTAAGGCCTCCCTTCTACACTCTATGACTGGACTGTCAGCTTCCTCACTGGTTTTTCATTATGCCATGAGAGGAAGCACCCACTCATCAGATTTCCCCCATCAATGCTAGAGTACCTCAGGGTTCTGTGCTCTCACCCACACTTCCTCCATTACATCAATGACCTCCTTTCTGTGACTCTTCAAATCCTATTCACAGCTTTGCCGATGACAGTACTCTTCATTCCCCTTTCTCAATCAATAAACCCTGCAGTATCCTAATGATAGATGTCTCAAGATCTTCCATAACCAGTGATTTAAACACTGAACTTCTCAACATCCTGAAAAGGGGTGAAGACAACTTAGTAAATTTCCATGCTAAAAAAAAAACTCAAGCCTGCCTTATTACCTGCAAGAAAAATCTTACCTCCTCCCCTCTTATTTTTGTTAATGTTCCAGTTTCCTTTCAAGATCAACTTTCTCTGCTTGGATTGATTGTCACAAAGAGTTTATCATGGCACAAACAAACATATTACTTACATAGCCTCCTTAGCCTCTAGAAGCTTTTCTGTTCTAAACATTACTTCTCTTCCTCTCAACTCCTAACACTTTATAAGTCTCAGATCCATCCAACTTTGGAGTACTGTTCCGAAATTTGGGGTGGAGCACCTCAGACTGCTAGACTGCTCTCTAAGAATTCTTGATGATATTCAGAAGAGAACAATCTGCTTAATAGGGATTAAGCAATCTGCTTAATCCCTTCCTCACTTTATCATAAGTACTCTGTTTCAGTACTGTGCCTGTTGTATGGGTACTTTCATGGCATTGTTCTTCTGAACTGGCAGCTACCATTCCAACACTTTCTTCTAACTATGTAAGAACTAGAGAGCCACTGGCCAACTTGTACACTGTCCAGCTTTGAACACACTAAACTAACTTCTCATCAGCTTCCTTCATTCCATCCACCTCTATGCTTTAAAACAATCTCTCCTCATACTGTTTTTCCCACTGACAATCTCTCACTCTTTAAGAAACATACCAATAGGCTACATTTTTCTCCTTGTTCACACATGGCACTATAATGTTAAAGGTTTTGTGACCTTTCATGTGTGGGGTCAACATAAAAAAAAAAAAAAAAAAAAAAAAAAAAAACACCCTTCAACCTTCATATCCCTTCTGGCTCTGACAAGATTTCTATAAAGGTTGAAACCGGTCTGGGTAATTGCCTTTCACATAATTCATAGTATTATACACATCTGTGCTTTGCATTATGGGATACCAAGGCAGCTGATGTGAAGTCATCAGCTTCTATATATAAGTAGAGCCTGTTGTGGAGATATTTCATGCACAAACTTTGTCTTGGCATCTTTTTATGTTAATAACAACATTGTAAAGCATGGACTCCTTGTTACGCTATTGTAAAGTTAGTTTGACTTAATGGATTCAGTTTCGAAAAAGACTGGTCTGTGACTTTTCAGATGCAAATGATTTGAAGTGACCCAAAACACCAGATAGTTCTTCTGTTTAAGTCATGCATCTAGATTTTGTACGAAAAACAAACACTAGACATCATACCTCATATGAAATATTGCACAAGAGATATTGCAGTACTAATGGATCAGGAACCGGCTGCTTCCAGTACAGATAGAATTTTATCATCAGATAAAAGTATCTATGAATTTTTTAACAACAAACTTCCTGTGATTAAAGAAAAAATAAAATAAAAATAACATAAATTACGTCATCCTGTTACAAACATGAATTTATCTAAATACCAATCTGAGCCGCATGGATTCTCATCTTCGGCGGAACTTATTAACTCCAAAAACAAGAAAGTTTCCTGTTTTCAAAATAGAAGCAAAATCAAATTTAGATTAATAATTAAAATTAATAATTAAAAAAAAAAAGGCAATAAATTCCTTTAAGAGAAATGAAGTTCATGAATGCATTTATGAGACTGCTCTTGTTTGTAAACTTCTCAAAAACAAGCTTACCCCCCCCCCCCCCATACACAAGCACGTAGGAAACTTATAAATATGATTTTCCATGAAGAGATTTCACATAAAACATAAGCTTGTTGCTCATCCCAAGAAAATATTTCTTCCATCACTGCATACTAGGTGGTTGACATTCTTTATCACCTGGTGAACTATCACTGCTCCAGCTTATTGGAGATGTGAGATGACAAATGCCATGTTTGGTATCCAGAGCATGGATTTTGGTTTCTCTTCCCCTCTTCTTCTCTGTGCATGAATGATACCCTTCAAGGCCATGACAAACATACTTAGAGACTCAAAGCCTTTTCCTCCATTCTGAGGGTACATCAGTTAAAACTGTGGTGCTTGGCTGACAATTCATGCACAGGCTCGAGCCTGTCATAACAAGTCAGGAGGCTTCCCGTCAACTGGTGCATAATCCCACTGCCACATGCTCTGCCAGTGAGAGAAGACAGATTCTCCGGATATAACATGCATACAGAGAGAAACCAGTCCCCATGCCATGACGTAGTCTCAACAGTGCCCCCCCCCCCCCCCCCCCCCCCAATACCACTACTGTGACTTCCTTTCCAGACATGACACAGAGACTGGTTTCTCTTCTCTGTATGGAAGTTTTGTAAGAGAGTCTGTCTTCTTTCACTACATGTCCCCACTATATCCTTCTGGCTAATTATTATTAAATCATAAAGGCTCCTACAAACAATGACAGTAACAATGTGACAAAAATGAAATGCTGAAAGATTTCTAGACAACAATAAAAGCTGAAAATTATAGAAAAATACGTGATCAACTTATAATAAAGTACCAGAAAAATTGAGATAGGAGATCAACAAAGATTTGTTCTCATCTGGGTATTCTTCCTGGAAATCTCCCTCATAAACCAATCTTATCAAAAAAAGTCACATCACAAGCAGACAAAACGTACATACCAAACCAGAGTCTCTTCACTAAAACCTTACATCCACTTTACTACATCCATGGCATTAACACAAAGATAAGTGACAATCACCACCACCACTTGCAGTCTTCCACACTAGACATCTTATCCCTGACAGAAATCCAGACTGCAGCTGCATCTACTGCTGTCCACATCCAATACCCAAACTACACATTTCACAATTCTCTTTTGCCACAAGAGAAATGAAGATTTCTCTTGTGAACTATTCCCAAATAACTACAACCTGCAGCTCTTCAAAAAAACATCAATAAACTTCTATCTCAGTCCTCAACTGCACCGCACACATGGCACTGATGTGCTTATAGGTCTCTCAACCTCTTGTGGATCAGATCAATATAAAAAAATAAACAAAATAAAAAAATATTAAAATGGATCTCATGCAAATTTCTACAATTTGCATGAGATCCAAATCAAATCCGTTTCAACAGAAATTTGAATCAAACAGATTTGAATTCAAATCCATAAATGGATTTGAATTCCAGTATCTAACTGGAAGATTATCAAACATTTCAAAAGCCAAACATATAATATATTTGTTTGATCTCAAATTAGGGAAATATTAAAAGAAGAATTTGAAAAGATATTCACTAAAATGAATCAGAAGCTTGGAAGTAACTCGGCTATTGCTGAAGGATTTCTAGACAACAATAAAAGCTGAAAATTATAGAAAAATAGGTGATCAACTTATAATAAAGTACCACAAAAATCGAGATAGGAGATCAACAAAGATTTGTTCTCATCTGGGTATTCTTCCTGGAAACCTTGGTGCACTGAGTGATGAACTGGTTGAATGGTTCCACTAGGATACCACTAGGTACCAGGAAAAATGGAATGATAGTATGATGGGAGGCAACTAATTTTTTCAGAGACATGCAATGGCATTTACAAGACGAAATCACACATTTGTGCATATTTTTAACATTCTTTTTATTATTTGTACTTATCATTTTGAATTATTATTACTTATTATAATCTATACGATACTTTTTACACCTCTCCTTGAACTCATTCACTGATGATGCACTCACAAGCACTGCTGGCAAACCATTCCCCACCCTCCAAGCAAAACTTGTAGTCCAAACACCCCTCTAACCACACTCTTACACAATTTCCAGGGATAACTCTTGTCCTTTCCCTCTTCCTGCCATATACTGAAACTACTTTGGTGTTAGTCCTATAAAAAACCCATTTAATAACTTACATGTTTCTATCATGGCCTCTCTTTTTACCTATCAACTAGCCATTGTAGCCCACAAACCTTTAATATATTACAGTAGATTATACGGGAATTGTGGTTAATGAAGTGGAGGTGAGTAGTCTATTGCATAACCTCAATGTCAATACATCTGTGGGATTGGATGGTATACCAGCTCGTGTTGTACGAGAAGCAGCTAAAGAATTGTCAGTACCCTTGACCATTTTGTTTAATTTGAGTCTCGGGTCTGGGTTAGTCCCGAGCGGGTGGAAAGAGGGGAAAATAGTTCCACTGCATAAAGGTGGTTCCAAGACTGCTGTAGTAAATTACCGACCGATTAGCATATCAGGAATCATTGTCAAGGTCTTAGAGAAAATAGTCAAGAGGAAAATACAAGATTGGATAGAAGAAAATGGGATACTGTATCGGGGACAGCATGGTTTTGTGAAGGGTAGGTCATGCCTCAGTAACTTGCTCACGTATTATAACACAGTGACGGCTGAACTGGATAAGGATAATGGGTTTACGGTGATTCTACTGGACCTTGCCAAGGCCTTTGACAGGATTCCACATGGAATTCTAATCAGTAAATTGCAGCATATGGGAATGGACATAGGGTTGGTGAGATGGATAGGAGGGTGTTTGACGGAGAGATATCAGAGTGGTTTACTCGGGAGCAGAGTCCACAAGACGGCCTGTGACTAGTGGTGTGCCACAAGGATCTGTTCTTGGACCACTGCTGTTTAATTTGTTCATAAATGATATAGGAAATGATCTGAGAGGAACAGTTCATTTGTTTGCGGATGATGCGAAGTTGGGTAGGGCAATAGTGAATGCAGATGACGTCAAAATTTTGCAGGATGATTTGGATAGATTGGAGGTCTGGGCTAAGGAGAATGGATGTCAGTTTAATGTGGCAAAATGCAAGGTTATGCATTTTGGGGTGAAAAGATTGGCGGCAGTTTACTGCATTGGTGGAACCGTGCTCCAGGAAATTGATGAGGCACGAGATTTAGGAGTGTTGGTAGATAAGGAATTGAAATTTAGGGGACACATTGCAAAAGTGACCAAAACAGCTCATCAAATCACTTGGTTGCTGAAGAATACGATGACAAGCAGGTTATTGTTCCTCTGTATCGAGCCTTGATAAGACCCCATCTAGACTACTGTGCTCAGATTTGGTCACCTAGGTTTCTTCTTGATGGGGAGGAGGTGGAGAGGATCCAGAGACGAGTGACCAAGATGATAGCAGGTCTGTGGAATGAACCGTATGAGAACAGGTTGAGGATTTGTGGGTTGCAAAAATTGGTTGATAGGCAGAGGAGGGGAGATATGATTGAGACATTCAAATTACTGAAGGGTTTCTATAAAATTAATTCAGAAGATATTTTTGAGAACAGGGCTGGTTGTGGGAGGACTAGGGGACATCCATGGAAACTGGGCAAAAGTGTGGTTAGTAAAGGTGTTAGAGCTGGGTTCTTTACTTTTAGAGTAGTGAATGAGTGGAATGCGCTCCCTGAGTCTGTGGTGGATGCTGTGACAGTGAATGAGTTTAAGGCGAGGTATGATAGATACTGTATGAATGTCAAATAGTTGTGATGAATATGATTTGGGGCCTCCCTCGATGAGTCCAATGACTCCCTGGAGTTGCCCGTAATAATAATAATAATAATAATAATAATATATTCTCATTGAAGAATTCCATAGACCTGTCACAGTGTTTGTCACTTAACTCAGGAGCTTCTCCACAAATTCCTCATTCCTGTGGAATTCAGGCAAGCAGTAGTCCAGGTGTGACATTATTAAAGCTTTACAAAGGGGAATAATAACCTCCTTCTTGTCAGTGTGTTCTTTAAGTAATTTGGTGTGTTATTTTGGCCCACTTTTGCAACATGTTCTCAGCCTCTTAGCAGTTATATAAATTCTATTTCTTTCCCTCCACATGACTGTTTCTCCTTTCAAACTATGCCCCAATGTTGAAGTCTCCCATAACAATTACTTGTCCTGTATTCATTGTGGTAATTTGTTAATGCATGCCATCAACATTTTCCCTTGTAATCCCTAGCCTATAGCAGCAACTATATATTTGATCCTGATGACCTTCATTAGCATCCCCCCCCCTTCTCCAATCCAGTTCCCTCTGCCTTTTTTCAAAAATGCATTCCCTTGCATTCCATTCCTATGACTAGGGCTCAACATATTACGTAAAACCTTGCTTGCTATGCAAAAAAAAATATTCACCCAAGAACCCTTCCCTATTTTTTGATATGTCCCAATAAGTCAATAGGAGGTGCAGAGAGTGATTAGGAGTGTTGCACTGTGGATGGAGAAGTTATTTTTTTTATTAAATTAAAAAATATTCTGTTTTGCTGGTCTGCAGCTACTCACTAGCTAGCAAAATCCAGTTGCTGTGAGTGAGTGAGTGTATTTGTTAAGTGTGGCCTATGACTATATCATCCTCTATCAAACAAGTCTCACTAATGCCTATATCTTTTGGCAAGTTGAACTAAACAGTGCCAAATACTTCTGGCATTAGTATACATTAACTGCAATATTCTCTTTATTTTACACCTCCCTCACTCCATGTGTTGATTCTGCCACTCAATCATTTGTAGGATGCCTGCAGCCACACTCATTTGCAACACCCCTCTAAATAATCTAGTTTCCACTTACTCTGCCCTTATAAACTTATACTGAACAATGACTTTTCAATACTCCTAACATTGAATCCACAAATGTATGCAATCCATCTACTTTACGAGGGTGGTCTGAAAAGTTCTCGGCCTCGACCACAGATGGCAACACCATCGGCAAGATTTTTTTTTCTAAGTTGGTACATTTGTCATAAGCATTCATGTGAAATTGAAAGTCATTCTATCAAATAGTTTGTTTTATAGAGCTGAAGCAAAAGTGTTGTCTGTATCCCTTGAAATGGATGAATTGCTTTTGCTGTTAAACCTTCTTTTATAAAATTCTTTGTAAAACAGCAAAAGAAATTCATTCGAAGTTCATAAAAGTTTATGGACACTCTTCTCCTTTATTTTCGACAATTAAGAAATGGGCTGCCGAGTTTAAATGTGGCCGTACCAGCCTTCAAGATGATCCATGTGAAGGACGTCCAAAAAAGTGTAACAACACCAGAAATCATCGATCAAGTGCACAATATGGTATTGGATGACCGGCGAGTCAAAGTGTGTGAAATTGCTGAGACTATAGGCATTTCAAAAGAACATGTAGGATATATTTTGCATGAAGAATTGCAAATGAAAAAGCTTTGCACAAGATGGGTGCTACGCTTGCTAACAGCAGATCAAAAACAAACTCGCATGAAAATCTCTGAACAGTGCTTGGAGTATTTTAACAAGAATAAAACTGATTTTGTGCACTGATTTATTACTATGGATGAGACTTGGATTCACCATTACACACCAGAATCCAAACAGCAATAAAACAATGGACCAAAGTCAGTTCCATCTGTAGGAAAGGTCATGGCATCAGTGTTTTGGGATGCTTTGTTTATTAATTATCTTGAAAAGGATAAAGAAATAACCGGGGAATATTATTCCGATCTTTTAACCAGACTAGATGAAAAAATTCATCAGAAAAGACCCAGTTTGCAGAAAAAAATAATTTTTCATCAGGACAATGCACCTGCTCACAAAGGTGTTTTGGCAATGGGAAAAATTAAGGGATCTGCACTATGAATTGTTGGAATATCCACCCTATTCCCCAGATTTGGCTCCCTCTGACATCTATCTCTTCCCAAAACTAAAACTCTTTGTCGCTGATCAGCATTTTTCTTTGAATGAAGAGGTGATTGCAGCTGTAGAGGGGTATTTTGCAGATCTTACTGAGAACCACTACAGGGATAGGATAATGGTGCTGGAGAATCGCTGGAATAAACGTATTAGTCTTAAGGGAGATTATGTTGAAAAATAAAAATAATTTTGTAAATTTGTTTTTTCATTGTTAGGCTGAGAACTTTTCAGACCACTATCGTACATTAGTATTTCTGTCCACGGAACTCACTCCATACATCCACAAACTCCACCATTTCTCCTACATAATATATGCGCTGACTCATTCATAATCATGGCTCTTCTCATCTTGTCTCTATCATACCATGGCGAACACTCACAATCTTTACTCTTGCATTATCTCCAATACCTGCCAGATCATTTGTACATGCCAGAACAATCATCTCCCCCCCCCTCTCTTTCTTCCTCACAGCATCATCACTAACATCCTTAACTTTGTATCAAGGAAATACAATTTCATACCTCTCTCTCTCTTCAGGTTCTTATCTTATCATGGAGTATTTATATGAAACTATACTTATTCTCTTGTTCTTTTCATACTCTGCTCTCCTTCCCTCACATCTCTTTCATGTTTTGCTTTTTTCATACTATTCATCAGGCATTTCTTCAACCATTCTATCTCATTTACATAAGCAAAGTGGATATTAGATCCAGCATTATTTCAAAGCCAAACATAAAAACTATGAAAGTTTCATAAGTTCACCAGAGAGCTTGTGGGAATCCATTCATTCCTAGGCATTCATGAGTTGCCTTAGTGTGGACTACTTAAAAGACATAGGCACTGGCCAAGCATCTATATAGATGCTTAGTAGTCCATACTACAGCAACCCGTGAATGCCGAGGAATGTATTCCCGCAAGCTCTCTGGTCAACTTACAAAACTTTCATAGTTTTGTAAGTTGACCAGAGGGCTTTTGGCTTTGAAATAATGCTGGATCTAATATCCACTTTGATTATGTAATTTTGCATTACCAAACTGAGCCTTTTGATTCTTTATTTTAGTAATTCTATTCTCATGTTTTGTCTTCACATAGCAAGCTATCTCTCCCATTACCATCTGGTCATTTTCCAACATTTCATTCTTGCTATCATCATACCAAGGTGTAACTTCATTTGCTTCCACCACTCACAACAACAACCTTACCAACATTCTCACACACATTTTATCACATTTCTTTGTTTAACACACCCCTTGAGGGTACATGGCAGGAATTTGATGATGATGATGACGATGAACTCTCCATTGTCATACCTCTTACACTCTCTATACTTATGGCACTTCACTCTCAAAACTCACTTCCTACATGTGCTTACCAGTTTCAGTCTTTCCACAAATCTTTCACTCTATGAGGGGGAATGCATTTCACTCATAGTGCTGCAGCAAACCAAATCTTGAGAATTTAAATCACCCACAGCTGTTCTATTTTGTATTAATGCCATAAAAAACCAAACAAACCAATCACTTGTAAAAATAGTAATCCAATAAAAACAAATCAAATATCAATAATTATTTTCAAAAATAACTTATCTTTCAATTCCTAAAACTACTGCTTCTATAACAACTTTATACTCAATTTGAATGTTTGCACTTTTACAAAAAAAAAAAAAAAAAAGTGCAAACATTCAGATTGAGTATAAAGTTGTTATAGAAGCAGTAGTTTTAGGAATTGAAAGATAAGTTATTTTTGAAAATAATTATTGATATTTTTTCTAACTTATAATTGTTTATCATTATTTTTTCTTTTTCTTATCATTGAACAATACTTAGATAAGATTATGTTTTAGAAAGCTTAAACAAAGAAATATCACGATGTGCCAGAGGGGGGAAAAGTTCTATTTTCAAAGTCTACGCTCTAAATACATCATGCACTCCACCTGTTTTGATTCTAATTACAAAATTCTTGTTAAAAAGTATTTTGTTCTGATATATTTCAGTTAGAAGTTTAAACAGTGGTAAGTATCCTAATTTTTAATTAAAAAAAGAAATCCACTGAATTTTCAAAATGATGCATGCCATCCACATTCTCCCTTGTAATTCCTAGCGTATCACAGCAACCAACTATCTATTTCATCCTGACGACTTTCACCCCCCCACCCACCCACCCACACACACACAATTCGTTCCCACTGCTCTCTTTGAAAATGCTAATACCCCTTACATTCTATTCCTATGCAAGGATAGCAAAATAAGAAATTTCTGAAATTTTTTATTTTGCTATCCTTGTAATTGGTGATATGTAATTGCTTTGTAATTGGTGATAAGTAGTTTTTGGAAGTAAGGATTTTTCTAACGATTATTTTAAGCAAGATTTTTTGTTTTTGATCAAATATTAAACTTCTGTTTCTTTAACAGAAGGAATATCACCCAAGTAAATAATCAGAAGAAATGTTTCCTTTTACTTAGAAAGATTGGGGTCTGAATCCCATCCATGATTTGAGAAAACTTTATGGAGCTTTTTCAACTGACTGTGAGTAAGCAGATCTTGTACAAATGTAATGAGGCTTTAACTCAGATTTTTAATAAATAAATAAGAGATTGCAATAAAGCTTAATGATGACATGCTTACTACTTTAAAAGAGAAATTTTACACTATATGTTGGCTGAGTAGATAGGTGTATCTGTTCTCCAACCAACAGGCTGTGGGTTTGAATCCTGCCATGGTATGTTTGCAATTATCTTTAGGTGGGAGATAAAAAATTTCATCGTCTATGTGAGAACACTGTTCTGCTTATTGGAGACCTGAAATCGCTTGAAAAAAGTTCCATGTTTGGTTTCTGTCTCAGGGTTCCTGGACTATGTAAAAAATAAATAAAATTAAAAAAAAAAATAGAATAGGTATTTTTTTTTTTTTTTTTTGAGAAGTGTGTAAGAAAGTTTTACAACAAATCAAAGTTGAGTGTGCTTTCGAGGTGAACTGTAGACTAAGATACACAGATTATTCAAGAAAAAATGAAAAAAAGAGTTTGAAAATAGGAACCAAACCACGGAGATTCAGTGGTAAATCCTGAAGAAATCAATGATCAATTCAGCAAGAGCAGCATGTAATGAGATTGTCTGCAAGGATAAAAGAATCAGAACTCTATGGTGAACTAAGAAAGTTAAAGAGGCAGTGAAGGAAAAGAAGACAGCATATCAAATGTTGTTGGCAAATAAGTCGGCTTGTGTGCTCTTCAAGAATACAGAGAAAAATGTAAGAAAGCAAAGCAATATGTAAAACTAGCTAAACAAAAGTCATGGGAAGACTTTGGTATGAACATAGAAAATAAATATCAGAAAGGTGGCAAAATATTCTGGAAGCTGTTGAAAAAGCTTAGAAATGGATCAAAGAATGCTGTAAAAGGAATCAGAAATGATAAAAGGTGACACGAAACTGGAGGAAAGATATTCTTGATGCATATGGAGTAATTTCTTTGAAAGATTGCTAAATGCAACAAGCAGTGACATAGTGTTAGAAAACAACTGAAGACTATTAAGAACACTTCAATACTTGAAGTAGAGGAAGCCATCAAAAACCTGAAATGTAGAAAGGCAGCTGGAGTATATGATATTTGACCAAAAATGAACAAGTACGAAGTGTAAAACTTACACTGTGGCTGCACACTGCATAATTCAGAAAGCATGAACAGATGGCTGAATTCCAGATGATTGGAGTAGAGCTTTCATAGTCCCGAATCTATAAAAAGGAAAATAAAACTGAATGTGAGAATTACAGAGGTATTTCCCTACTGAGTATTCTTGGTAAGATTTATGGAGGTATATTTGAGAAACAGCTAAGAAGGATTGTGGAAGGAAAGGAAAACTTAGTGAAAAACAAGCTGAATTCAGGTCAAATACAGATCGTCAGGATCAGACTTTCACTTTAAGACAAATAGTTGAGAAATCATGGGAATATAAAACGGATCTGCATTTAAGTTTCACAGATCTGGAAAAGGCATATGACAAGGTGCCAAGAGTAAAGCCATTCAAAACGATTCAGTTATATGATGTAAATGGGACATCATATCAAGTAATACTTAGTCTTTATTTGAGTTAAAAGTGAGCTAAAATTGAAGGAGTTATAGGAAGATGGTTTGATGTTAAATCAAGTGTGTGACAAGGGTGTAACATTATCTCCACTGTTATTCATCATTGATATGGATCACATTACAAAGGAAAGTGATATTAAAACTGATGCCAAAATTGGAGATGTTAAACTCAGTTCTTTACTTTATGTAGATGATGTCATACTTCTAAATAAATTCAGTACAAGTTTGTAAGATTTCCTGACTAAATTGAATAACTGTTGAAATGAACTTGGTATGAAAATCAGCATTAAAAAGAGGCAGAAACACTGAAAACATCAACTATATCCTGAATGGAGAACCTATAGAACAGGTAAAACATTTCATCTATTTAGGCAATTTTTAGTGAAGAATACAAATTAAATATGGAAATAGACAGTGCTCAAACCAATTTTAACTTATGGATCTGGGAGTTGAGCTAGAAATAAAACACTTGTTCAAAGACTGGATATCACAGATATGAGAGTTTGGAAAAAGATTAGGGGAGTGAACAGATGGCATCAATAGCAATATCATATTAAAAATAAGGATATTAGGAAAGACTTGACATTTTTAGAATTTAGGAATGTGTTAGCAGAGGTAACTCTAGTGGTAGTATGGTAACTTAAACAGAATTGGGGAGGAAAGATTAGCAAAGTAAGTGTTCTTTGCCAGGCTGGCAGAAAAAAGACCTGGAGGAAGACCAAAATGTAGGTGGATTGATGCAGTAAAAAAGGGCCTTAGAAGACAGAAATATAGGATTCTCTAAAAGTGTAATAATATCCTGCATATCCCCTGCTGAAGGTAAATGTCAGGAATTTGATGATAATATACATAAAACTAATACAAAATTAAAAAAAAAAATCCTTAGCCAACATGGTACTATAGGTTTACAAATAATTCTTTGTGGGTAGGAGCCATTGAAAAAAAAAATTACACTATAAGAAAAAGAACAATTAATTTTTTTGACTAGGCATTTTCACCGTATATTAAGGATTTAACATATATATCATTTTAAACTAAAAAGGATAAACAAATGGAAATATTTTGCTCACGTTTTTCCATAAACATTTACATAATCTCCCACTCTAAAATGTGATGCAAAAAGTGGAGTGCCTGCAAAAATTAAGAAAAAAAAATTCTTTCAATGCTTCAAAATGTATATATATATATGTAACAAGATATTTAAGGGGAAAAAAATCTGTATTTCCTAAAGGATATTTTTATAAAAGTGAATTTAAATTTACAGATTAAAAATAAATGACAAGTTTAAATTTAAAACTGATTCATTCATCTCACCAGCTGGGTGTAATGAATAAAATATATCAATCACTAATGATTTTTCTATAAAGAAATATACATTTACATGTTTCCTGTCTTTATTTTCAATTATTCACATTAACTTTGACTCATCCTGTAACACAAGAACAAAATCAATATAATAATTTATAAAGCTACAGATATTATTATTATTATTGCATGGGAATATCCATGGAGACTTATTGTGGGAGACAAAACCCATCAACACAATATCTATCTTACCTCTCCCTGAAACCATTAACAGACAAAGCACTCACAACCAACTCCGGCAACCCATTCCATTCATTCACCACTTTCTAAGTGTAAAATCTAATCTTTGCACCCTTGAACAACATCCAACATCCAAGGATGACCTCTTGTCCTGCCTCTCTAACAAAGTGCAGATATCCTCATAGGGAGTATTCCACAGACCACCCATCATCTTGGTCACTCACTTCTGGATCCTCTCCACAACTTTCTCATCCTCAAGAAACACAGATTACTAGACCTAAACACAGTAATCCATACGTGATTGTATCAAGACTTTATAAAGAGGAATGATAATTCCCTTATCTCTACTTGTGTCTTCTTGAATAACTAAGTAATCCTGTGAGCTACACTGAATACTTTAGCAATATGTCCTCTAAACTTCAAATTTCTATCTACTACTACTACTCCCAAATCCCTGGCTTCAGCATACCTGGAGTACTGTTTCCTCAAAGTACTACACGGCTTGTAATCTTTTTAAGCCAAAATACATAATTTTATACTTTTTCACATTAAATTGATACCCATTATGATTTGCTAATACTGGGTGCCTATTTATATCATTCTGCAAGCTCTCTAGATCACCTTGATTAACTATGTGGATGGACTTAAAAGTTCTCGGACTTGACCATAAATGGCAACACTATCGGCAAGATTTTTTTTTTCTAAGTTGGTACATCTGTCATAAGCATTCATGTGAAATTGCAAGTCATTCTATCAAGTAGTTTTTTTTATATGGCTGTCAGAAGCCAAAGTGTTGCTGTATCCCTTGAAATCGATAAAACTGAGTATCATGCGGTTATAAAATTCTTTGTAAAAGAATTTTATAACCGCATTTAACAGTTTAACAGCAAAAGAAATTCATTCAAAGTTCATAAAAGTTTATGGGCACTCTTCTCCTTTGTTTTTGACAATTAAAAAATGAGCTGCCAAGTTTAATTAAAGATGTACCAGCCTTGAAGATGATCCACATGAAGAACGTCCAAAAAGTTGAACAGAAATCACCAAGAAAACACCAGAAATCATCGATCAGATTAAAACTCTTTGTCACTCTTCAGCGTTTTTCTTTGAATCAAGAGGTGATTGCAGTTGCAGAGGAGTATTTTGAAAATCTTATTGAGAATCACTGCAGGGATGAGATAATGGTGCTGGAACATCGCTGGAATAAATGTATTAGTGCACAATATGGTATTGGAAGACTGGCGAGTCAAAATCCATGAAATTGCTGAGACTATAGGCATTTCAAAAGAATGTGTAGGATATATTTTGCATGAAGAATTGCAAATGAAAAGCTTTGTGCAAGATGGGTGCTGTGCTTGCTCACAGCAGAGCAAAAACGCCCTCGCACGAAAATCTCTGAACAGTGCTTGGAGCGTTTTAACAAGAATAAAACTGTGATTTTGTGTGTTGATTTATTACTATGGATGAGACTTGGATTCACCATTACACACCAGAATCCAAACAGGAGTCAAAACAGTGGACAGAAGCCGGTTGTTCAGTGCCAAAGAAGACAAAGTCAGTTCCACCAGAAGGAAAGGTCATGGCATCGGTGTTTTGGGATGCTAAAGGCATTTTGTTTATTAATTATTTTGAAAAGGGTAAAACAATAATTGGGGAATATTATTCCAATCTCAACCAGACTAGATGAAAAAATTCATGAGAAAAGACCCAGTTTGCAGAAGAAAAAAAAAAGCATTTTTCATCAGGACAATGCACAAAGATGTTTTGGCAATGGGAAAATTAAGGGGGTGCTTAAGGGTCAAAGCTGTATAACTGAGAGGAGACCTCCACATAGCCTTTAAAGGAATGCGGAGAACCGACCAGGGCTTCTGACCTAATGTCCAATCCTCACCTTCTCGTGGTGCACCCTGTTGGGTATCTACTTTGATACTGAACGAACGAGGATGGGCTGGCAATTTGGGATTTAGCCGACCAAATTGTATTCTTATTGGTTAAACCAAAATAAAAAATGATGGTACAACATGACAAAATTTCATGCCGGCTGGGGCGTCGCCCGGTTAAACAAGGCCCCCGTTGTTTTCGCCAGGGAACCAGGGCGAACAGCGAAAAGTCAGCTACTGGAACAAATCTGAAAACAAACCCCAACTCAACATCACCAGAGTTAAAGATCGGTACTATCAACGTAAGAAGCCTGAATGGCAAAGAAATGGAGCTAGCTGAGGAATTAGATAAGTACCAGATCGACATAATAGGGGTGACTGAAACAAAAAAGACCAAAACTGGTGAGATCTTTCTGAGCAATAAATACAAAATGTTATATTCAGGCAATGACAATCAAGGAAAAGAAGGAGTAGCCATAGTATTCAACACAAAATACGAGGCTAATCTTCTTGAATGGCAGTCAGTCTCAAGTAGAGTAATGTGGGCAAATATGAGAATGGGGAACTGGACAATGAGACTTATTTGTGCCTATGGTCCCACAGAAGGTTCTACTAAGGTAGAAGTGGAGGAATTTTTTGAGGCTTTAGAAAAAGCAACTGACACAATGAAAAAGGAAAAGTTGGTCCTTGTTGGGGATCTAAATAGTAGAGTAGGAAATGATTGTGAGACATACAAAAATATTTTGGGAAAATTTGGAGAAAAGAGCAAAGCTAATAATAATGGCAAATATCTGTTGGATTTCTGCTCAGGACATGGACTGGTTATTACTAACACCATGTTCCAACATAAAAATGTGCACAAATTCACATGGAGAGAAGAGGCTAGGAATAAGAAAAGTCTCATTGACTATGTTATTGTTGATAGTGATGTTTTCTCCCTGGTGCAGGACACCAGAGTGTACAGAGGATTTGAAATTGGAAGTGATCACTATTTAGTCTTGAGCAGGATAAAATTGAATTTCATATTGAAAAGAATAACATGTAAGAAAGTTTTAAAGCGAATAAAAGTTGAGCAGCTCTCAGATGTGAACTGTAGACTAAAATACAGAAATATTATTGAAAAGAAAATGAAAGAGTTTGAGAACAGGAATCAAACCTTGGAGATTCAGTGGCAAACTCTGAAGGAAACATTGATTGAGTCTGCCAGAGAGGCATGTGGTGAGGTTGTGTGCAAGGATAAAAAAATCAGAACTCCCTGGTGGACACAGGAAGTTAAAGAGGCAGTGAAGGAAAAGAAGAAAGCATATCAAAAGTTCCTGGCAAATAAGTCAGCTTTTACTCTTACAGAATACAGAGACAAATGTAAGAAAGCTAAACAGTGTGTAAAACTAGCTAAACAAAAGTCATGGGAGGACTTTGGCAAGAATATAGAAAATAAATATCAAGAAGGTGGCAAAATATTCTGGAGGTTGTTGAAGAAGCTTAGGAATGGAGGAAAGAGTGCTGTAAAAGGAATTAGAGATGATAAAGGTGAAATGAAAACAGGAGAAAAAGTTATCCTTGAAGTGTGGAGTAATTACTTTGAAAAACTGCTAAATGAAACAAGCAGTGATGACAGCACAGTGATAAAAAACACTGACCAGGCATGCAGTCAGGAATACATATCCATACTTGAAGTAGAAAAAGCCATCAAAGGCTTGAAATGTGGAAAGGCAGCAGGAGTAGATGATATTCGACCAGAAATGCTGAAGTATGGTGGTATAAGAGTCTTACAGTGGCTGCACTGCATAGTTCAGAAAGCCTGGACAGAGGGACGAATCCCCGATGATTGGAGTAGAGCTCTCATAGTACCCATATATAAAAAGGGAAATAAAACTGAATGTGAGAATTACAGAGGTATTTCCCTACTGAGTGTTCCTGGCAAGATCTATGCAAGTATACTTGAGAAACGGTTGAGAAGAATTGTGGAAGAAAAGCTTGGTGAAGAACATGCTGGATTCAGGCCAAATAGAGGCTGTCAGGATCAGATCTTCACTTTACGACAAATAGTCGAGAAAGCATGGGAATATAACAAAGATCTGTATTTAAGTTTTGTCGATTTGGAAAAGGCATATGAGAAGGTGCCAAGAGAGAAGCTATTCAATACGCTGCAGTTATATGGTGTCAATGGGGCATTATATCAAGCAATACTTAGTCTTTATTTGAGTTGTGAGTCAGCAGTTAGAATTGAAGGAAGTACAGGAAGATGGTTTAATGTTAAATCTGGTGTGAGACAAGGATGTACATTATCCCCTCTGTTATTCATTATCTATATGGATCACATTATGAAGGAATGTGGTATTAAACCTGATATCAAAGTTGGAGATGTTAATGTCAGCTCTTTGCTTTATGCGGATGATGTTATACTTCTAAATAAATCCACTACAAGTCTGCAAGATTCTCTGACTAAATTGAATAGCTGTTGTAATAGATATGGTATGAAGGTCAGCAATAAAAAGACAAAGACAATGAAAATTGGCAGAATCATTGAAAATGTCAACTGTGTTGTGAATGGAGAACCTGTGGAACAAGTAAAACATTTCAGCTACTTAGGCACAATTTTTACTGAAGATGGTAAACTAAATATAGAAATAGACAACAGAATCAGCAAAGCTGGTATCGTGGGAAGTCAATTGAATAAATTCATATGGAATAAGAAAGAAATTAGTCGGAACACTAAATTAGCTGTATACAAGACTGTGTTCAAACCAATTTTAACTTATGGATCTGAGAGCTGGGTCAGAAGTAAAACACTTGACCAAAGACTAGAGACCGCAGATATGAGAGTCCTGAGAAAGATTAGAGGCGTGAACAGATGGCATCAATGGCAATATCATATTAAAAATGAGGATATTAGGAAAGAACTTGACATTGTCAGCATCCAGGAATGCGTTAGCAGAGCTAATCTCAGATGGTATGGTCACTTAAATAGAATGGGAGAGGAAAGATTAGCAAAACAAGTGTTCTCTGCCAGGTTGGCAGGAAAACGACCCAGAGGAAGACCAAGATATAGGTGGATTGATACGGTACAAAGTGCCTTAGACGATAGAAATATAAGATCTGATAATGTTGGAGTCTTGACAAGTAACAGACTGATTTGGAGGAAAATTGTAGATAGGAAGTTAGTAATGATGTAATTTTTTCATGTAGTACTGTCATATCCTGTACACCCCTTGAGGGTACATGGCAGGAATTTGATGATGATGATGAAAATTAAGGGATCTGCACTATGAATTGTTGGAACATCCACCCTATTCCCCAGATTTGGCTCCCTCTGACTTCTATCTCTTCCCAAAAATAAAACTCTTTGTCGCTGATCAGCATTTTTCTTTGAATCAAGAGGTGATTGCAGCTGCAGAGGGGTATTTTGCAGATCTTACTAAGAACCACTATAGGGAAGGGATAATGGCGCTGGAGCATTGCTGGAATAAATGTATTAGTCTTAAGGGAGATTATGTTGAAAAATAAAAATAATTTTCTGAACAATAAATACAAAATGTTATATTCACGCATTTACAATCAGGGAAAAGAAGATGTAGCTACGAAATTGAACACAAAATACGAGGCTAAACTTGCAATATCAAGTAGAGTGGTGTGGGCAAATATCATAATGGGGAACTGGACAATGAGACATATTTGTGCCTATAGTCCTACAGAAGGTTCTACTAAGGTAGAAGTGGAGGAATTTATGAGGCTTTAGAGAAATCAACCAACAAAATGAAAAAGGTAAAGTTGGTCTTTATTGAGGATCTAAATTACAGAGTAGGAAATGACTGTCAGACATACAAAAATATTATGGGAAAATTTGGAGAGAAGAACAAAAGTAATAATAATGACAAATACCTGTTGGATTTCTACTCAGGACATGGACTGGTTATTATTAACACAATGTTTCAACACAAAAATGTGCACAAATTCACATGGAGAGAACAGGCAAGAAATAAAAAAAGTCTCATTGACTATGTTATTGTTAATATTGATATTTTCTCCGTGGTGCAGGACCAGAGCGTACAGAAGATTTGAAATTGGAAGTGATCACCATTTAGTCATGAGCAGGATAAAATTGAATTTCATATGGAAAAGAAGAACATGTAAAAAAATTTTAAAGTGAATAAAAGTTGAACAGCTCTCAGATGTGAACTGTAGATTAAAATACACAAACATGATCCAAGAAAAATGAAAAGGTTTGAGAACAGGAACCAAACCTTGGAGATTCAGTGCCAAGTCCTGAAGAAAACACTGATTGATTCAGTCAGAGGCATGTGGTAAGGTTGTCTATAAGGATAGAAAAATCAGAACTCCATGGTGGACACAGGAAGTTAAAGAGGCAGTGAAAGAAAAGAAGAAAGCATATCAAAAGTTCATCATCATCATCAAATTCCTGCCATGTACCCTCAAGGGGTGTACAGGATAAGATAGTACTACATGAAAAATTTACATCATTAGTAACTTCCTATCTACAATTTTCCTCCAGATCAGTCTGTTACTTGTCAAGACTCCAATATTATCAAATCTTATATTTCTGTCGTCTAAGGCACTTTGTACCATATCAGTCCACCTATATCTTGGTCTTCCTCTGGGTCGTTTTCCTGCCAATCTGGCAGAGAACACTTGTTTTTCTAATCTTTCCTTGCCCATTCTGTTTAAATGACCATACCACCTGAGATTAGCTCTGCTAATGCATTCCTGGATGCTGACAATGTCAAGTTCTTTCCTAATATCCTGTTTTTAATATGATATTGCCATTGATGCCCATCTGTTCACACCTCTAATCTTTCTCAGGATTCTCATATCTGCGGTCTCTAGTCTTTGGTGAAATGTTTTACTTCTGACCCAGCTCTCAGATCCATAAGTTAAAACTGGTTTGAACACTGGCTTGTATACAGTTAATTTAGTGTTCTGACTAATTTCTCTCTTATTCCATATGAATTTATTCAATTGACTTCCTACCATACCAGCTTTGTTGTTTCTGTTGTTTTTATTCTATATTTAATTTACCATCTTCACTAAAAATCGTGCCTAAGTAGGTGAAACGTTTTACTTGTTTCCACAGTTTTACTTTCTTTACTTGTTTCCACAGTTTCTTTACTTGCTTCCACAGTTTTACTTTGCCCTCCACATGCGGGCAAAGTCTGACTGTCACTCATTGTGGTGCTCTCTGGATGATCTAACAACATCAGCATTTCTTCTTTTTCCCCTCATGGAGACAAATTTCAGTGATTATACTTATGCTACTGCATATGGGGCAGCCGACGCGACTCTTGATTTGGAAATGATGTCAGAGTTGAGAAATGAGCAAATCATTCCACCCATTACAAGAAATATTAATATCATCTAATGTAATTTAAATGGCATCGTTACCCCAGCAAGCAAAGAAAAACTAAATGAACTATTACTACTAGCTGACAAACATGATGCTGATATTATCTGCATCCTGGAAACCAAACTTTGACAAACCAACCAACTAAACATTAAAAACTATGAAATCATAAGACAAGATAGGCCTACGGACCAAAATGGAGGAGGGCATCTGACACTAATCCGAAACTTGTCATATAAAGTTGTTGAGTTAGACATAGTATCAGAAGGAACTGAAGTACAAGGAATCCAAATACTGGAACCAAGTAAAAAGCCATTAAACATATTAAATTGTTATCATCCTCCTGACAAACCTGGACCAAATCTTTCTAACCTATCCCATCTCTGGTAATTAGTTTACGGAATTAACAACGCATATAAAGTATTAATTAAAGGTAACTTTAATGAATAACTTCTATATTTCGGCAATGTCACATTGCCATCTTCGGGAACATAAAGATATGGTATGTGCACTCAGGAACTAACACAAAGCAAATGAGGAAGAAAGCAAGAAACTAATATTGTTCCTAAAGTCCTAATGGTGCCCTCTTGCGGGCTAATTTGGTAGTCTTGGCAGTTGGGCTGAAGTTCTCATAATGAAAGTCTCCCAAATTTGGGGCAGTTTCATGCACCCAAGTTGAGGTTAGGAACGTTTTTTAGAGCTGCTGAAGATTCTTTGAATAATCTTTCGTATTTAAACTTGCTGCGATGGATTATTTTTGTTTTCTTCCAACGAATTTTATGGTGGGTATCTAAGGCATGGTCTGCCAGCCCAGAGCGGCTGTACTGGTGAAACCGGATGTAGTCTTGGTGTTCTGAAATCCTGATATTTGTTGTTCTGCCTGTGTGGCCAAAGTAGGACAATTTGCAGCTGCAAGGGACCTGGTATACACCAGGTAGGTCTAGGGGAAGTGGTTGGTCTTTGGTAGAGCGGATAAGGGATGCCAACTTTTTATATGGTCTGTAACAGGAAGTAAGGTCATATTTTTTGAGGATATTGGTTATTTTTTCAGAGGTGCCCTGGATGTAGGGGATGGTGATAGACTTGGTGTAATCTTTATTGTGGAGGGGGGTTGTGGTTTACAGGTTTTAGTATTTTTTGGATTTTTTTGGGGTTATAGCCATTGGCTAAGAAAGTGTTGAGGATGTGGTTTAGTTCAATAGTCAGGGCCTTGTCATCTGAGCAGATTAATTTTGCCCTGTTATATAGTGTTTTTATCACCCCATATTGTTGTGAGGGGGGGGGGATTGCTGGTGAATGTATCTGCCAGTGTGGGTGGGTTTTCTGTAAACAGAGAAAACCAAAGATCCATCTAGCTGGCGGGTGATTAAAGTGTCTAGGAAGGGGAGGGTGTTGTTTTCCTCTTTTTTTAAGGTGAACTGGACTCTGGGATGTTGGTTGTTTAAGTGTGTTAGGAAGGAGTGGAGTGTGTCTGAGCCATGTGGCCAAATAGCAAACATATCATCCACATAACGAAGCCAAATAGTGGGTTTTTGTGGGGCGGAGTTTAAGGCTTTCTCTTCAAATATAAAAAGTTGGCATCCCTTATCCGCTCTACCAAAGACCAACCACTTCCCCTAGACCTACCTGGTGTATACCAGGTCCCTTGCAGCTGCAAATTGTCCTACTTTGGCCACACAGGCAGAACAACAAATATCAGGATTTCAGAACACCAAGACTACATCCGGTTTCACCAGTACAGCCGCTCTGGGCTGGCAGACCATGCCTTAGATACCCACCATAAAATTCGTTGGAAGAAAACAAAAATAATCCATCGCAGCAAGTTTAAATACGAAAGATTATTCAAAGAATCTTCAGCAGCTCTAAAAAACGTTCCTAACCTCAACTTGGGTGCATGAAACTGCCCCAAATTTGGGAGACTTTCATTATGAGAACTTCAGCCCAACTGCCAAGACTACCAAATTAGCCCGCAAGAGGGCACCATTAGGACTTTAGGAACAATATTAGTTTCTTGCTTTCTTCCTCATTTGCTTTGTGTTAGTTCCTGAGTGCACATACCATATCTTTATGTTCCCGAAGATGGCAATGTGACATTGCCGAAATATAAAAGTTATTCATTAAAGTTACCTTTAATTAATACTTTATATGCGTTGTTAATTCCGTAAACTAATTACCAGTTATGTCTAACCAACGTACAAGTCTTACTACTAGAATCACTATCCCATCTCATTGAACAAAACTCCATTATCTTAGGAGACACGAATAGCAAACACCTGTTATGGGGTTCTGAGGAAATAAACCCAAGAAGAGAAAACCTGAGTAATTTCTTAGATGAAACAGGACTAATAACTCTCAACAGTGGAGAACCTACTTATCTGTCTCATTCTTATGGTACAAAAGATGCCCTAGATATCACTGCGGTGTCTCCTGATCTTCACGACAAAGCTATTTGGTCTGTTTTGGAACCAGTAGAAAGTGACCATACTCCAATATTAATCAATCTGAACCCAAAAATGACTAGACCCACCCAAAAAAGAAAATATCATTGGAACTTCCAGAAGGCAAATTGGGAGAAATACAAGGATGAAGTAAGTACAATGCTGAAAGATCACACATACCATGATGACTTAGACAAAGACTATATAACTTGGAAGAATACTATCCTAAATGCAGCAAAGAAAAGTATTCCAAAGGGATACAGGAGAAAAGTTATTTCAAACTACACTAAAGTTCACCAGGAACTTGCCAGTAAAATATCTAAATGCAATGAATTATTTAACATCTCAAAAATTGAAAGCTCTCCAGAAACCAGGATCGAGTACAACAAGATAAATGCTGAAATTAAACAAAATTATAATATATTACAAAGAACTAGGTGGCAAAAATTTCGCCACAACTTAAATCCAAACACTTCAGATACCAAACTTTGGAAACTAACTGCTAATTTACAAAGAGACCTACCAAAGGCAAGTGAGACTAACACGCTAAAAGATCCAGATGGAAATATCAAAATTGGAGATAGGGAGATAGCAAATACCTTGGCCTTTCATTTTCAAAATATAAGCAAACGAGAGATGAATACTAGGAAAGACATCAAATATCAAAACAGGCTCGACAGCAGAAAAATGCTGTAAACTCCTCAAAATATCAAAACAAACTATTCTGGGATCCATTTACAATCTCTGAATTGGGAGATGCCTTGGAGAGACTAGATATAAATAAATCATGTGGACCAGATAACATAGAAGGAATTATGATCAAACATCTTCCTTCCCTAGCTCTAGATTGGCTACTTCACTTATACAACAATAGCCTAAAACAAGGAAAAGTTCCGAAAGACTGGAAGACAGCCACAATCATACCAATCTTAAAGCCTAACAAACTGCAAGACTAACCAGGAAGTTATAGACCAAATTCACTGACTTCAATTCCAGGCAAATAAATGGAAAAAATGATACTCCAATGTTTGAATTACTATCTAAATAAAAATAGTATACGACCACATTTTTAGGCTGCCTTTAGAAGAAATCACTCAACAACTGATCAACTTTTCTACTTAACCCAGACAATTCAAGATAACTTCCAGACCAAACCTACCATATCCACCATTGCAGCTTTTATAGATTTTAGCAATGCCTTTGACAAGGGGTGGAGGCAGAAACTCATTTCCAAACTTTGTCATATTGGAATAGAAGGGAACGTTCTTAACTGGATCTATGACTTTCTAAGAAATAGAACAATTCGAGTTAGAATAAATAATACCTTTTCCAAGAAAGTGAAAATAAGACAGGGACTCCCTCAAGGTAGCATTTTGAGCCCATTCCTTTTTTCCATCTTTAAATGACTTAGATAAAAATATAAATAAAGAAACAAAGATAGCTATGTTTGCTGATAATTTGGTCCTATTCTCAGCTCACAACAACCTAGAAACAGCAGAAGGTCACTTAAACAAAGCCACTGAAAGTTTAGCTGCATACTGCGAAAACCAAAAAATCAAAATTAACCCTACTAAATCAGAAATCTATGTTTTTACTATTAATAACCACCTCAGAAAGTGGAGACCAAAGGTTAAGCTAAACAGTCAACTAATTACATTTAATGAAAACCCCAAATACTTTGGGGTTACTCTGGATCCATCGCTAAGCTTCAATAAACATATCAACAATGTTGCAGTCAGAGCAAAAAGAAGGCTAAATATCATGAAAAGTATCTCAGGTAAAGAGTGGGGAGCCAATGCTAAAACCTTAAAAGTCACATATACCTCTATTATCCATCCCATAATAGAATATGCTTCGCCTATCTGGATGCAAACATCACAAACCAGTTTAGATAAGCTTATAAAAATTCAGAAAAATGCAACTAAAATCATATGTGGACTAAGGAATATAACTCCTGGAAAAATAGCAGAATTCGAATCCAACCTTGTTCCTTTAAAAATTAGGTGGCAAGAAAATCTTACCAAATTTGTAGAAAAAAGAGCCAACCTTGCACATCATAGAACAAGTGAACTTTTTAAAAACCAACAAACAGAATAAAGAAAAAATCAACAATGCATGAAATCATAGAAAATAAAATTCCCTTGGATTGTCCAAATAAAATAGCCAACTACCCAACATTTCCTCCAAATCAAGAAAGGAAAAATATAGTTATCAATTCTGAAATAGGGAAACATGAGAAAAAAAGCCCAGAAAACCCTGAAATCTTGAGATCATTAGCCCTTTCAAAAATAATGGAATATAGACCTGACTCAATAAAGATCTACACAGATGGCTCCAAAAATCCAAATGGAAATTCTGGGAGTGGCATACTCATTTATGGCTCTCATAATATAGAACTAAAAACAACTAACAGTATTGGATGCAACTCATACCATGCAGAATTAATAGCTATTAACACAGCACTGCAATATTTGGACAAACAAAACCCGAAGGAGTTTATATTTTTCACCGATTCCTTAGCAACCTTTCAAGCTATTAAGAACTGCTACAGTAGCCATCAAGAAATACTTAGAGACACAGTAAAAAACATAAACAAACTACACAAGGATTCCAAAATAATCTTCCAATGGATCCCATCCCATGTGGGATTAAAGGAAAACGAAACTGCAGATGAAGTAACAAAAATGGTCGCAACATCAAGTGATACCACAGATTTCATTCTTTTTAAAACCACCCAAAAAGAAAACATAAAAAGAACAATTCTTCTGGACATGACTCCACTGGTACTCAGCAGAAAATCCAGGAGATACCATCAACTCCAAGTCTAATCGCAGTGCCACTACCATGATCTCTCGCCTCAAGACCGGTTACACAAGACCAATCAAGTTTAGCAATGGCATACAAGTCTTTCCCACCTGCAAAATCTGTAACAAGGAAGAATCACCAATGCATTTGCTAAACTGTATGAATATTTCCAAATGTGAACTCTATAACAACCCAGAAAAGGTGCTGTATAAAATACATGAACTTGACCTCTATGATCTGGTGAAATAATACCATGGGATAATAAAAAAAAACTTGTTTCTACAGGTTCTCCATTCACAACGCTGTTGACATTTTCAACGATTCTGCCTATTTTCATTGTCTTTGTCTTTATTGCTGACCTTTATACCATATCTATTACAACAGTTATTCAATTTAGTCAGGGAATCTTGCAGACTTGTAGCGAATTTATTGATAAGTATAACATCTTCCGCATAGAGCAAAGAGCTGACATTAACATCTCCAATTTTGATATCATGTCTAATACCACTTTCCTTCACTGTTTTAAGGATACTTGTGACATAAGACTGAATGATAAATGCATGTAAACACAAGAAAGATATTTAATTAACCAAATATTTTGGTCTGGAAATAGCAGACCATCTTCAGTGGCATTACAAGAACAGTTTTAAAAAATACAAGCTAGAGTACTAACAATAGATCGTTAAAAATAGAACACGCCGCATGATGTTATATCACTAAGTATTAAGTATAAAACGGAACATTTTGAAGTAGAGACATGATTGAAAAAAAAAAAAATTAATGAGTTATCTTGATTAGACTTTCCCAGATTTTTGATATAGATATACAGTCATTACGATTCAGGTTGCGACGATGGAGTAAGGCCTCCACGCTTTCCTTGAACAAACGTTCAAACCTATAACGGGATCCATGTAAGAGGCGAGTCTTGGATCAAAAGATGCTGTGGTCAGTTTCAATCCCGTGTTGAGCCAATCCAGACTTTTCAGGTTTGTTGTGAAGAATGGAGGATTGGTGTTCTTGGATTCTTTTTTTCAAGAGAACTGTAGCTAGGTATTTGGCTATATGGTAAGTAGGAGAATCAATACAATCTACTATTGGACGAAGAGGATAATCAATCTTATGGATTTTTTGGAAGGCCATAAAACAGTAGATTGTATTGATTCTCCTACTCACCGTATAGCCAAATACCTAGCTAAATTATTGAAATCTTACATTGGCAACTCTAAATCTTTTTTAAAAAACTCCTCAATTTCTTAGAAAAATTAAAATGTCTCATTGCAACCTACAGATCTTATGATTAGCTTTGATATAGAATCTTTATATACCAATGTACCTCTCAAGGAAACTTTAAAATTACTTGCTGACATCTTTCCTCAAGACATTATAAAACTATTCGATTTCGTAATACATTCTGGATATTTCGTATGTCAAAATAAATTTTACAGCCAAGTAGAAGGAACGGCCATGGGAAGTCCTCTTTCTCCTACTTTAGCCAACTTTTATTTGGAACATTTAGAAAAAGTCCTCTTCTCATCTATTTTCCCTCAACCATCCTTTTGGGTAAGATATATAGATGACATCTTTACTATTTGACCTCACAGCAAAAAACTCTTTACCTTTTTTTTTAAACAGTATTAATTCCTTGCATCATCGTATAAAGTTTACTATGGAAATAGAAGAAAACAACCAGTTATCTTTTTTAGACGTTCTCCTCATCCGGTCACCTTCAAATATTCTTACAACTACAGTATACAGGAAACCAACATTCACAGGTCATTATATTCTTAAAGAATCAGCCCATCATCCTTGTCAAAAAACAGGAATTATAAAATGCCTCATCAGAAGAGCCAAAACTAATTGTTCTACTTTTGATTATCTACAGAAAGAACTTTCTACTATCCAACAACATATGAAACTCAATGGCTTTTCTAAAAAAAGTACTCAACATCTTCTCAATTCTTATAATCCTCCACAAAACAACAAAGTTTCAATATGTCGAGTGCCTATTCCTTATATCTCTGGTATTTCAGAGCCTATCGCAAGAATTTTAAAGAAATATGATTTAACAACTACGTATTTACCTATTAACAAATTGTCTTCTCATTTTCCTTCTCCTAAAGACAAACGCTCAACTTTATCTCTTCCTGGAGTTTATCAAATTCCTTGCAACTGTGATCTTTCCTATTTTGGACAGACTGGAGGTTCTCTTGAAAAAAGAATCCAAGAACACCAATCCTCCATTCTTCACAACAAACCTGAAAAGTCTGGATTGGCTCAACACGGGATTGAAACTGACGACAGCATCTTTTGGTCCAAGACTCGTCTCTTACATAGATCCTGTTATCAGTTCGAACGTTTGTTCAAGGAAAGTGTGGAGGCTTTACTCCATCGTCCCAACCTGAATCGTAATGACTGTATATCTATATCAAAAATCTGGGAAAGTCTAAACAAGATTACTCATTAAATTTTTTTTTTTTCAACCATGTCTCTACTTCAAAATGTTCCGTTTTATACTTAATACTTAGTGATATAACATCACGCGGCGTGTTCTATTTTTAACGATCTATTGTTGGTATTCTAGCTTGTATTTTTTGAAACTGTTCTTGTAATGCCACTGAAGATGGTTTGCTATTTCCAGATCGAAATATTTGGTTAATTAAATATCTTTCTTGTGTTTACATGCATTTATCATTCACCACTTTCCTTCATAATGTGATCCATATAGATAATGAATAACAGAGGGGATAATATACATCCTTGTCTCATCCCAGATTTCACATTAAACCATCTTCCTGTACTTCCTTCAATTCTAACTGCACTTACATACAGTTAGTCTCAAATAAAGAGTAAGTATTGCTTGGTATAATGCCCCATTGACACCACTACATATAACTGTAGCGTATTGAATAGCTTTTCTCTTGGCACCTTATCATATGCCTTTTCCAGATGTACAAAACCTAAAGAGAGATCTTTGTTATATTCCCATGATTTTTCAACTATTTGTCATAAAGTGAAGATCTGATCCTGACAGCCTCTATTTGGCCTGAATCCAGCTTGTTCTTCACCAAGCTTTTCTTCCACAATTCTTCTCAACCGTTTCTCAAGTATACTTGCATATATCTTACCAGGAACACTCAGTAGAGAAATACCTCTGTAATGCTCACATTCAGATTTATTTACCTTTTTATAATGGGCACTATGAGAGCTTTACTCCAATCATCGGAAATTCGTCCCTCTGTTCAGGCCTTCAGAACTATGCAGCAGCTACATTAAGACTTTTATACCACCATACTTCAGCATTTCTGGTCGAATCATCTACTCCTGCTACCTTTCCAGTTTTCAAGCCTTTGATAGCTTTTTCTACTTCAAGTATGGATTTCTGACTGTATGCCTGTTGAGTGTTTTTTACCACTGTGCTATCACTGCTTGTTTCATTTAGAAATTTCTCGAGGTAATTACTCCATACTTCATGGATAACTTTTTCTACAGTTTTCATGTCACCTTTATCATCTCTAATTTCTTTTCCAGGACTCTTTCCTCCATTTCTAGGCTTCTTCAACAACCTCCAGAATATTTTGCCACCTTCTTGATATTTATTTTCTATGTTCATGCCAAAGTCCTGACATGACTTTTATTTAGCTAGTTTTACACAGTCCTTTCTTTTAGTGTTACATGGGGATCAGCATTCATTTTTGAAATTATGGATTCTACAACTGTGTTAAAATAACTCTTTCTTTTTTTTTTTTTAAAAGGGTTATTTTAACACGGTTGTAGAATCGATAATTTCAAAAATGAGTTTTACACAGTGTTTAGCTTTCTTACATTTGTCTCTGTATTCTCTAAGAGCACAAGCTGACTTACTTGTCAGGAACTTTTGATATGCTTTCTTCTTTTCCTTCACTGCCTCTTTAACTTCCTGTGTCCACCACGGAGTTCTAATTTTTCTATCCTTGCAGACAACCTCACCACATGCCTCTCTGGCTGAATCAATCAAGGTTTTCTTCAAGGTTTGGTTGCTGTTCTCAAACTCTTTCATTTTTTCTCGAATATTCTTTGTGTATTTTAGTCTACAGTTCACATATGAGAGCTGCTCAACTTTTATTCGCTTTAAAACTTTCTTACATGTTATTCTTTTCAATATTAAATTCAATTTTATCCTGCTCAAGACTAAATAGTGATCACTTCCAATTTCAAATCCTCTGTACACTCTGGTGTCCTGCACCAGGGAGAAAACATCACTATCAACAATAACATAGTCAATGAGACCTTTCTTATTTCTTGCCTCTTCTCTCCATGTGAATTTCTGTACATTTTTATGTTGGAACATGGTGTTAGTAATAACCAGTCCATGATATTTGCCATTATTATTAGCTTTGCTCTTTTCTCCAAATTTTTCCAGTATATTTTTGTATGTCTGACAATCATTTCCTACTCTGCTATTCAGATCCCCAACATGGACCAACTTTTCCTTTTTCATTATGTCAGCTGCTTTCACTAAATCCTCAAAAAGTTCCTCCACTTCTACCTTAGTAGTGGGACCCTAGGCACAAATAAGTCTCATTGTCCAGTTCCCCATTCTAATATTTGCCTACATCACTCTACTTGAGACTGCATGCCATTCAAGAAGATTAGCCTCTTATTTAGTGTTGAATACAATGGCTACTCCTTCTTTTCCTTGGTTGTCATTGCTTGAATATAACATTTTGTATTTATTGCCTGTTTTTGTCTTTTTTGTTTTAGTCACCTCTATTATGTCGATCTGGTATATCTAATTCCTCAGCTAGCTCCATTTCTTTGCCATTCAGGCTTCTTATGTTGATAGCGCCGATCTTTAACTCTGGTGATGTTGAGTTGGGTTGTTTTTTCCGATTTGTTCCAGTAGTTGACTTTTTGCTGTTCACCCTGGTTCCCTGTTGAAAACACGGGGGATTTGTTTAACTGGGCGACACCCCAGCCGGCATGAAATTTTGTCATGTTGTACCATCATTTTGTATTTTGGTTTAAGCCAATAAGAATACAATTTGGTCGGCTAAATCCCAAATTGTCAGCTCATCCTTGTTCGTTCAGTATCCAGATAGATACCCAAAGGGTGCACCACGAGAAGGTGAGGATTGGACATTAGGGCAGAAGCCCTGGTCGGTTCTCTGCATTCCTTTAAAGGCTATGTGGAGATCTCCTCTCAGTTATACAGCTTTGACCCTTAAGCACCCCTATATCAAAAGTTCCTGGCAAATAAGTCAGCTTGTGCTCTTAGAGAATACAGAGAGAAATGTAAGAAAGCTTAACACTGTGTAAAACTAGCTAAACAAAAGTCATACGAATTGTTTGGTAAGAAGATAGAAAATAAATATCACGAAGGTGGCAAAATATTCTGGAGGCTGTTCAAAAATCTCAAAAATGGAGGAAAGAGTGCTGTAAAAGGAATTAGAGATGACATGAAAACTGGTGAAAAAGATATCCTTGATCTATGGAGTAATTACTTTAGAAAATTGCTAAATGAAACAATCAGTGACAGCACAGTAGTAAAAAACACTCAACGGACATGTAATCTGGAATACATATCCATACTTGAAATAGAAAAAGCCATCAAAAGTCTGAAATGTGGAAAGGCAGTGGGAGTAGATGATATGACCAGAAATGCTCAAGTACAGAAGTATAAATGTCTTATAGTGGCAGTATTCATGCTTTAGAAGGCTTGACAGAGGGAATGAATTCCAGATGATTGGGGTTGAGCTCTCACAGTACCCACATATAAAAAAGGAAATAAAACTGAATGTGAGAATTACAGAGGTATTTCTCTACTGAGTGGTAAGATTTATGCAAATATACTTGAGAAATGGTTCAGAATGATAGTGGAAGGGAAGCCTGGTGAAGAACAAGCTGGATTCAGGCCAAATGAGGTTGTCATGATAAGATTTTTACTTTACGACAAATAGTTGAGAAATCATAGGAATATAACAAAGATCTGTATTTAACTTTCGTAGATCTGGAAAAAGGCATATGACAAGGTGCCTAGAGAGAAGCTATTCAAATTCCTAAGTTATAAGGTGCCAATGGGCATTATATTAAACAATACTTAGTCTTTATTTGAGTTGTAAGTCAGTAGTTGGAATTGAAGGAAGTACAGGAAGATGATTTATAGCAGAGTATATAAGTTCTTTTCGCTATACCCTTTGGTATTAATTTGGTCTAGCTACTCACTGATGAAGCCTCAAAAAAAAAAAAAGGCCTGAAACCAGTGTGAGTAGTGACCTCCTACCATAATGCAATAACAGCATATGTTCCCTAGGAAGTGTTTTACATTATGGAAAATACCAAAGAATAGCGATCAGAACTTAACTCACCCTTTGCAACGAGTTGCCGGGTATTGTACTACGTACTAGGACTACTTGCATTAGCTCACACTAGTATTCGCCGATATTTTTATAGTTTACTATATTCAGCATGAAACTCTCTGATTCCAATCTTTGAGTTTCTTATTCGGTTTTAAAACAATGTGGGATTTAATATCCCCTTAATTGAAATAGTGTTTATATTGCCGAAACGAAGCCTGTTCGCTCTTTATATTTAAGCAACTTAATGGGTGCACTTTTTGGACAACTCGTATAGCAGAGTATATAAGTTATTTTCGCTATGCCCTTTGGTATTAATTTGGTCTAGCTACTCACTGATGAAGCCTCAAAAAAGGCTGAAACCGGTCTGGGTAGTGACCTCCTACCATAATGTAATAACAGCACACATTTCCTAGGAAGTGTGTTTTTACATTATGGAAAATACCAAAGAATAGTGATCAGAACTTTACTCACCTTTGCAACGAGTTGCCTGGTATTGTACTACGTACTAGGACTACTTGCATTAACCAATATTTTTATAGTTTACTATATTAGGCATGAAACTCTCTGATTCCAATCTCTGAGTTTCTTATTCGGTTTTAAAACAATGTGGGATTTAATATCCCCTTAATTGAAATAGGATGATTTAATGTTAAATCCAGTGACAGACAAGGATGTACATTATCCCCACTGTTATTTATTATCTATATGGATCACACTATGAAGGAAAGTGGTATTAAACCTGATATTAAAATTGGAGATGTTAATCTCAAGCTCTTTACTTTATGCAGATGATGTTATACTTCTAAATAAATCCAGTACAAGTCTGCAAGATTCCCTGACTAAATTGTATAATTCACAATGCAGTTGAAAATATCAACTGCATTGTGAATGGAGAACCTATAAAACAAGTAAAACATTTCAGCTACTTAGATGTGATTTTTAGTGAAATGGTAAATTAAATTATAAATTGTATAATTCGCAATGCAGTTGAAAATATCAACTGCATTGTGAATGGAGAACCTATAAAACAAGTAAAACATTTCAGCTACTCAGATGTGATTTTTAGTGAAATGGTAAATTAAATTATATGGAATAAGAGAGAAATTAGTCAAAACACTAAATTAACTGTATACAAGACAGTGTTGAACGCAATTTTAACTTAGATCTGAGAGCTGGGTTAGAAATAAAACAAGTAACCAAAGACTAGAGATCACAGATGGCATCATCATATTAAAAACGAGGTTATTAGGAAAAAACTTGACAATTGTTAGCATCCAGGAATGTGTTAGCAGAGCTAATCTCAGGTAGTATGGTTACTTAAACAGAATGGGAGAGGAAAGATTAGCAAAACAAGTATTCTCCCAGATTGTCAGAAAAAAAGACCAAGAGGAAGACCAAAATAAGTGGATTAATACAGTAAAAAGTGCCTTAGATGACAGAAATATAAGATCTGATAATGTTGGAGTCTTGACAGATTCATTTAGAGAAAAATTGTAGATAGGAAATTAGTAACGATGTAAGTTTTTCATGTGCTACTATCATATCTTGTACACTCCTTTGAGGATACATATTAGGAATTTGATGATGATGATGATATTTCACCAAAATTCAACTAGCATCTTCAGGGATTCATACCTTTGTATCGGCATTCCATATAGGCACATTTCAGTAAATGAGATAGAACAGGAGAAATAAAGGAAGGGCCTTCCTTTATTTCTTCTTATAAAGGCTTATCGCCTATAGTTGTAAAACTATGTCAACTACTACTGGCTTGGTTAGGTATTATATCTTGTGTTGAGCAAGTTATTTTTGCATGCACACATGCAAAAATAATCTATGTGCACATGTTGATACAAGTGTCTTAATATCCAAAGATGATCATCATCAAATTCCTGACATGTATCCTCAAGAGGTGTACAGGATATGATAGTACTACATAATACTAGATAGTACTTATATCTTGGTCTTCCTCTTGGTCTTTTTACTGCCAACCTGGCAGAGAACACTTGTGTTGCTAATCTTTCATCTCCCATTCTGCTTAACTGACCATACCACCTGAGATTAGCTCTGCTAACATATTTCTGGATGTGTCAAGTTCTTTCCTAATATCCTTGTTTTTAATATGATATTGCCATTGATGCAATCTGTTCACTCTTGTATCTGCAGTCTTTAGTCCTTAAAGATGCCGATGCCAATTTAAATTGGGCAAAATATTGTAAATAATAAGTAAATTTTTAGTTCTTATTTAGTCTATGCAATGAATTTCATGAAATAACATCATGTACAATAATCAACAATACCAAGATTATTATAATCCACGGAAATTCATCAAGACCTACAAGTCTGGTAAGTTAAAAATTAAACTTTTGAGACAACTCAACATTCTGACTTCATAAAGCTTTGAAGGGATAATAGTCTTTCTGAAATGCATAAAATTAAAACACCAGTTTCATTCAAACAAGGTGCTCTGCATTTATAAGCACACTAGCTTCACCCTACTACTGGAATAGATTAGCAATGTACACTGTGCTTGCAAATACTAATGGAGCAATATGTACACTTCAAGCAGAGCTCTTTGCCACACTGAATGCTATGGATAATCCTCTTAGATGTTTCTAATGCATCAGCTGACAAAAAATTCCAAAAACGTAAAAAGTCAGCATATCAAAAAGTTTATAAACCTAGTGAAATATTTTCCAAAGCCTCTCAGACTACCCAAAAAACAACATGGTTAAACTGTCCTTTCGTCGGTGCAGTGAGCTGTAGTCAAAATTTCGGCATCCAAATTGATGTGGAATCTACAACCTTCTCTCCAGAGAAACCAACAATGTAAGGCTATATGTAGCCAATATGCTGACAGAGGCAACCTTCCAAAAGTAAACTGTCCAAGAGAATATAAAATTCTACTGAATCTCAAAAGAACTAAAAAATAGAAATACACTTTTATTAATACAGACCAGTATTTTACAAATAAACATTTATTAAAACCTACCAGTTTCGCCAGCAAACTGTCTGGCTTTTTCAAGGTATTACGGAGATATGAAAGTAAATGCAAATTAAAAGGATTTTAATTTGCATTTACAGTATACAAGTCCAGTATACAAGACTTCACTCACTTCAACAAAGACTTAATGATCAATTCTGACTCCTCGTCATTTATGAACATCCCACTTAGAGCCATCTTTGCAAATCCTTTTAATTTGCATTTACTTTCATATCTCCGTAATACCTTGAAAAAGCCAGACAGTTTGCTGGCGAAACTGGTAGGTTTTAATAAATGTTTATTTGTAAAATACTGGTCTGTATTAATAAAAGTGTATTTCTATCTATAAAAACGACCAAAAATGTATACCTTAGAACTAAAAAATGTCACATCCTGGGTAGCTGAGGTGACTAACAAACTAAACCCCCCCCCCCCTAAATATATGGACTTCCAAAAATCCATAAAGAGGAAGTACACTTCCACTATGTCCAATTGTAGATGGTATAGACTCACTCACCTACAAACTAGGCAAACATTTTGCCAAAATGCTCCTTCATATTACTGACAACATCTCTCGCATATAAAAAACTCAGCCCAATTTTAAGTCCAGTATACAAGACTTCACTCACTTCAACAAAGACTTAATGATCAATTCTGACTCCTCCTCATTTATGAACAACCCACTTAGAGCCATCTTTGCAAGCAAAATCTTTTTATTATCATCATCATCTGATCTCCATGGAGTCAGAGACGCATCGTGGGAGATACAATTATACTATTGCACACAATGCTCATCCAACCATGCCTTAAACTGATTCAATGTGTCTACATTCACAACACACTCAAGCAATGCATTCCACTCACTAACCACTCTCCATGCAAAGAACCTTCTTCTTCTCACTCCTCTGCTCACACCTTTCTTATAGCTTCCAGTAATGGCCTACTGTTCTAACCCCTCCTCTCCCATTCTATGAAAAATCTCTTTCATGTCAACCTGATGACAACTCCTGACTAGCTTATGTGTCTCCATATTCCCCCCACCTCCTCCTCCTATACATGAGGCTTTGCAACTTACATTCTCCCAATCTGTCCTAATACTCCACATTCCAAAGACCACTGAGCATTTATGTGAATTTTCTCTAGACCCTTTCCAACATATCCTCATCATCATGAAAACCCGGCAACCAAATCTGTGCACAATTATCCAGGATGCCTAATCAAGGTCTTATACAATAGCATCATTACTCTCTATTTCTGCATGTCAGGGTCCTCCACATCATTGCCATTATCCAATGTGACGTCTTCACAACTTGTGCAATGTGGCCCCTGAATTTCAAGTCCTTGTCCACCAAAATTTTCCCCACCAAGTGTATACTATGCATTCCATTGTTGCTTACCAAATCTCAAAACCTTATCCCTGTTTTAACTATGAACTCAAGAACTCATTTGGCAAGAAAAATTTTACAAATAGAGGACACAGCTATGGACTTTCCTCTTTCTCTTCCCTTCGCAAACTTTTTTATGGAGACATTTGAAAAAGAACACCTTAAACTCTGCTCCCCTCAAGCCTACTATTCGGCTATGTTATGTAACAATGTGTTTGTTATTTGGCCATATGGCCTGGACACCTCAAACACGTTCCTTTCCCATTTGAATAGCAACATTCAAAGGTCTAATTCACAACAGAAATAAACAGTCTTCCCTACCTAGACAGCCTAGTTACAAGACAAACAGATGGATCTTTGATCTTCACTATCTATAGAAAACACATACAGGTAAATATGTTTATCAAAATCATCCCCTCCAAAACAATATGACACTATAAAAACCCTAGTTCACAGAAAAATTAATTTGCTTCAATAACACTGTATTCACCACAGAACTCAACCACTACATATATACAAATCCTTTTAAGTCAATGGCTACTCCCCCTCCAAACTTAGATTACAATAAATTCATCACTATCACCTATATCTATGGCTCTGAAAAGGTAGCCAAAATTAAAAAAAAAAAAAAAAGCACAACCTAGTGACTACTTATAAACCATACAGAAAGTTAACATCCCTTAGTTGCTCTCCTATGGTCGACTGCAACCTTTGAATTTACCTGAGGTCTACCAATCCTGTGGTTGCATTCATACTATGACAAAACAGGAAGGACAGCCAACATTAGAACACCAATATCACATCAGTCTAAATCACTACTGCCAGGATATGATGAGGAAAAAAGTTACCTTACTCCACCAAAGCAAGTTTAAATTTGAGAGACTTTTCCTTGAATCTGCTGCAGTCCTCATGAACTCTCCCAACCTGAACAAATATGGCTGCATCAAATTGCCACTCATATGGGGAACCCTCATCAGCAGACAGCCCAATAGGCAAGAACACCTAATCACACTAATAGTCAGTGTGGTTTTAGGATTATAGGCCTTCCTATATTTCTCATGTTCTATCTCATTTACTGAAGTGTGTTTGCATGCATGTGTGGATACACGTGTATTAATAACTGAAGATGCCAATTTAACTTTAGCAAAATATTGGAAATAGTAAGTACATATTTAGTTATTATTTAATCTACATTGTCAATTTCCTGAAACTACATCATGTGGATTTTCTCAGCTCATTCTCCAGAATGACAATTTCCACTATAAAAAAAGTCCTTACTTGTTCATAGGAACAATACTATGCTAAAAGAACCATAGCTAACTATACCTAAAAAGATACATGTGATCATTACAAGTCTGATATATTAAGAGCTGATTACTTGAATTACTCAGCAATGTCAATGTTTGCAGAGGACAGAGGGTTTTTTTTTTTTTTTTTTTTTTTAAATCAGATATGCTTCATAATTCCAAACATGCAAGTCATAAAATTTATCTAACAAACCATATTTGCAGATGAATATGTAACTTCCTGATCATGAGGAAAAATTAGAATAACTTTAGACTGGTAAAATGATGACGATGGAATGAAAGCAATCAATACAGATTGACTAGAATATTTTACCTCTGCCTGATGGAAAATTTTCCATTAGGCATAGGCGGAAATCAAACACGTTGCCAATGATGCATACAGATTTGCATCTATCCATCAACACCCAGACTTGAATTTTTTTAATCTGTTTTTTATACAATTAATTCTCACTACAGAGAATTAATAGGGGCCATAAGAGCAGTTTCATCAAATGAATGAAACCTACAATGAAAACAGGAATCTAAAAAATAATTAATAGATATTATATACAACAGATGTGCCTTTGGTAGTGTTATAGAAATACATGAAATTATCCAATGCAATTCCACTATTTTTTTAAAATTTTTTTATGATAAACAACAACAAAAATTTATTAAGATTATTATATTTATCAATGAAGCATAATACTGAACACCTCTGTACATTTATGTGAAATTCTTAAATGTTATAAGTTACCAGGTTGAAGAGCTGCATTTGCTGTAATTATAAACCTTGTAAGTTTTCTTTTGGGCATCACTCCTGCTTCTTTAAATAGACCAAGATATGCTGCAGTAAACTGACATGAAACAAATAAGTTAGACATACTATTTTAAGATAATTTGAATATAATCATAAAAAAAAAAATAAATAAATGATTTTCAAAATCTTAATTTTAAATAGAGAATTCATAAAAGATTTCTGTCTTTTGTCAAAAAATAAAATAAAATAAAATAATAATAATATACTAATAAAGAAAGAAATACAACAAAGCTTGTGATGACACATGCATTAGAGCAAGAGGAAACAAAACAATGTTTTGTAATAAAATTTTTTTATACACACACGAACAAAGAAATTAACACACCAAGAAGGAAGCATAGGATTCAACTGAAATTTTATTGGTGTAATGATACTGGTGAGTGATGCATATGATGGCAAAAACAGAGCTGAAGGACAATTACAAAGGGATCTGTGGACCGCAATCTGGTCATCATCAATAGTGCATTGCACTGCCTCGTGCAGTGCTACATGCTGCAATATGGTCCGGTATGGTGGCGAACAGATGTCTGATGTTGTCCTGTGGTAGACTGGCCCACATGTGTTGGACGCTGTGCTCCAAATCCTGGATATTGCAGCACGGTGGGAGCTGGCATTTCAGCTGCTCCCAAACATGCTTGATAGGGGGACAAGTGGGCAGGCCATGGAAGTGTCTGTACACGATGTAGGCAGGCCTGGGCAACCTGAGCTGTGTGCAGACGGGCATTATCCTGCTGGTATAGTGCTCCTGGTATCCTGGCCAGGAGTGGGAGAACGTGGGGCCATAGGATGTCGTCCACATACCGCTGCCCCGTCAGTGCGCCACGTACCACTACAAGGGGTGATCGGCTATTGTAGGCTATGGCTCCCCAGACCATAATGCCTGCAGTGCGGGAGGTGTGGTGCTCGATAGCGAGGTCGGGATTGTGTATTTGACCAGGGGTCCTCTACACCCGGACACAATGATCATCTGTTCCCAAGACAAAGCAGCACTCATCGCTGAAGACCACATGTCGCCAGTCTGTGGCTTTCCACGTTGCTCTCGCCTGGCACCACTGCAAACAGTTGTGGTGTGGTGTTAATGGGAGCACACGTAAGGGGCGTTGGGATTATAGATTCGCCTCCGCAAGGCATCAGGAAATGGTTCGTGGGCACACAGGAGCCTCTACATCTGCCTCTATAGTGAACCTGGTCATCATGGGATGCCTCCGTGCTCGCCGCCCGATCCGTCGATCCTCTCTAGCGTTGGTCCTCCTGATCCAACCGGTGCCGCTCTGCCATGTGGCAGCGTCGGAACATGTCCACAGCTCCCAACACTGTCGGACAGTATGGTCAGAACGGTTCATGTGAACACCTATACGGTGTGCCGACCACCCTCTGGTTTTCAGGCCGATGATCATGCCTCTTTCAAAGTCCATAAGTTGCTTAAATCAGTCTCTGGCATCTACCCGGTTATCGTCACTCTGTACTCTAGCTTGCGTCGCCCGGTGCTTTTCGCTTTAATTGGCTATCAGTTACATGCCGGCTTTATAAGGCTGCCAGTTCGTGCTTGCAGCACCACTGCAGGGTGTGTAGGCATGCACAATCGCACCAAACTTGGATCATTTGCATATCACCCCGCACTGTAGCTAATTGTAAGTTTCACCATTGTACCATGTTTTCTTCCAGGTGCGCTAATTTCTTTGTCCGTGTGTATATATATATATATATATATATATATATATATATTTAATAAAACTGGTATTCATTATAGCAAATATATTTTTTAATGCATTTTTCAAGAACGCATAACTACCTATTATCATCACCACTAATTTCTGATATTTACACTCAGAGTGTACAGGATACTATGATAGTATTAAATGATTAAGGCTATTTAAATATAAAGAGCTAATAAGCTTCATTTCGGCGATATAAACATTATTTAAATTAAGGGGATATTAAATCCCACATTGTTTTAAAACCGAATAAGAAACTCAAAGATTGGAATCAGAGAGTTTCTTGCCGAATATAGTAAACTATAAAGTATCGGCGACCACTAGCATGAGCTAATGCAAGTGACCCTAGTACGTAGTACAATACCGGAGAACTCGCAGCAAAGACGGTAAAGTTCTGATCGCTATTCTTAGGTATTTTCCACGTGTTTTTATATTATGGAAAATACCAAAGCAGGGCCGGCATTACCATTTAGGCAAACTAGACAACCGCCTAGGGCACAAAACTTCAAGATATGCTTTATTCATACTTTACTAAAATATCAAAATTAAATAGTGATAATATGATTTGGGTATCGCTTCTTTTTTCTTATCCCTCACACATCACACTATTTTACTATTTAACTCTTGGTTCTTTTTTGTTCCTTACCTAAATGATTTGAACTTACCGCTATTTAAAATTCAGTTAAGATAAATATTTTAAAACATTAACATTTTAAAATATTAAATTTTGGTATTTTATAACTTTTTTTTTTGTAAATGAATTATAACAAGGAATTTTCAAATTAATTAAAAAAGAAAATAAAAAAAGCCCTATTAATTTAACCTGAAAGACGATTTTATTTTGTTTAATGTCAATTAGAAACATTTTAGTTTATGAAATAAGGGGCACACTTGTAAGCTTTGCCTAGGGCGCAAAATAACCTGGCACCAACAGCAGTGCTAGTGCCAAGAGACTTGGGTGCTGTCAAAGGTAAGACTAGAAAAATAGTGGTGATGATGCAAAAAAGAAACTTAAATGTATTTTAAATAGTTAACTTACTTACCTAGTTGAATATAACAAGGATCTGTACTTAAGTTTTGTAGACCTAAAAAAAAAAGTATACAGCAAGGTACCCAGAGAAAAACTTTTCAAAACACTACAGTTATGTGGGGCAAATGGAACATTATACAGAGCAATACATAGTCTATATTTAAGTTGTAAATCAGCAGTTAGAAATGAAGGAAATATAGGAAGATAGCTTGAATGTAAAATCAGGGGTAAGATAAGGATGCACATATCTCCACTCTTATTTATCATCTACTTCATTATCATTTTTTTCATAATGTGATCCATGATCACATTATGAAAGGAAGTGGCATTAAGTTGATATTGGAATCAGAGATATCAAACATAGTTCTTTGATTTATGCAGATGATGTTGCACTCCTAAATATATTTAGTGTATGGAAAGCTAAGTCTGAAAAGAAACTGGCTCTGCAAGCTAAAGATAACCACAAAGAATTCTATTCATATGTTGCAAGAAAAAGAAGGAATATGAAGAAATAACTACTGAATGAGTGAGGGTGACAGATGCAGAAAAGATTATTCATCTAATGAGTGCATATTTTGCTAAAAGCTATCAACCTGGTATGCAATATTGAGTTCAATGCTACCTCTTCACTGGATGAAGAAACTCAAGTGTATAAGGAGGCTGTATTAGAATTGTTGCACAAACTGAATAAGAATTCAGTGATAGGGACTGATTGGATATTAGGACAGGTGCTAAAAGAGTATTCAGCTGAACTGGCTATTCCTTTAATTAGGCTATATAATTTGAGTCTTAAAACATGAAAGATTCCACAGGAGTGGAAAGAATGTATGGTAATCCCATTGCACAAGTGTGGTGCCAAGACTGATGTATCTAACTATCAACCAATCAGTATTTCAGGAGTAGTGGTTAAGATTTTGGAAAAGTTGGTTAGTGCTCACAGTCACAAATGGATTGACAGAGCATCTCTATTTTGCAATGAATAGCATGGATTTACTAGGGGAAGGTCATTTTTGAGCTACTAGCTCACATTTTATAATAATGTTACCATTGAGCTAGACAGCAGGAATGGATACACCATGCTACTTTTGGATTTTGATAAGGCTTTTGACAGAATACAGTATGAAAGACTGTTGCTTAAATTGGAGAATATGGATTTCGATTATAAAACATTAGCATGGATAAGAGGATGGTTGCCTGAAAGATATCAAAAAGTGGAGTCTGCAAGATTTAAGGTAACTAGTGGTATACCACAAGGATCAGTCCTTGATCCACTGTTATTCAATCTGTACATTAATGACATTGGGAAGGATTTGACAGGCAATATACAGCTATTTGCTGATGATGCAAAAATAGGTAGAGTAATCAGAAATGCAGATCACATGCAGCATTGGCAAAATAGGCTGGAATTGTGGGCATGAGGAAAATGGATGTCATTTCAGTCCGGTGTCAGTAAATGTAGTCAGGCACTTTGGATTGATTAGATATCCAAAGTCATATTATATTGGTGGGATTATGCTAGAAAAAACTGATAAGATTAGGGATCTTGGAGTGTTAGTAGATAAGTTGAAATTCAGGGGAAATGTAGCAAAGATTGCAAATACAACTCAAAAGATAACTGCAATGCTGAAATAAACTTAAAATGTAAAGATAAGGATGTCATTTTGCCTCTTTACAAGACCTTGATAGACCTCACTTGGACTACTGTGCACAGGTCTGGTCTCCTGGTTTCCGTTGTGATTCTGACACAGTGGGGAGAGAGAGAGAGAGAGAGTGCAAAGAAGAGTGTTAAAAATGATATTAGGATTGTGGAATACTGATTATGATGACAGATTGAGAATTTGTACACTGCAGCCACTAGCAAACAGGAGAAAGAGGGGTGATATGATTGAGACTTAAACTTTTCAAAAGATGATACAGGATTTCAGTTAACAGAATTTTTTATTGTATGGAGGATGGGAGAAAGGACAAGCGCATCCTTGGACACTGAGAATTAATGCTGCTAAGAAGGCATTATGTATAATATCATAATGTAAATATCATGTATAAAAAGAATAAAATATATTATAATATATTATACAGTATATAATAATAAAATATTATGATTTACAAGTATTAGAATAGCTCTGAATCCAGGACCTTTTTTTTTTCACAAAAAAAAAAGATAAATATAAGACATCTCATCTCATCTCATCTTCTTTATACCCTCTTTTACCTTGTGGTGTCGAGGGTCCATTGATCATCGGACCTCAATCCGTTTACAGGATAAGGTGGTCAGCCCTATGCCAGGTATATCCTATGGCCTGTAGTGTTAAGTTCTCAAGGCCAGTTTGCCTGCTTTGCGGGATGAAAAACCCCAGAATAAACTGAGGAAAAAACCTTGTTGTTCCCCAGGCATATGGTTGCGAAGCGCATAGCCACTAGGCTAACCGCGCGGACTAAAATATAAGATATTATTATTATTATTATTAAGAGAAACCTCCAGGAAGTCAGGGACTCATCAAGGGAGGCCGCATACTACATGCACCAGCTATCATACTTGGTCTTGAGTTCATTCACACTGCTTGCACACAGAACATCCATTGGCAATTTATCCATTCTATGAGAGAAAAATCTAGATCTCACTCCCATAGAATGGATAAATTGCCAATGGATGTTCTGTGTTCAAGCAGTGTGAATGAACTCAAGACCAAGTATGATAGCTGGTGCATAGTATGTGGCCTCCCTTGATGAGTCCCTGACTTCCTGGAGGTTTCCCTTAATAATAATAATATCTTATATTTATCTTTTTTTTTGTGAAAAAAAAAAAAGGTCCTGGATTCAGAGCTATTCTAATACTTGTAAATCATAATATACTATAATATATTTTATTCTTTTTATACATGATATTTTAAGCTATAAATTATAATTTGTATGTAGTACTTACTAATTGAGGATTTGCACTTTCTGCACCAACAACAAGTGAGGCAATGTTTCGTCCTTGATATTTTTCTTTTCGAAGAATTTTTTCTGAATGTCTTAGCGTAACAAACTCCTCTGGAGGGTGATATCTGATGACATGGTTATCAACTACCTGTTGGAAAACAAGAAAATGAGAAAAACTTAAGCACAAAAATAACCTGCTTTATAATTAATTAATAATAGAAACACAAGTGAATTTAATTTTTTTTATTTATAGAATGGCTATGTTTCATAGCCATTATCAATACGATTATAGAAAAACAATCACAAAAAAGAGAACATCAATTAATTGAAAGTGTGTGATATTATATGCACTATTGGTTGCAGGAGAATAGCTCGATTTATATTAACAGATATCCAAAAGTAATTTACAACAAATTAAATTAGTTAATAAAATATTTTTAAGTATAAAATTAATTATTACAATTTATGGAACACACAAATGGTGAGTATTAGTCAGTATAACTTCTCACAATTGAGAATATTTAAGACAATCATTTCTGTTAAGGTTTGGATTGTGAATGTGTGCTACATAGCTTTCTTTGTAGTCTTTCCAGAATAAAATAACTTTTACGTAACATTTTTGGTTTTGTTTTACTGAATCCTGTGTTCTGTACATAATGCATGGTTTGCTAAACCAGATTTATTGTGTTCTTCAAGAGAAATATATTTTTGGTTCAAGACAAATTTTGTGTAGAATAACCAGTCTGTCCATAATAACATAAGCCACAAGAGCAGGGGATTCTATAAAGTTCAAGGTTCGGAAGTCCGAATAAAGTCCGAAGTTCTATAAAGTCCGATGTTTGTCTTTAGGAGAGATAAGGATGACATTAAGTTTCCGAACTGGATGGAAAGAGACTTGTAAGTCAATCTGTCACAGTAGTCCTGCTATTTTTTCTGAAAGTCCTTTAACATATGGAATACAAATTTTGGTAACTTCTTCTTGAAGTTGGTTGCAGGAGATAATCAATAATTATGATATCCATAATTATTGATTATTTTATCAATAGTTTTTACATTATAATGATTAGAGATAAAGGTAAGTCTGTCTGATAATAGACAGTTCTTTGTTTAGAAGAGAATGAGTAGAACATATTTTATGAGCACTGTCTACTAGAAATTTGACTACACCATATTTCTGACAAGGGTGATGATGTGAGTCAGAATCAATGTATTTACAGTTCGAGTTGGTTTTCTATATACTGAGAATTATAGATTTCCATTTAGATGAACATACACTGAGAACATCCAGAAGAGGAAGACAATTGTTATCTTCTACTTCCAAGCTAATTTTGATTCTTGGCTTAATTAAATTAATTTTTAAGAAATTCCTGAAGATTGAACAAGGAAGAGTTCTATACAGCAAACACATGATCAACATACCTGTAAAAAATTCATGATTTAAGTGAAAAAAAAAAAGTCCAGAATATTTCCCCATTTTTAGCTAATTAATTTATGGAACAATTTGGGATTTAGCCGACCAAATTGTATTCTTATTGGTTAAACCAAAATAAAAAATGATGGTACAACATGACAAAATTTCATGCCGGCTGAGGCGTCGCCCGGTTTAAACAAGACCCCATTGTTTTCACCAGGGAACCAGGGCGAACAGCGAAAAGTCAGCTACTGGAACAAATCTGAAAACAAACCCCAACTCAACATCACCAGAGTTAAAGATCGGTACTATCAACGTAAGAAGCCTGAATGGCAAAGAAATGGAGCTAGCTGAGGAATTAGATAAGTACCAGATCGACATAATAGGGGTGACTGAAACAAAAAAGACCAAAACTGGTGAGATCTTTCTGAGCAATAAATACAAAATGTTATATTCAGGCAATAACAATCAAGGAAAAGAAGGAGTAGCCATAGTATTCAACACAAAATACGAGGCTAATCTTCTTGAATGGCAGTCAGTCTCAAGTAGAGTAATGTGGGCAAATATGAGAATGGGGAACTGGACAATGAGACTTATTTGTGCCTATGGTCCCACAGAAGGTTCTACTAAGGTAGAAGTGGAGGAACTTTTTGAGGCTTTAGAAAAAGCAACAGACACAATGAAAAATTGGTCCTTGTTGGGGATCTAAATAGCAGAGTAGGAAATGATTGTGAGACATACAAAAATATTTTGGGAAAATTTGGAGAAAAGAGCAAAGCTAATAATAATGGCAAATATGTTGGATTTCTGCTCAGGACATGGACTGGTTATTACTAACACCATGTTCCAACATAAAAATGAGCACAAATTCACATGGAGAGATGAGGCTAGGAATAAGAAAAGTCTCATTGACTATGTTATTGTTGATAGTGATGTTTTCTCCCTGGTGCAGGACACCAGAGTGTACAGAGGATTTGAAATTGGAAGTGATCACTATTTAGTCTTGAGCAGGATAAAATTGAATTTAATATTGAAAAGAATAACATGTAAGAAAGTTTTAAAGCGAATAAAAGTTGAGCAGCTCTCATATGTGAACTGTAGACTAAAATACACAAAGATTATTGAAGAAAAACTGAAAGAGTTTGAGAACAGGAATCAAACCCTGGAGATTCAGTGGCAAGCCTTGAAGAAAATCCTGATTGATTCAGCTAGAGAGGCATGTGGTGAAGTTGTCTGCAAGGATAGAAAAATTAGAACTCCATGGTGGACACAGGAAGTTAAAGAGGCAGTGAAGGAAAAGAAGAAAGCATATCAAAAGTTCCTGGCAAATAAGTCAGCTTTTACTCTTAGAGAATACAGAGACAAATGCAAGAATGCTAAACACTGTGTAAAACTAGCTAAACAAAAGTCATGGGATGTCTTTGGCAAGAATATAGAAAATAAATATCAAGAAGGTGGCAAAATATTCTGGAGGTTGTTGAAGAAGCTTAGGAATGGAGGAAAGAGTGCTGTAAAAGGAGTTAGAGATGATCAAGGTGACACGAAAATGGAAGAAAAAGATATCCTTGAAGTATGGAGTAATTACTTTGAAAAACTGCTAAATGAAACAAGCAGTGATGACTGCACAGTGATAAAAAACACTGACTAGGCATGCAGTATGGATATGTATTCCTGACTACTGAACTAGAAAAAGCCATCAAAGGCTTAAAATGTGGAAAGGCAGTAGGAGTAGATGATATTTGACCAGAAATGCTGAAGTATAGTGGTATAAAAGTCTTACAGTGGCTGCACTGCATAGTTCAGAAAGCCTGGACAGAGGGACATATTCCCGATGATTGGAGTAGAGCTCTTATAGTACCCATATATAAAAAGGGAAATAAAACTGAATGTGAAAATTACAGAGGTATTTCCCTACTGAGTGTTCCTGGCAAGATCTATGCAAGTATACTTATACAAGCATATGACAAGGTGCCAAGAGAGAAGCTATTCAATATGCTACAGTTATATGGTGTCAATGGGGCATTATATCAAGCAATACTTAGTCTTTATTTGAAGTTGTAAGTCAGCAGTTAGAATTGAAGCAAGTACAGGAAGATGGTTTAATGTTAAATCCAGTGTGAGACAAGGATGTACATTATCCCCTCTGTTATTCATTATCTATATGGATCACATTATGAAGGAAAGTGGTATTAAACATGATATCAAAATTGGAGATGTTAATGTCAGCTCTTTGCTTTATGCGGACGATGTTATACTTCTAAATAAATCTGCTACAAGATTCTCTGACTAAATTGAATAACTGTTGTAATAGATATGGTATGAGGGTCAGCAATAACAAAACAAAGACAATGAAAATAGGCAGAATCATTGAAAATGTCAACTGTGTTGTGAATGGAGAACCTGTGGAACAAGTAAAACATTTCAGCTACTTAGGGACGATTTTAGTGAAGATGGTAAATTAAATATAGAAACAGACAACAGAATCACCAAAGCTGGTATGGTGGGAAGTCAACTGAATAAATTCATATGGAATAAGAGAGAGATTAGTCGGAACACTAAATTAGCTGTATACAAGACAACGTTCAAACCAGTTTTAACTTATGGATCTGAGAGCTGGGTCAGAAGTAAAACACTTCACCAAAGATTAGAGACCGCAGATATGAGAGTCCTGGGAAAGATTAGAGGCATGAACAGATGGCATCAATGTCAATATCATATTAAAAACGAGGATATTAGGAAAGAATTTGACATTGTCAGCATCCAGGAATGCGTTAGCAGAGCTAATCTCAGGTGGTATGGTCACTTAAATAGAATGGGAGAGGAAAGATTAGCAAAACAAGTGTTCTCTGCCAGGTTGGCAGGAAAACGACCCAGAGGAAGACCAAGATATAGGTGGATTGATATGGTACAAAGTGCCTTAGACGATAGAAATATAAGATCTGATAATGTTGGAGTCTTGACAAGTAACAGACTGATTTGGAGGAAAATTGTAGATAGGAAGTTAGTAAAGATGTAATTTTTTTCATGTAGTACTATCATATCCTGTACACCCCTTGAGGGTACATGGCAGGAATTTGATGATGATGATGATATTCTGGACGTTTTTATTTTAAAATTATTATTTTTTATTTTTTGTTTATTTTTTACCTAAAGACTGCACGGTTAGCCTAGTGGCTTTGCACTTCGCAGCCATATGCCTGGGGAAGGAGTATTCCAGGTTGGATTCCCATTGTAGACATGAGGAATTTCAGGATCTTCCTCAGGCATAGCCAAGTTAGCCGGTCTTGGGCGCGGTCAGTATGGTTTTTTCCGCCAGTTTATCTGGCGTTTTTCATCCCGCAAGCAGGCAAACCAGCCCCGTGAACATACGCCTCTACAGTCAAAAAAAAAATACCCCCCCCCCCCCCCAGCGGCAGACTAGGCGACGGGTCAGTTGGGAGTAGTACTAACAAGAAGTCGCATCTAAGTAACACGCGGACCCTGTATAGGAAGCGGGAATAACACGTAGAAGAAGAAGAAGAAGTTTATTTTTTTAACTAAACCACTAATTTGGTGCAGATATGTTGATGATAATTCAAAATAAAATAGCTTAGTTAATAACTACATAAGTATTATCTATTTTGAGATAATTTGCATATAATGTCTTCAAAAGGAAGATACTGGCTGCATACATTTTAACTGTTTAAAATTAACTGAGGGGTTTAACTGTTAAAGTAGCAAATGACAGTATATTCTACATTCTTTACTGAATCTCTTTCCAATAAAAGGACAAACCATATACGAGGGTAGTCTGAAAAGTTCTCGGCCATGACCATAAATTACAACACTATTGGCAAGATTTTTTTATTTTCTAAGTTGCTACATCTGTCATAAGCATCCATGTGAAATTGCAAGTCATTCTATCAAATAGTTTGTTTTATAGAGCTGTCTGAAGCAAAAGTGTTGTCTGTATCACATTTAAATGGAAAAATTGAGTATCGCGTGGTTATAAAATTCTTTGTAAAAGAAGGTTTAACGCCAAAAGAAATTCAATCAAAGTTGATAAAAATTTATGGGCACTCTTTTCCTTCGTTTTCAACAATTAAGAAATGGGCTACCAAGTTTAAACATGGTCATGCCAGCCTTAAAGATGATCCATGTGAAGGACGTCCAAAAAGTGTAACACCACCAGAAATCGTTGATCAAGTGCACGATATGTATTAGATGACTGGCAAGTCAGAGTGCAGGAAATTGCTGAATTTCAAAAGAATGTGGAGGATATTTTTCATAAAGAATTGCAAATGATAAAGCTTTCCACAAGATGGGTGCCACGCTTGCTCACAGCAGATCAAAAACATACTCGCATGAAAATCTCTGAACAGTGCTTGGAGCGTTTTAACAAGAATAAAACTGATTTTTTGAATTGATTTATTATTATGGATGAGACTTGGATTCACCACTACACACCAGAATCCAAACAGCAGAAGCTGGTTGTTCAGTACCAAAGAAGACAAAGTCAGTTCCATCAGCATTAAAGGTCATGGCATCGGTGTTTTGGGATGCTATAAGCATTTTGTTTATTAATTATCTTGAAAAGGGTAAAGAAATAACCAGACAAGATGAAAAAATTTGCCAGAAAAGACCCGGTTTGAAGAAGAAAAAAATCATTTTTCATCAGGACAATGCACCTGCCCACAAAGGTGTTTTGGCATTGGGAAAATTAAGGGATCTGCACTATGAATTGTGAACATCCACCCTATTCCTAAGATTTGGCTCCCTCTGACTTCTATCTCTTCCCAAAACTAAAACTCTTTGTCGCTGATCAGCATTTTTCTTCAAATCAAAGTTTATTTTTTATTGAAAAATAAAAATAATTTTGAAATTATAAATTCGTTTTTTCATTGTTAGGCCGAGAACTTTTCAGACCTTCCTTGTTTTTTTATGGTTAGCTGGTTATTTTATTATACCAAGACAAATGAACCTATGAGGCAAGTGTATTATATTGTAAATTGCATGTATTGCTCAAGCCTGCTTGTTTGTTTGGTGGAATGGGTAAAAAAAGCGAGTTTATGGGAAGGAAACCCAGATACCTTCATATGGGGCTAGCCATCAACTGAAATGTTCTTATAAAGTTCTTGTTTAAACAGGATTTGAATCAGGGTTTTTCCAACCAAAGGCAATCATTGCTTTTGAGTGCATTACAGAGATGCATTGAGATGATATGGTTATCAACTACCAGTTTTAGATGCCTCAGTCATAAGGCACTTAAAGTGGATTTAAGTGGCTACATGTAAATGAGGAATTCACTAAATTCACTATTTGTTTATCTTTATTTAAGAATTATTTACACGTTAGCACAAGAAAATTATATTTAATATACTGCCAGGTATTTTTGGAATGATCAATTGTTTGTATTGTATCTTGTAAAAAACTGTTTTCTGTCTAGCCACTGATGTAGTTTGTTATTTTCAAAATGAAATATCTGGAAGTATATTAAATATACCTTTACTTGTGCTATCGTGTAAATAATTCTTAATTTCATGCCACAAGTTTCTTTCAGAAGTATTATTCACTATTTGTCTTTACTCCAGATAATTTCTGGAGTGAAAATTTTGAGAAGTGTTTGAACACATGCAACAAGGTTTTATCCACTCCTTTCTTACTATTGTTATTATAATATGCTTGATGCCTTTTAATCCATAACATTTTAAATTTGGGCTATTATGCAATTTATATCATTTTCTTTATATTTCACATTCCTCCTTTAATTTTACATACATCATTCTATGTCACAAGCTTCTCCCACTCACTTCTATTGGTTATGCAATATCTTAAGACTATTTATTTGCATTTCTTTTCTGACCGTATTTGACTACTGTTTATTATTACTCCCTTCATGGAGTTGGCAGACTCACTGCGGGAGGTTCATTCAAATGACAACATATTTATCATTATTAAAAGAAAACACATAAGACCACAGTAATAACTTTTAATTCATAAAGATACAGATATTTCATACTAAAACTAATAGTACATCTTTAGTGTCACACAAACAGTTATAGGAATGAAATACAAGTAACGAACATTCGGTGGATCACCTATTAAAATAAAATTGTTACCGCGTGCTAGGAAATGATAGAAAATAATAAATAATCTTTAAGATAATTGGTTTTTTTATTGATTACATAAAATAAAAGTCTCCCAGATCTTCGAGAGAGAGAGAGACAATCATTTCGATTTAAATTCAGTCGGTGTAAAATAGCTTCACAACTTTCTTTAAAAAGGCATTCATATTTGAAGCTGCATCTATGGAGGAGAATAGCTTTATCCTACTGGATATTATGAGTAGTGTTAATACTGTGTTGTGCTAGACCAGATTCTGAGGTTTGTTATATTCAATGTAATATTGATGTTCCTTAATTCTTTTCCACAGAACAGCCAGTTTGTCCAAAATAAGAAACATTGCATTCATATGGTATTTGGTAAATGCCAGCCAAAGATAGAGATCCTTTGTAGAAGGCAATAAAGAGTGGTATGGTAAAGCTGGTACTTTACCATTCTTGGGCATCCTCCTTACTCGAACTTCTTCTGGTACCTTATCTACAAGTGTCTTTTGAAAGCCCACATTTACTGGCAGATACATTCATAAAAAGTCTGCTCACCACACATCTCAAAAATTAAATCTCTAATTAATAGAGTACATAAAGTTTGCTCTTCTCCAGTAATCTTACAAAAATAACTTTCCATCATTAAAAAGTTAATGGAATTGAATAATTACAACCCAAATCAAATCCAACAGATAATTGAATCTTATGTTTCAATACCTAAGGTTTCTTCAACAATTCGCAGAGTTCCAATCCCTTACATTCCAGGAATCTCAGAACCTATAGGTAGAATTTTAAAAAAGTACCAACTGATTCCCACATATGTTCCTATCAACAAAATTTCCTCTTTATTGCCTTCTGCAAAGGATAAACTGTCATCTCTATCTTTGGCTGGCATTTACCAAATACCATGCAAATGCGATGTTTCTTATTTTGGGCAAACTGGCCGTTCTGTGGAAAATGAATTAAGGAACATCAATATTATATTGAATATAACAAACCTCAGAAATCTGGTCTAGCACAACACAGTATTAACACTACTCATAATATCCAGTGGGATAAAGCTATTCTCCTCCACAGATGTAGGTTCAAATATGAACGCCTTTTTAAAGAAAGTTGGATAGCTATTTTACACCGACCGAATTTAAATCAAAATGATTGTCTCTCTCTCTTTCTCAAAGATCTGGCAGACTTTTATTTTATGTAATCAATAAAAAAAAACAATTATCTTAAAGATTAATTATTATTTTCTATCATTTCCTAGCACGCAGCAACAATTGTATTTTAATAGGTGATCCACCGAACGTTCGTTACTTGTATTGCATTCTATACTGTTTGTGTGACACTGAAGATGTACTATTAGTTTTAGTATGAAATATCTGTACTTTTATTAATTAAAAGTTATTACTGTGGTCTTACATGTTCTTTTAATAATTATACTATGCCACAGGTACCTCTAAAAATAACATATTTATCATATTGAATCTTAAAATCCTTAACACTCCTTGCATTAACAATACATTCTGGTAATGCATTCCATTCACTGACAATTCTACATGTAAAAAATATACTCTTCACATCCCTCTTCACCACACTTTTACATACCTTCCAGGGATGATCTCTGGTTTTTTTCTCTCTTGCCTTCCACTCTTTTTATAATCTCATCTGGATTAATCTGATAAAATCCTTTCACTAACTCAAATGTCTCTATCATATCACCTCTTTTCTTCCTATCCACTGAACTCTGCAATCCACATTTTTTCAACCTCTCTCCATAGCCAGAAGTCCACATTCCTGATATTGTCTTAGTCATTCACTTCTGGATCCTCTCCAATGTCTCCACATCACACTGAAAACCAGGTGAGCATATCTGAGCACAATAGTCCAAGTGTGGTCTGACCAGTGCTTTATACAGTGGCACAACCACTTCCTTATCCATACATGTTAGAGTACTTCTTATCATAGTAGCACTACAATGTGCAGCCTTTGCAACAACTAGCAATATACCCTCTAAATGTCAGTCTACTGCCAACCACCATGCCCTCATCTCTAATCTGATTCGCTTCATGCAGTATGGCAGCATCAATATAGTACACAGCCTTATATTTTTGCACTCCAAAATGCAACACCTTGAACTTATTGATATTAAAACTACAACTCCACTCCTTTGTCCAAGTAAAAAAGTCTATTCAAATCTTCCTGAAGGGAATTAACATCAGCAGTGTTATTTATAATTCTTCCAACTTTGCATCATCTGAAGCTCCCCGGTCAGTCCACATGATATATCATTTACAAACAAGTTAAACGACAGGGGCCCAAGAACAGAACCCTGGGGAACACCAGTGGTTACCCTCCTTTTTTTGGGACTGCTCCATCATACACAACTTGTGGTATCATTCAGAGAGAGAGAGAGAGAGTCAATCTCCAATCCATCTAACCAATATACTACCTATTCCCATCTTCTGAAGAAGATGGGAATAAGTAGTATTCCATACACCAACTTATCATGTGGTAATCTATCAAATGCTTTTGCAAAGTCCAAGAATATCACTGTATACGATTCTCCTTTATCTAACACACTTGTTACCTTATCATAAAATGCAAGTAAATTGCTAAAACAGGACATATCTTTTACAAATCCATTCTGACCATCATAAAGAAAATGTTATGTCCATCAACCCAATCCTGTATTCTATTCCTAATCAATCTCTCCAACACAAAGTAACGAGACTGTGATTGTCATCCACTGTCTTACCACTCACTACTGCTAACCGGCATTGAATGGTAAAACAGCAGATGCACAAGGTAACATGCTAGCTCACTGCTGTTTTACTTTCATACTGTACCATCAACCCTACTTGCTTCTTTTGCCCATTACCACTCGCATTCAAAGACCCTTCATAATCTCTAAGTATTTTACACTTCCTACACACCCAAACTCTCTCATCTCTACTATTAATCCTTTCCATAGATATCTTCAATCTCTTCCCTAGCATTCATATAGCATTAATGGCACTTACCATTTTTGAAAAATCTATGCCACTTGCATTTGTCTTTCACACTGATCCACATCTTACCACCATTTTGCTCACTCTCAAAGCTACATGCATACAAGAAACTCAAAGAATTTAATTAATACACAATTTTAACTAAACAAATTTAAGTGATCATGAGATACTTGTTTGGGAAGTGATGAAACAAGAAAAGGTTACTGCCAAAAATGAATACATGTGGAAGTATAAAGCAGGTGATTATAGGAAGCTCTGTAGTCAGTTAACATCAGCATGTTGGGTAGATGAGCTGAGCAGAAAAGATGTTGACAATGCATGGAAACTCGTAAGGCAGTATCTCAAAAGCAGCGTATAACTGCATACCATGGGTTAAGCAAGTAAATAGAGTAGGAGTGAAATGGATGAACAGTGAAATCAAGCAAGCTGTGATGGAAACAAAAATGCTATGGAGGAGGTACAAGACAGTTGGTGGTGATCGGATCCATGAAGAGTATAAAGTGCAGGCTAGAAAGGTGACGAGCAAATGGTAAAGAAAGAAATGGTGCAGTATAGTAGATTGGCTGGTCAGGCGAAGTTAACTCAAGGGAATTTTTCTGCTATATGGCAAACAAGAGAAAGAATAATTATGGCAGGTTTACGCTGGTGGATAGTCATGGTAGCAGAATAACAGCTGCAAAGGACATCATGGAATTATTGAATGAGCACTTCATCAACATATATCATACTGGTGTAAATGATGCCATGCAATATAGAAGATAGGCAAGTATTAGGAGAATTGGAAGTGAAAGAATCAGAGGTGTATCAGGCATTGGTTGTGTTAGATGTTAATAAGGCTGTGGGAATGGATGACATATCACCAGGTATTCTTGAGGAATGTGCAACAGATGGTTATGTCCTTGATCCAGTTATTTAATGAAAGTCTTGCAGTGGGTTCGAGTTCCTAAGGAGTGGAAAGAACGCAAAATAGTACCACTCCACAAACATGGTTCCAGGACAGAAGTCTCCAGTTATAGATCAGTCCGTATAATTGCGGTTGTTGGATAGTAGAAAGGTCTTTCTGTAGAAAATTAGAAGTAGAACAATTACTATCCAACAACATGAAACTCAATGGCTTTTCTGAAAAGAGTACCCAACATCTTCTCGATTCTTATAATCCACCACAAAACAATAAAGATTCAATACGTCGAGTTCCAAATGCATTTTGGGGTGAAAAGAATAGCAGCAGTATATCACATTGGTGGAACTGTACTCCAGGAGATGATGAGGCCAGGGATTTGGGAGTGTTGGTGGATAGGGAATTAAAGTTTAGGGGGCACATTGCAAAAGTGGCTAAATCAGCTCATCAAATCACTTGGCTTCTGAAAAATACTTTAACATGTAGAGACAAACAAGTTGTTGTTGTTCCTCTGTATTGAGCCTTGATAAGACCCCATCTGGACTACTGTGCCCAGTTATGGGCGCCAGGGTTTCTTCGTAATGAAGTGGAGAGGATCCAGAGACGAGTGACCAAGATGATAGCAGGTCTGTGGAACGAATCTTATGAGAATAGGTTGAAGATTTGTGGGTTGCAGAAATTGGTCGATAGGAGGAAAAGGGGTGATATGATTGAGACATTCAAATTACTGAAGGGTTCTATAAGATTAATCCAGAAGATATTTTTGAAGATAGGACTGGTGGTGGGAGGACTAGGGGCCATGCATGGAAGTTGGGCAAGAATGTGGTTGACAAGGGTGTTAGAGCTAGGTTTTTTACTTGGAGAGTGGTGAATGAGTGGAATAAGCTGCCAGAGTCTGTTGTGGGTGCTACGATCGTGAAAGAGTTCAAGGCAAGGTATGATAGATTCTGTGTGAATGTCGAATAGTTGTTCTTGACATGATGTTAGGGCCTCCCTCGATGAGTCTGCCGACTCCTTGGAGTTTCCCGGAATAATAATAATAATAATCTCCAGGATTTCAGAACCTATCGCAAGAATTCTGAAGAAATATGAGTTAACAGCTACATATTCACCTATTAACAAATTATCTTCCCATTTTCCTTCTCCTAAAGACAAACGCTCAACTATGTCACTTCCTGGAGTTTATCAAATTCCCTTCAACTGTGATCTCTCCTATTTTGGACAAACTGGACATTCTCTTGAAAAAAGAATCCAAGAACATCAATCCTCCATTCATCACAACAAACCTGAAAAATCTGGATTGGCTCAGCACGGGATTGAAACTAACAACAACATCCTTTGGTCAAAAACTCGCCTCTTACATAGATCCTGTTATAAATTTGAAAGTTTATTCAAAGAAAGCGTAGAGGCCTTACTCTATCGTCCTAACCTGAATCAGAATGACTGTATATCTATATCAAAAATCTGGGAAAGTCTAATCAGGATAACTCATTAATTCATATTAATTTTATGTTATTTAATATTATTAATTAATATCTTTATTTCAATCATGTCTCTGCTTAAAAATATTCTCTTTAATACTTAGTGATATAACATCACGTGGCTTGTTCTATTTTTAAATGGTCTATTGTTAGTATTCCACCTTGTATTTTTTTTTTTAAAACTGTTCTTGTAGTGCCACTAAAGATGGTCTGCTATTTCCAGATCAAAATATTTGGTTAATTAAATATCTTTCTTGTATTTATGTGCTTATATTATTCAGTCTTTATGTCACAAGTATCCTTAAAACATCAAATTTTAATGTATATTTTCAACATGAGTCTTATTTTATAGGATGCTTAAGGATCAAAGCTGTATAACCAAGAGGAGACCTCCACATAGCCTTTAAAGGAATGCAGAGAACTGACCAGGGCTTCTGACGTAATGTCCAATCCTCACCTTCTTGTGGTGCACCCTGTTAGGTATCTACTTAGATACTGAACGAATGAGAATGGGCTGGCAATTTGGGATTTAGCCAACCAAATTGTATTCTTATTGGCTTAAACCAAAATAAAAAATGATGGTATAACATGCCAGAATTTCATGCTGGCTGGGCATTGCCTAGTTAAACAAGGCCCTTGTTGTTTTTGCCAGCGAACCAGGGCAAATACTGAAAATTCAGCTATAGGAACAAATCCAAAAACACAACCCAGCTCGTTACCAGTGTTCAAGAATGGAACTATCAATATAAGAAACCTGAATGGAAATGGAGATATGGAGCTAGCTGAGGAATTGGATAAGTACCAGATCGACATAATAGGGTTGACTGAAACAAAAAAAGACAAATTCTGGCGAGATTTTTCTGAGCAGTAAATACAAAACGTTATATTCAGGTAATGACAATCAGAGACATCAACGACAATCGATGACAATTAGCAAAACAAGTGTTCTCTACCAGGTTGGCAGGAAAACGACCCAGAGGAAGACCGAGATATAGGTGGATTGATACGGCACAAAGTGCCTTAGACGATAGAAATATAAGATCTGATAATGATAATATTGGAGTCTTTACAAGTAACAGGCTGATTTGGAGGAAAATTGTAGATAGGAAGTTAGTAATGACGTAAATTCTTCATGTAGTACTATCATATCCTGTACACTCTTTGAGGGTACACGTCAGGAATTTGATGATGATGATGATGAAAATCAGGGAAAAGAAGGTGTAGCAAGTTGCCCACATCACTCTACTTGATATTGCTTGCCATTTGTTTCAGTCACCACATCACTCTACTTGATATTGCTTGCCATTTGTTTCAGTCACCATAGAGGTGACTGAAACAAAAAAGACAAAAACAGGTGAGATCTTTCTAAGCAATAAATACAAAATGTTATATTCAGACAATGACAACCAAGGAAAAGAAGGAGTAGACATTGTATTGAACACTAAATACAAAGCTAATCTTCTTAAATGGCAAGCAATATCAAGTAGAGTGATGTGGGCAAATATCAGAATGGGGAATTGGACAAGAGACTTATTTGTGCCTATGGACCCACAGAAAGTTCTACTAAGGTAGAAGTGGAGGAATTTTTTGAGGCTTTAGAGAAAGCAACTGACACAATCAAAAAAGGAAAAGATGGTCCTTGTCGGGGAATTAAATAGCAGAGTAAGAAATGATTGTCAGACATGTAAAAATATTTTGGGAAAATTTGGAGAAAAGAGCAAAGCTAATAATAATGGAAAATACCTGTTGGATTTCTGCTCAGACATGGAATGGTTATTGATAACACAATGTTCCAACATAAAAATGTGCACAAATTGACGTGGAGAGAAGAGGCAAGGAATAAAAAAAGTCTCATTGACTATGTTATTGTTGATAGTGATGTTTCCCCACGGTGCAGGACTAGAGTGTACAGAGGATTTGAAATTGAAAGTGATCACCATTTAGTCTTGAGCAGAATGAAACTGAATTTCATACTGAAAAGGATAACATGTAAGAAAGTTTTAAAGTGAATAAAAGTTGAGCAGCTGTCAGACTTGAACTGTAGACTAAAATACACAAACATTATTCAAGAAAAAATGAAAGAGTTTGAGAACAGGAATCAAACCTTGGAGATTCAGTGGCATATCCTGAAGAAAACATTGATTGATTCAGCCAGAGAGGCATGTGGTGAGGTTTTCTGCAAGTATAGAAAAATCAGAACTGCATGGTGGACGCAGAAAGTTAAAGAGGCAGTGAAGGAAAAGAAAAAAGCATATCAAAAGTTCCTGGCAAATAAGAGAGTTTGTGGTCTTTACACTGTGTAAAACTAGCTAAGCAAAAGTCATGGGGAGACTTTGGTAAGTACATAGAAAATAAATATCAAGGAGGCAAGATATTCTGGAGGTTGTTGAAGAAGCTCAGAAATAGAGGAAAGAGTGCTGTAAAAGGAATGAGAAATGATAAAGGTGACATGAAAACTTGAGAAAAAGATATCCTGAAAGTATCGAGTAATTACTTTGAAAAATTGTTAAATGAAACAAGCAGTGATGAGAGCACAGTAGTATAAAACACTCGACATGCAATCAGGAATACATATTCATAGTTGAAGCAGAAAAAGCCATCAAAAGCCTGAAATGTGGAAAGGCAGTGGGAGTAGATGATATTCAACCAGAAATGCTCAAGTATGGAGGTATAAAAGTCTTACAGTGGCTGCATCGCACAGTCCAGAAGGCCTGGACAGAGGAATGAATTCCAGATGATTGGAGTATACAGCTCTTATAGTACCCATAATCAAATTATATATGTTTTTTACATGTAAGAATGTAAAAACCATATATAAAAAGGGAAATAAAACTGAATGTGAGAATTCCAGAGGTATTTTCCTACTGAGTGTTCCTGGTAAAATTTATGCAAATATACTTGAGAAATTGGTAGAGAAGAATTGTGGAAGGGAAGCTTGGTGAAACAAGCTGGATTCAGGCCAAATAGAGGCTATCAGGATCAAATTTTCACTTTATGACAAATAGTTGAGAAATCGTGGGAATATAAAAAAGATCTGTTTTTAAGTTTTGTAGATCTGAGAAAGGAATATGACAGAGTGCCAAGAGAAAAGTTGTTCAAAGCTCTATTGAAAGAAGTACAGGAAGATGGTTTAATGTTAAATCTGGTGTCAGACAAGGATGCACTTTATCCCCTTGGTTATTTATTATCTATATGGATCACATTAAATTGAAGTCAAGTGGTATTAAACCTGATATCAAAATTGGAGATGTTAATGTCAGCTCTTTGTTTTATGCAGATGATGTTAGACTTCTAAATAAATCTGCTAAGGGGTGTTTAATGGTCAAAGCTATATAACTGAGAGGAGACCTCCATATAGCCTTTAAAGGAATGTGGAGAACCGATCAGGGCTTCTAACCTAATGTCCAATCCTCACCTTCTCGTGGTGCACTGTGTTTGGTATCTACCTGGGTACTGAATGAACGAGGATGGGCTGGAAATTTGGGATTTAGCCGACCAAATTGTATTCTTATTGGCTTAAATCAAATAAAAAAAATGATGCTACAACATGACAGAATTTTGTGCCGGCTGGGGCGTCGCCCAGTTAAACAAGGCCCCCGTTGTTTTCGCCAAGGAACCAGGACAAACAGTGAAAAATCAGCTACTGGAACAAATCCTAAAACCAATCCCAACTCAACATCACCAGAGTTCAAGATCGGTACTATCAACACAAGAAGCCTGACAGGAAGGTCTGGTGGATAAAGGAGAGTTCAGCTGCAAGGGAAGCCAGGGTAGAACGGACATTGGAGGCTCTGCTGACAAGGGTTTGATGACCATACTGTTGAGGTGGGGAGGGGGATGATGAGAAAGTTTCTAATTGTGTAAGCTGGTTTTCTGTGAACTGAGAAAGAAAGAATGACACTGGGCAGAGGAGTGATTAGAGTATCTAGAAAAGACAGGCCATTGATATTTATTTTTTTTATAGTGAACTGAATTCTAGGGTTCTCATATATCTTAGCCTAACAGAGGGTATTAGTATGATTAAATCTGTTTAATTATTTCTCTTTGCTGTATTTATTCTCTTAAATTTAATTAAGAGTGTGAACCAGCACCTAAGCCTAAATATGCATAGTAGTGGTTAATTTCTTCTTTTCATCCTGATATGAGATATTTTGTTCAGTTTTTATCCTTAGTATTTCTTTTCATATTTCCACCTTTGGCACAGGAGTAGGCTGGATGCTCTCTCTTACAGTCAACACATTTAGGTTTCTTTGAAGAGTTTCTTCTAAGATTTATGATCACTCTTCACTACCACATATGGCACAGATGGTAGAGCCATGACATTTAAAGCATCTCAGTGAATTAGGGATGCAGGGCCTAACAGAACCATTCATATATCCTGCTTTTATCCACATTGGAGATTTGTGTATGTGTATCAAAAGTAAGGGTAACAACATTCCTGGTTAGAACCAAGTGACTATCCCTTTGTAATAGGATGCACCTCATACCTCACTCCGATCTTTGAAGCTCTGTGCATATCTCCTCATTTGGAATATCAAGGAGATCCCATTCTAATATTGCACCTCAAGAATAGTTGAGTGTTTTATGAAATGTTACCATAACTGTAATCTCCCACAGATGTTGACTGTAGTAGTTTTTCTGAGTGTTGCTGAATGTTTGAATGAGAATATCATTCAGAATATAGTTTAACTGTTTTGGGAGTTCCTGTTAGTCCTAAATCATTTTGAATAAAGAATGGTGATGTTCTCCCTGTTGCATGGATGATGAGACACACTGATATATTTGTGTGTGTGTGTGTCAAATGTTTTTTTGTTTATTTCTGTTATCAAGCTTTTTGAACTGTACAGTTTTTGATGAAGAATAAAATGATACAACATACAATCACACTTTACGATAATACTCCTCAATAATGCAAAGTAAAACTGAAATAAATGACAAATGACCAGCAGTAAATGGCTCAACTAATCAGCTAACGCCTTTTTATTCCCATATAGGGAGTAGGCGAGGCCATTTAGCCCTATCTAACTTTTGGAGACTGAGTGGTTGCAGTGGGCAGTTCAATCTCTCTACAGTAAATGGACTTTGTGCTATTTTTTGACCACATCTCATATTCCAGCTCATCAATGTTGTCTTATCTATTGCTGACAATGCAGCATCTATCTAAATTATATATAAATCCATAATCAAATGTCTTTGAATAAATTAATGTTTTTTAAAAAATCTGAAAAATGTGCAATCTATTTGAATCTGATAACATCTAGTTGAGTGTACAGGGCTAAGTCAAATAAGTAAAAATGTAATTTCTCTCTAGTGTGAAGTGCTTGCACTCCACCAGAATATGACTAATGGTAAGACACATGTTGCATTTCCCACATAGGTGGGTCATCAGCCCTCAGTAAATAAGAATGTGTGAGATGACTGTGACCTATGCAGAGCCTAGCAAGAACAACTTCCTCTCTTCTGTTCTACATTGACTAGACAGCTGGCATTTAATATCAGGCTTAATCTCATGTAATTTGTTCGTTAGTACTTCCTGCCATGAGTATTGCCATTGTGCAGTTAACTTTGATTTTATGACCTGTGAGTATTCAGTACAAGGGACTGTCGAGAGGTAGATCAAGAAAGTATGAGCTGATCTAGCAGCTATATCTGCAATATCATTTCACTTAATTCCGACATGGCTTGGAATTCAGTACAACTGAACATTGAAATTAAAGGTCTCTATGTTGTGCAAGAATTGAAGCATTCCACCAAGCACTGGATGTGGATTATACACTAGAGAGGAGATAGCCTGTAAAGAACTCAAAGAGTCTATATAAATTATACACTTCTGGTAGGAGTTTTCTTTGATATGCACAAGTACGAGCTGAATAGCATGCAATTCTGCTGTATAGTTACTGCAGTCGGGTGGGATCTGGTTAGAGATTGTAATATTAGGGAACATAGCAGCACAGCCAACAGAGATCTCTGATTTTGAACCATCAGTACAGATGGGCAAGAAATCAGAGTAGGCTGCTCTATGTGTATTGAACAATTGAAGGTTGACAAAGTGAGGGGGTTGCAAGATGGGGGTGCAAGCCTGCCATGAAGGAAGAATACCATTTTGTTTGGTGCAGGTAATGTTATCCAGGCTCATGTCAATAGCTTCCATAGCCTCTTTAATGTGCATACCAAAAGGACAGATGGTAGTCTGCCATGTGTGATACATGACCTTCCAATGTAGAGAAAAGAGACTAGTCCATATAGAGTGATCTGGAAAAGACTTTATTTTTAGGTCATAATTAAGAGATATTTTCATCTAAGCAATAGAGGGAATTCATTCATTTGATTTTGACATAAAGGCTTTGAATGAGTGATGTGTGAAAATCACTGATAGCTAATTGGAATATTTTGATGATGGGCCAGGTCCAGCCACCAGAGCATACTCTCCTTTGCAGAACTGTAAACCTGGGACCTATAATCAAGCTTTGAATGTACAAGTGCATGATAAACGTGAAGCAAGGAACATTGATCAGCACCCCATTTAGTAGAGAATAAAGTGTGAAAGATATTCAATGCATTTTTGCACTTATCCCAAAGATGATGAATGTGTGTAAAAAAATGAGCTTTCTATCAAAGATGAGTCCCAGAAACTTGGCCTGTGGAATTATGGGTACACTAGCTTGTCCCATTCTTAAATAAGGATCAGGGTGGAGACTGCATTTCCAGGTGTACACAGATAGCTTTTTTCAGCAGATAACCTGAATCCATGACAAAAAGCCCATGAAGAAACACGATTGGTTTCTTGCTGAAGTTGTCTTTAAATGATCCAAATATTGCAGGAGTGACAGTAAATTGTAAAATCATTGACTTAAAGAGAATTACCTATTGTGTCTTCAGACTGTGTCATAGGCTTTTCCATGTTGAAGAACACTGAAACCACACGTTCTTGTTTCTGGAAAGTGTCTCTTATACATGTTTCTAAGTGGTCCAAGGTTGACTGGTGTCTACGAAAGCCAAATTATGTGTTGGAAAGAAGTTTGTTGCATTTGAAGTACCAGACAAACCTTGCATTTATCATTTTTTCCAAGACCTAACAAAGACAGTTAGTCAGAGCAACGGGGCGATGATTGTTGGCTTCGATCGGATCATTGCCTGGCTTTGGGATAGCAATGACAACTGATTTATTCCAAGAGTCCAAAAACTCTTCCTCTGTAAATATTCTGTTGTATAGTAAGAGAAGGAGATCTACAGAGGATGAGAGGTTTTTTTTTATCATCTCATAATGGATGTCATAAGGGCCGACTGTGTTAGGGGGTGAGATAGCAAAAAGGCTCTTTTGAGTTCCTCTTTAACAAATCATTGATTGTATGGCTCTATCCTTGGGACAGAAGCTTAATCACTGTATTTCTTGCTGCTCTTTCAATATTAAAAATTCAGGAAGACATGAAAGTTTTTGCCCAAAGTGTCTGCAATAGCTTTAGGATCAGCAATAACATATCACATCCATTATAAGATACATATTATAAATAACACATAATATTCATTATCCATTATAAGATAGACAGCTGGTGTGTTCCGTATCTACCTTTCATCTTCCAGATTTTATCCCAGAACAGTTTTTGCAGTGGTTGTTTGATTAATTTATGATGTAAACTGAATCTAGGATATTGTTTTTGATTCCGATGTCTCACATGACGTGTTTTTGTATGAACACATTTAAATGCTATTAAGTTTGTTGTGGTAGAGTATCTATGAAATATACCCCATGCTCTATTTTGATCTTTTTTGACTATTTTTTGCCATTCTTGGTTCTACAAGAAAGAGAGGTTACTCCAAAGAACAGAGGAAGAGGAAGTTGCTTCAGCTGGACTGTAAATGGATGTTAACCAGCAGAGATAATTTATTGTCATAACAAGAATTAGGATTTAGGAACCTGGCATTAAGTGTCCTATTATGTTACATACCAGTCTGCTTCTGGATGTAATCACTATATTATTTAATTGTATCAATTCAGTGTTAAACATGTTTGCTATTTAAATGTAAATTATTTATAGAGCAGAAAGTAAATATCATTATCTAAACACATATAAATAATGATATGAAATTATTAAAAGTCACCTGCAGCAGAGTTGTCAAGAGCCTTTTTCCAGATTTTGTCCACATAGGATATATTCCAATCTTTCGTGCTATAAGTCCTGTACGTTGTGAACTACATAAGAGAGAATTATTAAGATTACACATAGATCAGAATATTATTATTTAAAGATGCAAACCATTCTGCTGGCAAGTTCTGCAGTTTAACTTTCTTAATAAATAATAAAAAAAATGAATAAACAAGCATGTAAACCATCTGAAACAGTCATAAAAAAAAAAAAAGGCGCATTTTTACAACAGCCTTATTTTACATTGTCATTCATTATCATAGCAAATTTTCAACTTATGTAGAATGGGCAGTTATTTGTAAGCTATTTTTATATTGCTATTAAGGTCCATATAAAACCAAACTTGAAGTCTGGTTTAATCTGGACCTTAATAGGAAGCAACAAATATTTGATTGTAAATACCAAATTTTGATATGTTATATTCAGTCAAGACTGGACTCCAGGAATCCATTTGCCACAGGGGTGAGTAAAGAGTGACAAATGGCAAGTGAATTTAATCTCATTCTAAATGTTCATTCTTTTGGGTTACACAGTGGTCAGCATTCATTGTGAAGAATTTATGGAGACACAACACATGTGTTAGAATAATTACTTTACTTAATATTAAGAAAGTAACATTCGATGTTTCGACCTCTGTACTGAGGTCATCGTCACAGAGCAGGAAAAATACATATGTATAAGATACAAGCTACATGATATGGCACTATACAAAAGTAAAATAAATCTAAATACTTGTTAATCATTTACCCTAGTTTGACCTCTGGGAAAAAAAAAATAAAAAAATAAATATAAATAATTAAATTAAATAAAAAAAAAACGGACCTACATTAGACAATTTCTAAAGTGCTCTTGATTTGTGATTTTCAAATGTTTGAGATTGTTCTGGTTGTTATACGGGTTGAAGATGGGTCCTTCACATTCTTGGAATAATTAATCCATCACTTTTGTTCAGATTTGGATGATCTTTCAGCATTTCACAAGCTAATTTCAATTTTCTTTCAAACTAGGTTTTGGTATGGTGTAGGGACTTGGTGCTTTTCCAGCCAATGGAAAGGCACCAAGTCTATTTCATGTTTGGAGTGCATGGTCTGATAGGCTTGTTTTACCATAGTGGAGGTATTTAATGTGGTATTTGTGTTCATCTTTTCTGATTGGGATGGTGTGTCCTGTTTCCCCTATGAAAGGTAGATTACAGGTACACTGAATTTTTGTAAACCCCTGGATGGACCAAGTATGGAAGAGGATCTTTGGAAGAGTTAAGTAAATTTCTTAATTTTGTCAAGGGTTTGAAGGTTGTCTTAATGTTGTATTTAAATAGTGTTCTATCTATTTTTTCTCAGGTGCCCCTAATGTAGAGTATGGCATTCTTGTAATCTTTTTTGCTTTTAGTGGCATTTTTATGGAGGATCTTGTAAACTATTTTATTATTGTAGCTATTTTTTACAAATGTTTAGTTAATAACTTCAAATTCTTGATTCAGAGCTTGTTCATTGGAGCAAATTGTTAGGGCTCTGTGTTTGAGGGTGCTGATAACTCCTAGTTTTTGTAGTGGATGGTGGTATGAATTTTTATACATGTATTGGCCTGTGTGTGTAGGTTTGCAGTAGACTGTGAAGGAGAGACAGCCTGAGGGAAGACGTGTGACAAGTGTGTTCAGAAAATGTCCAGAAAAGGAAGAGAGTTATTTTTGATTTCGATGGCGAATTGGATACATTTGTGTTGTTTGTTTAGGTGGCATAGAAATGTATTTAATGTTTCATGGCCATGGGGGCAAATGGCAAAAATATCATCAACATATCTGAGCCAGACTTTGGGCATTACGCTGGCTTTAGAAATTGTTTAATGTAGTTCCGTTTTTATTTTATTTTATTTATTTATAATTTTTTTTCACCAGAAGTCAGGCTAGGGTAAATGATTAACAGGCACTTAGATTCATCTTACTTTTGTATAGTACAATGTCATGTAGCTTGTATTTGATACATATGTATTTTTCCTGATGATGATCTCAATACAGAGGTCAAAACATCAAATGTTACTTTCTTAACGTTAAGTAAAGTAATTATTCGAACCCCACATTTTCTTCACTATGCATTCAAAATATATCACCTTTTTTCACATAATTTACACTTCACTGTCAAGTTATTTGATCATGAAAAACACATTAATTAAACTTCAGTTTAATTTTATTTTCAGAGAGCTGGAAATAAAACTTCTAGATCTGAAATCCTTAATTTGAACACTTTTAAAGAATACTTAACTTTAATACTGAACTAAATGTTAAAACTGCAGTAGCAATTTTAGTTGCCGGTTTCTCTAAAAATCAAAAGATAAGCCAATCAGACTGAAGGTCAGTGGGTTACACAGACCAGTTGATAGGCAGAAAAGAAACAAGAATATTTAAAAAAACATATAAGTTATTAAAGGGGTTGTATAGAATTGACACAGAAGATTGCAATATATTTCAGGAAGTGGGAGAACACAGGATCATCCCTGGAAATTTTGTAAGAGTGTAGTTAGTAAGGACTAGATTTTTTTACTTGGAGAATGGTGAATAGATTACCAGAGGTGGCAGTGAATGTTCCATTGGTGAATGAGTTCAAAGAGAAGTATAATGATGAAATTTGAGTGTCCAACCTGTTATTTGTTTTTTATGTATCAACTTATGGGTTCATTCAAACCCATAGAAAATTTCTAATGTATTTTGTGCTTGTAATTAAAATCTTTTTTTTTTTTTAATGATTTAAATATTAACTTATTTGTTGTAGTGCAATTTTTTTTTTCATAAGTCAAAACACTTAACACCAACTTTTTCTCAAGTTTTTGAAATATGTCAAATTAATAGTTTTTTGTTTTTTTTTAAGACAAACCTTATAAGCTCAAAGAATTATAGAGCAGGCTTCTACAAACATCCATGCCCAAGGTGGGATTCAAACCCATGACCTGTTGGTTGAAGAGCGGGTATGATATTCACTTAGTCAACCAGGTCAGCCTAGTGATGCATGTGATTGATGATTAGTTCATACCATTGTTTACATTCCTTAGCAAAATGATTCCAAAACCAAAAGTTAACCATAAATTAATTCTTAATTCCTTTCCATTTGTATATTTACATATTATTTTCTTAGGTATCTCTCATCATGGAAGGCTGCACTTCTTCAGACAAACTTCTACAGAAAGGCCATTGCTTATCAAGTTGGCCATTGATAAGCAATGGCCAACTTGCTTATCAAATGGTTTTAGTGAAGTCTTCAAAAGCATTTAGCAGTTATAGAATCCCTGCCTCTTCTACTCAAGTAGGAAATCACTCTTATTCCACTCCCTTTATGTGTAAGGAATTTCTGAATGTACAGCAAAAACTTTAAAGCCTCTGACATTTTTGCTGCCTTTCAACATGTCAGAAAATCCTCCACTATTCTTGCATATCCTAAGCACAAGCTTCTTCCTCTTGGGTTTTCCAGGTGTTTAAAGATTCCTTGTTTTTGTGACTTATGTTATTATGGACAAACTGGAAAATCTGTTTTTATTCATCATGAAGGCTTATGTTCTTTGTGACAAACAGTCTGGACTTGATGAATATGTCATCTCCACCAAGTATGGAGTTTACTGGAATAATACAAAAATCCTTCATAAAATTATTTCTTATGAAACATATTTATAAAGAAACTTGTGAAACATTGTTCCACTGTACTAACTTAATGATCAACGTTTATTTCCTTTATGGGAAATAAGAAAGATTAACAGTGTGGTATATTATCTTGTGTGTGTTTTGCACAGCTATAAAAAAGGTTAGGTACTAGGGGCATTGACTATTTCTGATTTCTTTCTCATATATTTATTTACTCCAAAACAAATTTAGTTTCTCCAAGCTTTTAAAATCTCATATGTTATATTCACTTTCAGTCCCTTAAATAACACAAGGGAAATGTAATACAAACATTATTAATTAAAATAACATACAAACATTTGATTTGTATGTTATTTTATTTGTATAGATAAAAATGATTTGTATAGAGGTGAACTGTAGATTGATATACATCATTTGAGAAAATATAAAAGAGACTGAAAACAAAAACTAAACCTTGGAGATTCAGTTGCAAACCCTGAAGAAAACATTAATTGTTTCAGCCAGAAAGGCATATGGTGAGAACTCAGGAAGTTAGAGGCAGTCAAGGAAAAGAAAAAACCATATTAAATGAGCCTGGAAATAAGATCATTGTGGAACCTAGGGAATAAGAAAAAAAAATGCAAGAAAGTGAATCAGTCTGTAAAACTAGCTAATTAAAAGTCATGGGAAGGCTTTGGTAAGTACATGGAAAATTAATATCAGGAAGGTGGCAAAATAGTATATTGTTATTATTATTATTTATAGGGTACTCCATGGAGTCAAAAGACTTGTCATGGGAGATCCACTCTATCCATTAACACAATACCTCTCATACATCTCCTTAAACCTATTCACTGTTGAGATGACGACAACCATTTCTGGCAATCCATTCCACTCATTCACCACTCTCCAAGAAAAGAAGATAGTCAGCAAACCCAGTATTCTGGTGGTTATTGAAAAAGGCTTAGAAATGGAGGAAAGCATACTGTAAAAGGAATCAGAGATGATAAAGGTTACATAAAAACTGAAGATAAAGATGGTGGCAGAAAGCACTCAATAGAAATGCATTCAGGAATACATATCCATATTTGAATTAGAAAAAGTCATCAAAAACCTGAAATGTGGAAAGGCAGCTGGAGTACATGATATAAAACCAGAAATGCTTCAATATGAAGGTATAAAAGTTTTACTGTGGCTGCACTGAAATCAATAGCCTGAGTAGAGGGTCAAATTCCAGATGATTGAAGTAGAGCTCTCGTGGTACCAATCTATAAAAAAGGGAAAAAAAGCTGAATGTGAGAATTACAGAAGTATTTCCATACTGAGCATTCCTGGTAAGATGTATGCAAGTATACTTGAGAAATGGCTCAAAAAATTGTGGAACGCCAGCTTAGTGAAGAACAAGATAGATTTAGTCTGAATAGAGGTTGACTATTATAATCAGACCTTATAATTCTACATAAATTCCTTTCTTCTTGATACTTCTGCATGTCTGGTCACCCCCACCCTGCCCCCCAAGTTAAGATTATATGATTATTTTCCATTTGGGAACAGGAAGAGAAACAACTTGAAGAAAAAGGATGTTACCATAATCAGATGTCACCTTTACAAAATAACTGAGAAATCATGGGAATATAACAAGGACCTGTAGTTAATCATGCTGGAGGCTTAATGGATCGTATACAGCACTCAGAAAGGATTAAAACAGAATTTAATACTTTCTATATTTCGCCTCAGTCACAAAAAAACATTATGGAAACAAAAAGGATTACAAAAAAAACTAATGTAACATATACACAAATACCACACAATATAAGCCAACCACCCATAGAGGATGCTTGTAGGTGGCCTGGAAGGTAAGGTGGGATCTCTGGTGATTAGTGTTTCCCAAATCTCAGGAAGCTTAATGCAGCCATATTTATTTAGATTTGGTTGATTTCTGAGAGCTGCTGCAGATTCTAAAAATAGTCTCTCTTTTTTGAATTTACTGTAGTGGAGCATGGTGGTTTTTTTCCAAGAGATTCTGTGAGTTGTATCCAAGACATGGTCAGCCAGGCCTGACTGACCATAGTCATGGTTGCAGATGTATGACTTGTGTTCCTCTAGGCAGATGGTTGCTGACCAAAGTATGCCAGCTTACAGGAACAGGGTACTTTATAAACTCCAGGCACTGAGAGAGGAGGGAGCTGATCTTTTGTAGAACGGATAAGGGTAGCAAGTTTGTGGTGAGGTGAGGCTTAAATGCTGTGTGTAGGTTGTATTTATTAAAAATCTTGGCTAGTTTTTCCGATGTGCCACAGATGTAGGGTATGATGATGGTATTTCTAAACTCTTTCTGAAGAGGTGGCCAGGGAATGGGGAAGGAACTGATTTTTTTTAATACTATAATCCAGTGGTGGCTGGTGAAATTTTAAGTGGGGGTGCTGTCTATACAAAATAAAAAAATAATTATTTTTTTCCTAATCAGTAACCAATTTATTAATAAATAGATTTATTTATTAATAAATTGGCTACTGATTAGGAAAATAATAATTTTTTTTATTTTGTATAGGCAGCACCCCCACTTAAAATTTCACCGGCCGCCACTGCTATGATCACTATAGCAGTGGCGGGTGGGAGAGTTTGTGCAGTGGTGGGAGAGTTTGTGAATGTATCTGCCTGTGTGCATAGGTTTTCTGTTTACAGTGAAGGAAAGTGTACCATTAGGAAGGTGTGTAACTAAGGTGTCTAGGAAGGGTAAACTATTGTTCTTTTCCTTTTCCATTGTAAACTGGATTCTTGCATGTAGGCTGTTGAGGTGACTGAGGAAAGAGTCTAATGTGTCTGGGCCATGAGGTCAAATGGAGAACACATCATCTACATATCTTAGCCAGATAGAAGGTTTGAGAGGGGCTGAGTCTATGGCTCATTTTTCAAAATTTTCCATATCAAAATTGGCAACAGGGGGAGAACCCATGGTGGTTCCCTCTATATGCTTGTAGATTTTATTCTTCCAAGAAAAATAACCAGAATTGATGGCAAAGGAAAAGAGATCTAAGATGGCAGAAGGAAAAACATTCTCTAAGATGGCAGAAGGAAAAACATTCTCTAAGATGTTAAGGTAACAATTAAGGGAATATTGGTAAACAGTGAGGAGATGTCAAAGCTTACCAATATGTCTGTGTTATTTAAGGTTAGATTTTCTATTAGGGTTTTAAAATGGGTGGAGTTTTTTTATACAGGATTTGGAAAGTCCAGTGAGGGTGGGTCAGAGAGTTAGCCAGCGGTTTTGACAGTTTGTAGCATGGTGCATTAGTAGTAGTGGCATCTACAATAGCACAATCAGCAACCATCCGCCTAGTCATACATCTGCAACCATGACTATGGTCAGTCAGGCCTGGCTGACCATTGGATACAATCCACAGGATCTCTTAGGAAAAAACAACCATGCTCCACCACAGTAAATTCAAAAAAAGAGAGACTATTTTTAGAATCTGCAGCAGCTCTCAGAAATCAACCAAATCTAAATAAATACAGTTGCAATAAGCTTCCTAAGATTTGGGAAACACTAATCATCAGAAATCCCACCTTGCATTCCAGGCCACCTACAACTGCCAATAGAGAGCGCTCCACCTAGATAGGACTTTAGAGTCACTCACGTGGTTGGCTTAGTATTGTGTGGTATTTGTGTATATTTTACATTAGTTTCCCTCCAACATGATGTCCTCACAGCACTTAAGCCTCAACACACAGATCTGTAGTTAAAGTTGTAGATCTGATAAATGTAAGCTATTTAGTGTAATTTTTTTTATGTTGCATCCACCCATGAAAGGTTATTTGCATACCTATAGTGTATTTTGTACTGTGGGTGAGCTATGGTACAAAATGTACTATATTTTTTGTATATTTAACACAGTCTGGAAACCCTGCTCTAGAGACTAAACATGGAACTTTTTCAAGTCAATTCAGGCCTTCAACAAGCAGGGCAGTGGTCTCACACCAGGCGACGAAATTTATTTCCCACCTCAAGACAATAGCAAACATCCAAGTCCATGGCAGGATGCAAACCTACAGCTTGTTGGTTGGATAGCAGGTACACTGACCACTTGGCCAACTAAGCCAGTTATAAGAATAAATAAAAAAATTTATATCACATAATGCATAATTTTTAGTTGAGTTGTATGCCAGCAATTAGAATTGAAGGAGGTACAGGAATATGGTGTGATATAAAGTCAAATGTGGGACAAGGTTGCATACTATTTCAAATGTTATTCATTATCTATTACATGGATCACATTATAAAGGAAGGTGGCATTAAGCCTAATATCAAAATTGGAGACATTAACCTCAGCTGTTTACTTTATGCAGATATTATACTCAAATAAATTATGCATGAATCTGCAGGACTCCTAAACTAAACTGAATAACTGCCGTGAAAAAAACAGGTATGAAAATCAGATAGGAAAAACAGGCAGGAACATTGAAAACAGCAGCATCCTGAATGGAAAACCTACAGAACAAGTAAAACACTTCAGCTATTTGGGCACAATTTTAGTGAAGATAGCAAATTGAATATGGAAATACATATCATATTAAGCAATGCTGTTGGTAGGGAGTCAATGATTTTATCGATATATGAATAAATTCATATGAAATAAAAGAAATTGGTCAAAACGCTAAAGTAGCTGAAGCTGTGTTCAAATCAGGTTTAATTTATGGATCTGATAGCTGGGTTAGAAATAACACAGTTAATCAAAGACAGAAGACTGTAGATAGAGTTATAAGAAGAATTAGAGAAGTGAACAGATGGTATCAATGGAAGAATCATATCAAAAATTAAGATATTAGGCAGGAGTTTGGCATAGTTGGCACTTAGGAATGTGTGAGTAGAGCTAATCTCAGTTGGTATGATCACTTAAACAGAATGGTAAAGAAAAGGAAGGGTTAGCAAAACAGGATTTGATGGCAGGAAAAAAAAAAAAAAAACAAGAAGAAGACTAAAATAATTGTTGAAAGGAGATAAGTAATAATGTAAACTTTTGATGCAGTACACTCATGGAGGGTATACATCAGGAATTTGATTATGATAACGATGATTTGAATATTCAAAATTAAGTGGATATTGAATACCACATTATTTCTTAGTCGAATAAGAAACTCAAAGATAAGAAATCTAATCTAAGAGTTTCATGCCGAATACAGAAAACTATAAAGCCCGGCGTGTCCAAGAGTAAGCCAACACCTGGTAGTACAATGCCAGGGCAACTCGGTGAAAAGGTGGAGCAAGCTTTGATCACTGTCCTTAGTATTTACCCATAATGTAAAACAACAGCTCCTAGGAGATGTATTACTGTTCTACATTATGAGAGAAGGTCACTACCCAGATGGGTTTTGACCTTTTTTGAGGTCTCATCAATGTCAGAGCTTATTTCTTTACTGTATGAGTTGCCGAAAGGTGCACAAATACAATTACTGAAAATAGAGCCAACACTTTGGTGAAGTAAAATATTCAAAATAGGGTCAGGGGTGCTTAAAGATCAAAGCTGTATAACTGAGAGGAGACCTCCACATACCCTTTAACGGAATGCGTAGAACCGACCAGGGCTTCTGACCTAATGTCCAATCCTCACCTTCTCGTGGTGCACCCTGTTGGGTATCTACTTGGATATTGAACGAACGAGGATGGGCTGGCAATTTGGGATTTAGCCGACCAAATTGTATTCTTATTGGTTAAACCAAAATAAAAAATGATGGTACAACATGACAGAATTTCATGCCAGCTGGGGCGTCGCCTGGTTAAACAAGGGCCCCGTTGTTTTCGCCAGGGAACCAGGGTGAACAGTGAAAAGTCAGCTACTGGAACAAATCTGAAAACAAACCCCAACTCAACATCACCAAAGTTAAAGATCGGTACTATCAATGTAAGAAGCCTGAATGGCAAAGAAATGGAGCTAGCTGAGGAATTAGATAAGTACCAGATCGACATAATAGGAGTGACTGAAACAAAAAAGACCAAAACTGGTGAGATCTTTCTGAGCAATAAATACAAAATGTTATATTCAGGCAATGACAATCAAGGAAAAGAAGGAGTAGCCATAGTATTCGACACAAAATACGAGGCTAATCTTCTTGAATGGCAGTCAGTCTCAAGTAGAGTGATGTGCGCAAATATCAGAATGGTGAATTGGACAATGAGACTTATTTGTGCCTATGGTCCCACAGAAGGTTCTACTAAGGTAGAAGTGGAGGAATTTTTTGAGGCTTTAGAAAAAGCAACAGACACAATGAAAAATGAAAAGTTGGTCCTTGTTGGGGATCTAAATAGCAGAGTAGGAAATGATTGTGAGACATACAAAAATATTTTGGGAAAATTTGGAGAAAAGAGCAAAGCTAATAATAATGGCAAATATCTGTTGGATTTCTGCTCAGGACATGGACTGGTTATTACTAACATCATGTTCCAACATAAAAATGAGCACAAATTAACATGGAGAGAAGAGGCTAGGAATAAGAAAAGTCTCATTGACTATGTTATTGTTGATAGTGATGTTTTCTCCCTGGTGCAGGACACCAGAGTGTACAGAGGATTTGAAATTGGAAGTGATCACTATTTAATCTTGAGCAGGATAAAATTGAATTTAATATTGAAAAGAATAACATGTAAGAAAGTTTTAAAGCGAATAAAAGTTGAGCAGCTCTCCTAAAATACACAAAGATTATTGAAGAAAAAATGAAAGAATTTGAGAACAGGAATCAAACCTTGGAGATTCAGTGGCAAACTGAAGAAAACATTGATTGATTCTGCCAGAGAGGCATGTGGTGAGGTTGTCTGTAAGGATAAAAAAATCAGAACTCCCTGGTGGACACAGGAAGTTAAAGATGCAGTGAAGGAAAAGAAGAAAGCATATCAAAAGTTCCTGTCAAATAAGTCAGCTTGTGCTCTTAGAGAATATAGAGACAAATGCAAGAATGCTAAACACTGTGTAAAACTAGCTAAACAAAAGTCATGGGAGGACTTTGGCAAGAATATAGAAAATAAATATCAAGAAGGTGGCAAAATATTCTGGAGGTTGTTGAAGAAGCTTAAGAATGGAGGAAAGAGTGCTGTAAAAGGAATTAGAGATGATAAAGGTGACATGAAAACGGGAGAAAAAGATATCCTTGAAGCATGGAGTAATTACTTTGAAAAACTGCTAAATGAAACAAGCAGTGATGACAGCACAGTGGTAAAAAACACTGACCAGGCATGCAGTCAGGAATACATATTCATACTTGAAGTAGAAAAAGCCATCAAAGGCTTGAAATGTGGAAAGGCAGCAGGAGTAGATGATATTCGACCAGAAATGCTGAAGTATGGTGGTATAAGAGTCTTACAGTGGCTGCACTGCATAGCTCAGAAAGCCTGGACAGAGGGACGAATTCCCGATGATTGGAGTAGAGCTCTCATAGTACCCATATATAAAAAGGGAAATAAAACTGCATGTGAGAATTACAGAGGTATTTCCCTACTGAGTGTTCCTAGCAAGATCTATGCAAGTATACTTGAGAAACGGTTGAGAAGAATTGTGGAAGAAAAGCTTGGTGAAGAACAAGCTGGATTTAGGCCAAATAGAGGCTGTCAGGATCAGATCTTCACTTTACGACAAATAGTCGAGAAAGCATGGGAATATAACAAAGATCTGTATTTAAGTTTTGTCGATTTGGAAAAGGCATATGACAAGGTGCCAAGAGAGAGAGAAGCTATTCAATACGCTGCAGTTATATGGTGTCAATGGGGCATTATATCAAGCAATATTTAGTCTTTATTTGAGTTGTAAGTCAGCAGTTAGAATTGAAGGAAGTACAGGAAGATGGTTTAATGTTAAATCTGGTGTGAGACAAGGATGTACATTATCCCCTCTGTTGTTCATTATCTATATGGATCACATTATGAAGGAAAGTGGTATTAAACATGATATCAGAATTGGTGATGTTAATGTCAGCTCTTTGCTTTATGCAGACGATGTTATTCTTCTAAATAAATCTGCTATAAGTCTGCAAGATTCTCTGACTAAATTGAATAGCTGTTGTAATAGATATGGTATGAAGGTCAGCAATAAAAAGACAAAGACAATGAAAATAGGCAGAATCATTGAAAATGTCAACTGTGTTGTGAATGGAGAACCTGTGGAACAAGTAAAACATTTCAGCTAATTAGGCACGATTTTTACTGAAGATGGTAAATTAAATATAGAAATAGACAACAGAATCAGCAAAGCTGGTATGGTGGGAAGCCAATTGAATAAATTCATATGGAATGAGAGAGAAATTAGTTGGAACACTAAATTAGCTGTATACAACACAGTGTTCAAACCAGTTTTAACTTATGGATCTGAGAGCTGGGTCAGAAGTAAAACACTTCACCAAAGACTAGAGACCACAGATATGAGAGTCCTGAGAAAGATTATAGGCATGAACAGATGGCATCAATGGCAATATCATATTAAAAACGAGGATATTAGGAAAGAACTTGACATTGTCAGCATCCAGGAATGTGTTAGCAGGGCTAATCTCAGGTGGTATGGTCACTTAAACAGAATGGGTGAGGAAAGATTAGCAAAACAAGTGTTCTCTGCCAGGTTGGCAGCAAAACGACCCAGAGGAAGACCAAGATATAGGTGGATTGATACGGTACAAAGTGCTTTAGATGATAGAAATATAAGATCTGATAATGTTGGAGTCTTGACAAGTAACAGACTGATTTGGAGGAAAATTGTAGATAGGAAATTAATAATGATGTAATTTTTTTCACGTATTACTATCATATCCTGTACACCTCTTGAGGGTACATGGCAGGAATTTGATGATGATGATGATGAATATTCAAAATTAAGTGGATATTGAATACCACATTATTTCTTAGCCGAATAAGAAACTCAAAGATAGGAAATCTAATCCAAGAGTTTCATGCCGAATACAGAAAACTATAAAGTTCAGCGAGTCTAAGTGTAAGCCAACACCTGGTAGTAGTTTCTTATTTGGCTAAGAAATAATGTGGTATTCAATATCCACTTAATATTGAATATTTTACTTCACCAAAGTGAAGCCTGTTGGCTCTATTTTCAGTAGATGATTTGAATATTATCAAAAATCAGTGGTGCGTGAAGTGAGATTAAGAGAAATAAGATGGGAATTTGTTTTGGCAGTTTTGAAGTTTACTAGATTATCTTCATTGAAAAAGTAAGGCGATCAGTGTTTAAGACATCAATTTCAGAAAATCTTAAAGCATCTACCATTTGAGCACCGCAAGATTTATTGAATGAGAAAGAAGAATGGAGTGTACTGTCATCAGCAGAAACTATGTACAGGATTTGAGCTTAAAGAGATCCCCCCCCCCCTCACGAGGATATTCTAGTATCGATAGAGAAATCTAAAGAGAGGAAACTATAACTCAATCATGCATCACAAATGGTAGGCCATAAGAGAATTGCATTATGAGGCTAGCTCAAAGCTGAACCCAATCAAACACATCCTAGAAAATGTAAAGGGCTGCTATATTAAGTTTCACCAAACCTTTTCATGGCTTATATACAAAGGTGGGCAAAACTGGCTAGTAGATCTACTGTAGAATGAGTGGCAGAACCAATATGAGAATTATTAATTAATTGGTGGACTTCAAAGGTAGTGAAGAAATTGATTGTTGATGACTTTTTCAATTATTTTTGAAATTGAGCAGACTGATGTAAGAGCAATAATTTGATGGCTGACATGCACCCCTCACAAATAGGGGTGATAGGCTGATTATAGGCTTGATTCCATTGTGCCAAGTGGATGCCAAATTTTGAACTGGGTGGGGGGAAGGGTACTATCTAAACTATGCAAATTGTGGATCCAATCTATTAAAGATTCTTCTGATGACTTTCTGGTGAAAGATCAGAGGACAAATGCTTATGCAGTGAATCTTCAGGGGCAGTAGATAATTTTCTGTATATGACCCTATCAAAGAGTCTAATCTACATGTGTTTATGATTTTCTCCCCTCTGATGTGTGCTGTAGTTTAGGCCAAGTGCAAAGCTGGGGTTTATAAACAAAGACTTGGATAGTGATAAAAGGGATGAGAATATGAAGGCTCTCATTCCAGCATGACTTATGTCATTTAGGTCACAGCAGGTGTTTGATCAGGGCAACAGAAACAGTAATCAGTAAAGCATTACTACCAATTATAAAAATGAATCACAGCCAATTGGAGAAAAAACAAACAAAAATTAGGTGTCAGTTAACACTTTATGATTATATAATGATTGATTAAGAAATAAACAGAATATGAAAATTTGTCTCTATTTTTAGGCAAGTGATGGGTGGTGCAGCTATTCAGTAACTGAGAAGTCTATAATTTAAGTCAAAAGTACTCTATAAAATAATTTGATTTGTACAAGTTGGTATATGAAAATAATAGCACATTTGTTTAAATGTTTCAAAATGAACAGATATACTAAATATACTTCCATAATCCTGCCATGGGCATGGATGTTTGTGACTGTCTGTGAAAATACTAGTGGTGAGCAGTAGATGACATTAGTGTAGATGATGTGGTTCACTGTAGTTGGTGGATTTGAGTGGTGGAGACAGAGAGTTCTGGAGTAAGTGCCCTCCCTCAATGAGTCTTTGGACTTCCTGGAGGTGTCATGTTATAATAATTTTCTGTAACTTGAATCAGTCAAAAAATATTAGGTATGAAAAATACATTACCTATGTTCAACTTTGATTTTCTACATTGTCAGCAAATAATGCATTAAAGTTGGTAATTATTCTTGCAAAAAAAAAAAAAAAAACTTCATATTTTGATTCCTTACGCAACTGGCTATGTCTCATGATCAAGGACCGAGTTTTTGAGGAACTTCCATAATAAATAATTGCAGGGTTACAAGTATTGCATCATAGTAAAAAGATTATGGTGTGAGGTATGTACAGAATGATCTTGTATTTCTTAAAAGAAATAACAAATGACAATGATATCTGAACATGTTAAAAAATAACCTAATAGGATACATCTAGTGAAAAGAAAAATTGTTAATCCTTTCTTTTAAGCTTACACGGTGATCCGAATGCATTTTTGAAAATTATGGAGACAACTATCGTGTTTGAATAAAAACTTGTTTAATATAACTAAAATCTACATTCAACATTTCGACCTTTATGTCAAGGTCATCTTCTGGAACATACAACTATACACAGAAAACAAGCTACACTACAATCAAAGTGGTTTGTTAAAGACACTGACCAACCGCTACAACAATTGTTGGCCTGACCTCTGGTGAAAAAAAAGAAAAAAAAAATTATACATAAATGCTAGAGTCCTATTATTAGTGTTATCTGTTGGTTGTAGAAATACATTGGGCACAACAACAAGTATCTATCTATATACATATATTAACATCATGTACATTCCAGCCAGTTGGTATGGAATGGTTTCTAATACTAGCTGAAGATTGGCTAGAGTCCTGACTTATGCTGGATCTTATATATTAGGTAGGCTGCATGTATGCCATCCAGATCCTTGGAATTTTCATGCCATCTTTGTTGTTGATATTTGGGTAGTTTATCAGGATTTCGCAGGCTTCCTTAAATTTCCTTTCATACCAGGTTTTTGTGCGGTGTAAAGAGCAGGTGCTTTTCCAGTTGATTTGGTGTAAGGTGTTGAGTGCATGGTCTGAGAGGCCTGCTTCACCATAAGGGTTATATTTAATGTGTCCTTTCTTGCATATAGGAATTGTCCGTCCTGTTTCACATCGGTGATACATTCGACGTTTCGACCTTGACATAAAGGTCGAAACGTCGAATGTAGATTTTAGTTATCTCCATAATTTTCAAAAAAAAAAAATTGTTAGGTTTTCTTTTACTTTCTTCCTAAAACATTTCAGGATTGCTTATTCTAAAGTGCACCATGGTGGTATTCATGGCTACCTTATAGTTCTGATCCCAACTCTTGTGATTATTTCTTCTCCTTTTTTTTTTTTTTTTCTTTTCCAAAAAACAAGTCACTGTCCGTGGAGCAAAAAGCCATATCAAAATGATGGGAGTTGTTTGCAAATGTTGCAGGAAGTGAAAATGTTTTCCATGCCACTTTTTTTCAAAGGACTCAGATGTCAAAAAGTAGCATTACTCAAGTGTATTTAATATATCTGAAATTTCAAAATATTAAATATCATTTTGTGATCTTCTCCTGTAATTACATGAAGTAATATACAAATTATTAAAGTAACTTACTTAGGTTCCCATTCTCCGTTTTCCCAGCACACTTCCTTAAGAGGAGACTCTCCTGGTGCAAGAAACACTTCCTTTGCTACATCCTTTATAAATTCTTTATTTTCTGGAATCAAGTATTCTTCTGAAAAAGATCTTTTTCTTTTAGGCCAGTAATACATTGGATAAGTTGTACGTCGTTTTACATGTCGTTCCCTTACTTGAATTAAGCTACTAAGGCATCTTAAAATGTCACAGGAAAAAAAAACAACTAATCAGATATTATGTACATACAATATAATAATGATTTTCATTATTAAAACTGAATAACAAAGTATATTCTGAAAATATAATTTAGGCATTTTTGCAATTTATTAAATTGCAAAAATGCCTAAATTGTTATCTATCAGGCAATAATGTCAGACTCAGTCTTCCTGGGTACTTCAACTGCATCAATCCACCCAGATATTGTACCACTCTGCAAAAATCGTCAACAAAGTTGACGATTTTGGATGCAGCTGTTTTTCCAACAATGACTTATGGATGAGAGACTTTGAACCTAAAAAAAAAGTCTAATGGGAAAAGAATGGCTGCTTTTGAAATGTGGTGTTATAGAAGGCTGTTGAGGATATTATATACTGAAAGACAAACAAATGAATAAGTGGATCGACAGAACTATAAGGCTCCTTAAGGATACTGATAGAAGAAAGTTGAAATACTTTGGACCCACTGAAAGGATGGAAGGACTTCTCAAAACAATAATAGAAGGTAAAGTTAATGGAAGAAGAAAATGGAGTAGACAGCCAATGAGATGGATGGATAGTGTGTCTGGAGTGACTGATGTTTAGAGAGTTGAACCTTCCAGAAAAGCATACAACACGATCACCTGGCAAGGACTGGTGTGGCACATCAGTGAGAATCTGAGTGACCATACATCATCTGATGATGTCCAATGAATAGATGGATGGATGTATCAAAATGCAACTAATACAGGAAGAGAATAACATCTAAACTAATCCAATGATAATGATGACAAAATGAATGCAGATGAACAGAAAGTTATGTTCCTAACACTGATTTATTATTATACAGATATCTCCATGAAGTACATCATCATGGAAGCCCTACCATACCCCTCCTTAAACCATCTCTGGCAACCCACTTACCACTCTGCAAGCAAAAGATCCTAACACACTCATATTCTCTTTCAATGGATAACCTGTTCCTTCTCGCCATGTAATGAAAAAAAAAAGTTCTTCGTATTAATCCTATAAATCCCTTTAATAACTATCTGCTTCTATTATAAGTTAATTATGAATTAGCATCCTAATTTTCATAAGGAGCATTCCATAAACATGCCACAATTATTGCAGATGACCATACCTGCGCTCAACAGTTCAGATGTTGCCCCCTTATGACAGTCTTTCCTACCTTTATGATAAGCCCTCTAAACTTCAGTCCACAATCACACCCAAGTCCCTGGCCTCATCAGTTTCCTGGAGTTCAGTTCCATCAATATAGTATACACAACTTGTGATCTCTTCTACCACATTAAACTGGTAGCCATTTACTTCTGCCCATACTATTTAAGTCATCATGCAGGATCTCTACATTACCTTCATTTACTATCACTCTTCCCAATCTTCCTAACTACTTTGCTTGTTATCTCCTCATATCCAAAGCCTCAATCACTATTCATTTTACCTCCTGGAAAACAAACCTCAGGCATCTTTTCATTTACCACACCTCTAACAATCAAATCACCATACTTGTGGGTCTTTTGTTACCTTTTTTTTTTCATACTGACAACATTTGTTTTTATCGTCTTCATTCTTCCATACATACCTCCAATTCTTTTCGTTACACTCAGTATCTGCCTCATTTTCATCAACTCAGCTTTCAACTCTTGCTTTTTCGCTATCATTCACTCTCATTATTTTGTCAGTCACACACACACACACTTGTTTGCTGTCAACCCTGCTTGCCGCCTTACCGTTAACTGCACTCTGTGTTTCAACATCATTATTGCCCACTTTATTGTTAATTTCGCTCTGTTTTTCAATGTCATTATCGCTCCCTTTATTATCAATCGAACGTTTTTCTTGCTATCATTTCCACACACTCTCTAAACATTCGCACAATCTTCAACTGCCGTATCAGTTACAATGGCATGTTCCCTACTCATATTTATGCACCTCATGGTCCGTCAGAATATTGCACAGTCTACATACCCACACTCATACTTTTCTCTTATTCAGCCTCTCTACATAAATGTCAGTGACATCAGTGGGAAGATGCTTTGAATAATGCAAAGCATACATCTTTTCAGGTGTGTATAATGCTATGCATTATGGGAAGGGATAAATGATTAAACCAAGAATATAATTTTTTGACATCTTTAATTTAAATCCACTACTGTGTTTATCTAAAAATTTATTTAAAATTTTCATGTAAACCAGCAGTGGGTTTCAATGGGATATCAGTGTGTGTTTAAATTAATGGATAAGAATTGGTAGTACCCTTAAAGCAAATCCATTCCCTCATCTAATGTTTTCATTTAATGTTTAAATAGTAGGTGACCAAGACATGACAAGTCTGGGAAAATGCTCCTATAAAGAAAGACTGAAAGTTTATACCAAATTTTTCTGCTTGGTTACAAAGTAAATTATACTAGACAAGAAATTATATTCTTATTCTGATCCTATACCCAAGTATAAGCAAGCAAATCTGTGCATAAAGTATCTTAGCAACTAGTCTATTTCTATTTAACAGTTTAAATTCACAACACAAGAATAATAAGAAAATAATTAATATTTATTTAACTTATTTGCTGATATTTTCTTGGTGTTATCCCCAGCATCTTCAGAGCATAAAAAAACATTTATAATGGTATGCAAATAGCAACAATTAGTCAACAGAAGGACAAGTTTAAAAAGTAACAGACAACACAAGGAACTAAAGACCTAATTGCTCGAAAAAGAGAGTGTTAACTCTCTCTTTATCCAACTTTTGGTAAATTGATACAGCCATACTTTTAAGGTTTGGGAGTGTTTTAAAGCTGCTGCTGATCCCAAACAGTCTCTCTGATTTATAATGACTTCTGAGTAGCACTTTTGTTTCTTTTTTTTTTTTTTTTTCCATTTGATTCTGTGTAAAGGGATATCCAAGGCATCTGCTAGTCTGGACTTGCCATAACAATGGTGCCAAATGTATTTTTTTTTAATGTTCTGTGAGGCAGATGCCAACAGTTTGTCCTGTCTGTCGATAGTAAGCTGAGTCAAAAGTACGTGGCACTTCATATACTTCTGAATGTGATAAAGGAGAGAGAGTTTGTCTTTAGGTGAATGAATGAGTGTTGCCAATTTCATATATGGTTTAAATGTGGTGAAGAGCTGATCTTTATTAAGCACTCTGAATATCTTTTCTGATTTGCTCTGAATGTATGGGATGGTAACAGTTTTTCTGCGGTCTTGTGTATTAGGCAATGAAGGTTTTTTTTTTTTTTCTGAGGGGGGGGGTGAACATTTAGTAATTTTTCTGTTTTTTGGGGATGATAGCCATCAGCTAAAAAATGTGTGGCACAAGAATTATCATCAGAACAGATAGCTCTGGCTCTGTGAGTTGGTGTTTTTAGGATACCATATGGATGAGCTGGATAATGGTGTGATTATTTGTGCAAATATCTTCCAGTATGTGTAGGATTTCTATGAATAGAAAGAGACATTAAACCACTAGGAAGGCATGTGACTAATGTATCTAGGAAAAGCAGACAGACATTAGATTCATGTTCCATTGTGAAGTGGATTTTAAGGTGTTGTCTATTTCAATGTATTAAAAATGTATAATGTGTCTGGACCATGTGGCCAAATAGAAAGCACATCATCAACATAGTGCAGCAAAACCACTGGTTTGAGAGTGGCTGTATTGAGAGAGAACTTATGGCTGCCCCATCTAGTTGTTTATATGTCTTCCCTTTCCATGTGAAATAATCAGATAACCAGTATGTACTATAAATCTGAATAATTCCAATATGTCCGGGGTGAAATGTGACTTTAACAAACCAGGTAGGGGAAGGAACTAGTAATTTATCCAAACATTTAGCAAGATTGTATGTAGGACTGTTTATACTATCCACAACTGGGCAAAGGGATGAATTTTGTTTGTGAATTTTTGAAGCTCTATGTATTCTGGGTGGCCTTACATGAAAAGGTTTGCATTTGTTCACAGTTTCTTTAAGCCACAAAGTGGCTTTCTTCAGTAATTTATGAACTTTATTCTTCTGTGAGTTAGTAGGATTGCAATCTATAATATAGTATGTAGACTGATCTTGTAAAAGATCTTGTATCACAGTAGTGTTAACTTTGTCTGCTTTGATTACCACAATCATCATCAGCCATTGTTGATCCACTGCAGGCTGAAGTGGATCAATGTGGATTACTCCAAAACAAGATTATCCAAACATTTAGCAAGATTGTATGTAGGACTGTTTATACTATCCACAACTGGGCAAAGGGATGAATTTTGTTTGTGAATTTTTGAAGCTCTATGTATTCTGGGTGGCCTTACATGAAAAGGTTTGCATTTGTTCACAGTTTCTTTAAGCCACAAAGTGGCTTTCTTCAGTAATTTATGAACTTTATTCTTCTGTGAGTTAGTAGGATTGCAATCTATAATATAGTATGTAGACTGATCTTGTAAAAGATCTTGTATCACAGTAGTGTTAACTTTGTCTGCTTTGATTACCACAATCATCATCAGCCATTGTTGATCCACTGCAGGCTGAAGGCTTTTCCAAGATTACTCCAAAACTGTCTGTCGATGGCTCTCCTTTCCTATGTCACTCCTGCAAATCTGATGATATCATGAATCCACCATGATTTAGGTAGAGGTTGTGGTAATTTTTCCTCTCGCGAAATCCAATCCAGTACTTCTTTTGTCAATCGTTGATATTGTCTTTGAGCAATATGCCAGCTCATTCCCACTTCAAATATTTCACTCTTCTTATGATGTCAGAGACTTTGGTTTGATTTCTTCAACACATTCAACAGACACCAGAACCACATATCAAATTAGCAAGTCTCTCCTTTATCATATCCAGGAGCATACGAAGTGAACTGTACTTGTGACCTGGCTTACTATGGTCAAACAGGACATAACTGTTGACATCTGCTTCAAATAACATAAAAAATAAATAAAATAAATAAATAAATAAAAATACATTCAGAACCATCGTTATAGCATGTCATAGTCCTGACATAATCTATTAGTCCATAGACTATGCCTCTTTATTTTTACCTTTGCACAGGATTAAATGAAAAAAACAAAGTGCTATACTGAAGTCATAAGTCAAATAGACTATTTTTGGAATTAACAGTAGCTTTAAAACATTCACCAAACCTCAACAAGTATGGCTCTACCAATTTACCAAAAATCTGGGAGACGGTTATTTTAAGATCAAATTAATACTCATGACTCTCTTTCTTTATCCAACAATAGGTGGCACCAATTAAGACTTTAATTCCTTTTGTTGTCTATTACAATTTTTAAACTTCTCTTCTTCTTCTTAAGTAGCTTCTCCAATTTGGAGGTTAGCAATCATGGTATGCCAGAGTGTCCAATCCTCTACCATTCTTTGATCTCATGATTGCTCACTGTTGACTAATTGTTGCTGTCTGTGTAGCATTACAAACTTTTTTTTTTTAAGCTCTGAAGGAATAATACCAGCAAATAAGTTAAATAAATATTTTCTTATTATTTTTTTGTATATTATTCATGACATGAATTTAAACCATTAAATAAACTAATCATGATCTACCAACACATAAGCCTTTCTACCTCTTTTGGTCTATTTCTAGATAGATTCTGTTGATTAAATATCAACTGCCTCAATATTTCATAATGCAATGCACCAGGGGCATATATTCCGGATTTGCTAGGTGTGCGGTGCATACCCACAGAATAGCAATGTATATTTTTGCATTTATTCCTGTTAAAGACTCCCCTAATTGTTTCCTGGCTTTACATGATTCCTAAAATTAAACACAATATATTAATGCTTTACGAAGAGGACACTTTTCGACGTGTAAACATTGCATCACATTCACGTTAATAGCCAGGGTGGGCTGTCACAGATGCGGACACCTGCAAATAAATGTATAGATGGTGCAACAGATCAAATTCTTAGTGTTCTAATGGTTTTAAACCCTTAAGAAGAGGAAAGGTGTGCAGCTTTGATTGATTATTGTGTCAACAATCCAATTGAACATTGTCATTTATCGTTAGTTGCCGTTTTTGTTTTCTGAGTTTCATGTGTTTTGTGTGCTTGAAGTGTAAGCTGATGTGTTTAGGACACTGATATAGACAAGTTTTTAATATTTAATTTTTTATAAATAATTTATAACGTGTTTTTCCCATATTTACAATGGGAAACAGTGTTGATAGTCTACTGAATGTCCTATTTTCTTCCAGAGCTTTTGCAGATTGTATGATTATAGTCAATTGAAACTTGTGTATAAGTAAGTAAAACATGTTATTTCAGCTTTTCTTTGGTTCAATAAGAAAAATAATAATTTTTCCAAGTGATTACTTTTTTCCGATTTCTGTGTGTATTATATGGCTGTATTTAAAAATCATGTCAAAATTCAAATTATCTGTGTCTCAGTCTAGTATTTACCAATGGTAATCTAATCTCACCATGCAGCATAAACCCTTTGTGCTCCTCACATAAACAGTGCAAGTGAAGCATTGCCATTGTTCATTTGACTTTTATGATTTCCGTATTTAAAAATTATATTAATTGATAAATTAAAGTATTCAGAGTTATCCCAATTAAGATGAGCACTGATGCGCTATGCACTCTTAAAACTTTCATACTGATATTAAAAATAAATGCATTTATATTTAATATAAATTTACGAATTTATGTGAATTTTATAGTGCGGGGCACATAAGCCACACAACAGCACACCCAACCTAAATGGGCATGCGACACCACTGATATGTATATACAAAAATGGAAATGACAAAATATGATACACATAGCAAACTGGAATGTAAGAGGAATAGCATATAAAGAAATAGAATTAGATCAATTATTAAATGAAAGAAATTTTAAAATAGCAGTAATCACTGAAACAAAAAAAGAAATTAAAAGGAACTACGAGAACCGAAAATTTTAATGTAATATACAGTGGAGTCGACAGAGACCAAAGAGCACAAGCAGGAGTCATGATTTGGATTCATAACTCCCTTTCAAAACAAAACGTTATAAATTATGGAATGAAAGAATAATAGAAGCTAGAATAAAAATAGATAGAGGCTATTTAACAATAATTGGTTTATATGCCCCAGAAGAAGGAAGAGAACAGGATAATACTGATTTTTATAATCAGCTACAAAACATATATAATAAAATAAATAAAAATGATTACTTAATTTTAGCAGGAGACTTAAATGCAAGAATTGGAAACACAAAAATTAATAATAATATAGGAATACATGGAGAATATACTCTAAACAGCAATGGTAAAAAATTGATTGACTTTGTAGTTTATAATAACCTAAAAATAATGAATTCCTTCTATAAACATAAAGACATACATAAATATACTTGGGCAGCAAGAGGATGGAAATCAATATTAGATTATTTCATATTAATGAAAAGACATCAAAATTTTCACAAGATGTTAGAGTTCACAGAGGATATGAAATAAGCAGTGACCACTTCCTTGTTAAAATAAAATTAAGATTACCACCTAAATGGCTACAAGTAACAAGAACAGAAAGAAAAATTGAAACATTTGTTTATAAAACTAGACTACTGAATGACACAAATGTACAATGGCTATATGAACAAAGAATTAACCAATATCTAGATAAAATAAAGCAAAATGTAGAAATAGAATTTCTTAATATAAAACTGATACTAAATGCAGCAGCAAATGAAAGCTTAGGAAAGGCCAAAAAATTCAATAAAAGGAAAAAACTGAAGATCTGGGATGATACAATCAAAGAAATAATCAAAAAGAAAAAAGAAGCCTATCACAAATGGTTAAACAGTAAAAGATTAGAAGATGAAATAGAATATAAAAGAATAAGAGCCATAGCTAAAAGAGAAGTCAGAAAAAGACAGAGAATCATGGAACAAATTTGTTTCTAATTTAGAACATGATTTATATAAAATAAGACCCAATGTATATAAGATTTTGAAACACTTAAATGCAGATACCAAAGAAAACATAAAAGTAAACACTGAATTGAAATTAGAAGAATTTCTAAATTACTACACAGAACTGTGGACAGACAAATATTTTAAAAAAGACAACTGGCAAACAATTAACAAAAATGAAAAGGAAATAACTAAAGAAGAATTAGAAATCAGCCTGAAAGAAACAAGAAACGGAAAATCACCTGGAGAATATAAGCTAGGTTCAAAATTATATAAATACGCAGGAACAAGATTCAAAGAAAGACTTTTATTATTTTTAAATAAAATTTAATCAACTGGTATTCCCCCCCCCCCAATAGAACGGAAAAAAGCAATTGTGATTCCTATCTTTAAAAAAGTAATAGAGATGACCCTAAAAACTATAGAGGTATCAGTATACTAAATTCCTGTTACAAAATATATAGCAGAATCTTAAATAGCAAACTAATGAAATATTCCAAAAATTTTATTTTAGAAGTACAGAATGGATTTAGAAAAGGACGATCATGTATAGACCTGGCCTTTTGCCTAAAATTAATAATAGAGAAAAGAAGAGAATACAATTTAGAAACACATATTGCATTTATTGACTTTGAAAAAACATTTGACAAAGTTAAAAGAAACATATTATTTAACATATTAAAAGAAAGACAAATACCAAATAATATCCTAAAAGCTATCACAAGTATATAGGGAGGAATTGGAAGGCCGGGATATCACTAGTGCGTGGGAAATTGTGAAAGAATATTTGTTATCAGCAATGGTAAGTTGTATACCACGAGTGAAGAAGAGGACGCAATTTGGAGTAAAGTGGATGACAAACAATATTAAGCAGGAATTGCATGCGAAAAAGAGGCTATGGAAGAGATGCATGAGGAATATAAGACACAGGCCAGAAGAGTGACTAGTGTGGTAAGGAAAGCGAAACTGGAATATGAGAGGAGATTGGCCCTACGATCCAAAGAAAATCCTAGGGAATTTTTTAGCTATGTGGCCAGTAGGAGGAGAAATGACTGTGGAAGAATGATATTGTGGGATAAAAATGGGAATAGAGTGACTGATGCAGAGGACATAGTGGAATTGTTCAATGAACACTTTATTGGAGTATTTCATCCTAGAGGAGTCAGTTTTAATGCTAGAGGGATAGGACTGGTTCGAGGTCTGGAGGTACAGGAGGAGAGTGTGTTTCAGATACTGAGTGCTCTGGATGTCAGTAAAGCTGTGGGACTGGATGGTATTTCACCACGAGTTTTGAGAGAATGTGCTAGGGAATTGACAGTGCCTTTAACGTGGCTTTTCAATGAAAGTCTGGCTTTGGCAAAGGTGCCCAGGGAATGGAAGGAAGGTAAGATAGTGCCATTGCATAAGGGTGGTAACAGACTGGAAGTGTCTAATTATAGGCCAGTCTGTGTGTCATCAGTAGTTGAGGGACCGTATACAGCATTGGGCAGATGAGGGTAATGTTATCTGTGAGAATCAACATGGATTTGTGAAAGGACGCTCTTGTTTTAGCAATATGCTAGCCTTTTATAATAAAGTTACAAGAACATTAGATGAGGGAAAGGCATATACTGCAATTTTCTTAGACTTGGTGAAGGCATTTGACAGGGTGCCACATGATAAGCTGATATTTAAGTTGAAGCACATGGGTCTGGATGTCAGATTGGTCAACTGGATTCAGGATTGGCTGTCTGATAGGTATCAGAGAGTTGTGTATGGTGGAGTAGTTTCCAGGAGGCAGAGGGTTACAAGTGGGGTCACACAGGCTCAGTACTAGGACCTATATTGTTTAACCTTTATATCAATGACATAGCCAGTGGATTGCAGGGGGATATTCAGTTGTTTGCGGATGATGTGAAGCTGGGGAGGATTATTAGTAATAGTGCAGATGTGGTAGCCCTGCAAGAGGATTTAAATAAGCTAGATAGATGGGCAAATGAATGGGGGTGTCAGTTTAATGCAGCAAAATGTACGGTCTTGGGGTTTGGGAAACATTGATGGGATACTGCATACTCTATGGGAGGAGTTATACTGGAGGAAGTAGGGGAGACAAGAGATCTGGGGTTGATGATTGATAGAAACCTGAAGTTTAGGGGACATATTGCAAAGGTGGTGCAGGTAACACAGAGGATTGCTGCTATTATGAGAAGGACACTGACCTGCAGAGATAAGAGGGTTATCATTCCATTGTATAAGTCTCTGATCAGACCACACTTGGACTATTGTTCTCAGATTTGGTCCCCAGGATTTGAAGGGGATAAATTAACTGTGGAAAGGATACAAAGACGGATGACAAAGATGGTTTCAGGACTGTACAAGGATAGTTATGAGGATCGGCTGAGAGAATGTGGACTGCAGAGTTTGGTGGATAGAAGAAGGAGAGGTGATTACAGGGTTGACACTGGGGAGTTCTTTCGCTTGGTTGAACAGTGGGAAGGAGTGATGACAAGAGGCCATCCCTGGAAGTTACGAAAGGAAACTGTGAGCAAGAGGGTAAGGAGTGGTTTCTTTGTGTGGAGGGTGGTTGAGCCGTGGAATGCATTGCCTGATGGAGTGGTGGGAGCGAGAACGGTCAGTGAGTTTAAAGAGTGGTATGATAGACTGTGTTTCTCAGGGGGGGGGGACCTCCCCTCGATGAGTCTTGACAGACCTTATGTCTTAGGAAGGACCTCCCTCGATGAGTCTTTTGACTCCTTGGAGGCCTGAATAATAATAATAAATGGAAGAATTAATGAAAGAATTAAACCAAGAACCAGTAATAGAAAAAATTAAAAAATATGAACATAAATGGATGGAACATGTTCAAAGAATGAAAACAGAAAGATTACCAAAACAAGCCTTCCATTAGGAAAAAGAAAACCAGGACGTCCTCTTAAACGATTCAATGATGACTTCTAAGGCCGGAACAAGCCATGCTGGGCCTAAATACACATGATGATGATGATATATATACATATATGTAGAAAGTATTTTACCTTGGGTATAATAAATGTTAAAGATACCAAGCTGTTTTAAACCTGGTTTTACTCCATTTCCCAAGTAAGCAAACAGACAAATATATAAGTCAAGTTTGCGCCTGCACGTAATGCAAGTCTAGCTGACCCTGCAGGTAGTGCAAGACCAAGGTAACTCGTAATAAAAGTAAAATAAGCTCTGATCACTAATCTTAATATTTACCCATAATGCAAAGCACATCTCCTGGAGGAGATGTATGATGTTTTGTATTAAAGGCAAGGGGCCACTACCCAGACCAGTTTTGGCCTTTATTGAGGTCTCATCAGTGGGAGCCAGGCTAGAAATATCAAGATTTTAGTAATACAGAGCTTATAAGTATTTTACCAGAACAAGTTACCATAAGGTGTTTTAACCTTATTAAATAAAAATCTCAGGAGGAGATATAAATGTAGAAAGTATTTTACCTTGGGTATAATAAATGTTAAAGATACCAAGCTATTTTAAACCTGGTTTTACTCCATTTCCCAAGTAAGCAAACAGGCAAATATATAAGTCAAGTTTTGTTACTGTTTGCTTACTTGGGAAATGGAGTAAAACCAGGTTTAAAATAGCTTGGTATCGTTAACATTTATTATACCCAAGGTAAAATACTTTCTACATTTATATCTCCTCCTGAGATTATTTAATAAGGTTAAAACACCTTATGGTAACTTGTTCTGGTAAAATACTTATAAGCTCTGTATTACTAAAATCTTGATATATTTGTAGCCTGGCTCCCACTGATGAGACCTCAATAAAGGTCGAAACCAGTCTGGGTAGTGGCCCCTTGCCTTTAATACAAAGCATCATACATCTCCTCCAGGAGATGTGCTTTGCAATATGGGTAAATATTAAGATTAGTGATCAGAGCTTATTCTACTTTTACTATGAGTTACCTTGGTCTTGCACTAGCTGCAGGGTCAGCTAGACTTGCATTACGTGCAGGCGCAAACTTGACTTATATATTTGTCTGTTTGCTTACTTGGGAAATGGAGTAAAACCAGGTTTAAAATAGCTTGGTATCTTTAACATATATATATATATATATATATATATATATATATAGAAAATTTGAACTTGGGTATATATTATGTATTCAAGATACCAAGCAATTTTATATGAACTTGGTTTTTAATCCTATTTCCCAAGGCAAACAGACAAGAAAGTCAAGTTTGCGCCTGCAAGTCTAAGGCAACTGATCCCTAAGGTAGTGCCAATCGAGACAACTCATGGTAAAGGTGGATAAAGCTCTGATCACTATTCTTAGTATTTTTCCTCTAATGTCAAGCACATCCCCTTGCAGAGATGTATGATGCTAAACATTAAAGGCAATGGTTTCGACCTTTGTTGAGATCTCATCTGGTCTGGCTCCCACTGACGAGACCTCAACAAAGGTCTCATCCATGGGAGCCACTTTCTTGTCTGTTTGCATTCTTGGGAAATAGGATTAAAATCCAAGTTCATATAAAATTGCTTGGTATCTTGAATATATAATATATACCCAAGTTAAAATTTTCTACATCTATCTCTCATCCTGAGATTTTATTTATAAGGTTAAAACACCTTTTGGTAACTTGTTTTGGTAAAATACATGAGCTCTGCATTACTTCATTCTTAGCATTTTCTGGTCTGGCTCCCACTGACGAGACCTCAATAAAGGTTGAAACCGGTGGAGGGCTATTATGAGTTTGCTCTCTTAAGGTTTTTGCCTTAAGGGAGCAATTTGAGTCTCTGGGAAAAGTGTTCTCCGGCACGGCCCAGTGAGGGGCTTTGTCGGTGAATGCTTTTCTTCGGAATATGAGCGGTTCTGCTCGGTGGTGGTGGAGTGTGGAAGGCCATCACTGAGTGGAGCCAACGCTGAGATGGACGGTCTTTCACCCACAATTGAGTAGCCTAGGGATCATCCGAATTTTTAGAGACGACTAAGAATAGTGATCAGAAATTTATCCACCTTTACCACAAGTTGCCTCGACTGGCACTACCTTAGGGTTCAGTTACCTTAGACTTGCAGTACTTGCAGACGCAAACATGACTTTCTTGTCTGCATTCTTGGGAAATAGGATTAAAAACCAATTTCATATGAAATTGCTTGGTATAATATAATATATATATATTGCATAAGCCACATGATAGCACACCCAATCTAAATGGGTATGAAATGCTACTACATTATGGGTAGAGCTGCTATGCAGATCTATTTGATTGTGGGAGTTGGACCCAGTAAGATACTGAGGTTAAATCAATGCAGAAGTCATTAAACCCATAAATCAAATATCAGTGTAAAAAACATAACTTCTACAGTGATCTAACCTCAATATCTGCCCACAAATGAGTCCTTCGAAGGCATCAAACTGAAGGGCTACAGATTTTTTTTTTTTTTTTCCCAAAATATCACCTCCAGTGGTAGAATGACATGTGATGCAGCTTTCTGTAAGCAATTTTCCGGATTCAATTTTCATCATGCCATAAGGAATATTCATATAAGCTTTTTCAACTGAAGAGTGTTGTTGTGAAATTATGTGAAAGTACCTAAGGTAATGAGGCCAGCGTATTAAGGTTAAGTACGTGTGTCCTTCTGAGGACTGTCATGGAAATCCAGCAGCTTTCGGGAAAAGAAGCCATGCACCTCCACGAGACCAGCTAGCTCACCCTCAAATGAAAAGTCCATATAAGGGTTTTCGAACTAAGGTCTTGTCAGCTAGAGACCATCATCGATACTAAATGAGCTAGATAGGCTCCCTCGACTGAAGCTGAGTGAGCCGATCTTAAGAGGAGAAAACGCAGGTTGTGAAAACCCGAGTCCTGGGACTCCATGGAGATACAATAATAATAAATATCAACTCACCCAACAATGGAATTATTATCACATGCTATGCGATATTGAAAGCGAAATATACTGGAAAAGGAACTAGAAACACAGTAGCCTACACGAAATGCCATAACAGCTAATTCTAAATTCCTGTAACGTAAATAAAAACATGTGTAAGGGATCTGTAGTCGTTAATACCGCAGTTGTTGACTTAAATTGCAAGACTTATGTCACTGCAAAGAAAATGCATTTAATATTACCCAGATAAATATGAAATAATATAAAATATTAATTTATATATTTTCTGATATTATACTAAAAATATGATTTGGATTATTGTATAGGTTAAAAATTATCACCGAACTTCTTAAAATGGCTACTGTCGCTATGGAGGCGCGTGGTTAGCTTGCGCTGTTTTGAAATACTTCTTGTTATTTCTTCTGAGAATGGATCCAAAGTATCTACTGAGATTAAAGCAAGAGTATGAAAAGGTGTCATTTGTTTGTATATAGATAATTAAAAACAAGCTATGTCAATATTTCGTTTCCAATTTGATATTGTTCTATCATACTATTCATAGTGTATATAGGCAACAAATGAATGATATACGTTTGTAGAGTAAATCTCTGCAATGAACAGAGGCAAGGAAACTGAAAGTCAGCAAGAGATTTACTATTATGTTGTATCCGGTATAGCATGAAGCATCCATGCTGTGTTCCGGATATGTTGTGATAATTATAAAACAGTAACTACACTCGTTTCTGACCTAGTGTAGTTTTGCTTTCGAAATGAAGATAATATTTCTAAATACAATGTGCACTTTATTTATTTTGAAAGTGTATTGGATTCCTATGTGGTTTCACTTTAACCCAATGGCATATTGCAGAAGAGAGTTTTTAGTGAAATGAGCCACCTAGTGAAATTATGCTACTTTTCAAAAACTTTCCTATGAAGATTATTGTAAAAAAGAAGGAAAATAAACAACAGCAGAAATATTTCTAAAAAAGAACAGTCACGTTATAATATATTTTAACTCAAGAATGAAACACTATGCAATACCATTGACACCTGTTTGCTAGTATGTAAAAAGTCAGACTTTTAACATGTACAAATGGTTGAACTGATTAGCTTGACCTGTAAGAATTGGAAACTTTATATATTATCTTTCAGGCTTCTGCAGTATTTGTGGAAGCTTGAACTATGCTCATGAAGGATGCAGTGAAGCATCTGAAAGAGAATGATTTGTAAATTAAAGGGCAGGAATTTTAAAAAAAAAAATTTATGTTTTTTTTTTTTTATTTATTGACATCTTGGATGCCTCACTTCATCCTTTATTAGATGTGAAACTCATAAGAACTGTTGAAGGAAGCACATTAAAACCTGTAATAACTAGGTAAAATAAATATACAAATTAGACTTCTTTCCTGCTAATTGATTTGAATGAATTTTTTGTTCGACTGCTCTGTGACTCATTACTGCATCATATATATCTCTTTTCTCACATTTGATGACAAAGGGCCATCCCTGGAAGTTACGAAAGGAAGCTGTGAGCAAGAGGGTGAGGAGTGGTTTCTTTGCATGGAGGGTGGTTGAACCATGGAAGGCATTGCCTGATAGAGTGGTGAGAGCGAGAATGGTCAATGAGTTTAAGGAGTGGTATGATAGACTTTGTGTTTCCTAAGAAGGACCTCCCATGATGAGTCTTTTGACTCCATGGAGCTGAATAATAATAATAATAATAATTTGATATACGTGTTTCCTGGCCTTGCAAGAATATAAAATTTAGGTTGATATGATACAAAATCATACATGTATTTATATCATATATATATATATATATAAAGTGCAGATTGCTGTGCAATCATGGCTAAGCTAAAAATTAATGAACAGTATACTGAAGTTTGGAAAAATATAGGTTTTATGAAACATGGGTGGCTGTTCAATTTTTTCAAAATGGCTTTGTGGCTGTTGTATGTGCATTCCTGTTGCAGAAATCATATGAATGCCCAAATATTCATAGGCTCTCACTTTTACCATCCTCAGTACATCTGGGGTTGCCAGTTCAAAGTGTTGCAATGTGTAAGGTTTTAAAATTCAGGAAGCAGTGATGAGAGGCAGACTATACAGTTGATAGAGGAGATGAAGGATCTGGAGTGATGGTGGATAAACACCTAAAATTTAAGGGATGTATTGCCATAATTGTGAGGAGGGCATAATGAATTATTTCCATGAAGTATAGATGTAAGAAGATTATCATTCTATTGTATAAGCTCGACCAAGCTGGATGGATTGCTATGTACTGATTTGGTCATCTGGTTTTCACAATTAAGAGATATTGGAAAAGGTCTATAGAGAGAGAGAATTGACTAAGGTCTGCTTTCTGGTCTCTGGAGCACTGAGTATGAAGAAAGGTGAGGAAATGCAATTTACAGAGTTTAGTGGAAAGGATAAGTTCATAAGGGGTTATTAGCAGATTAAGTGGGTTAAGTTTTTTCATAGAATGGAGAGACAGGGAATTAGAAAAGCCCATCCTTAAAAGCTGTATAAGGAGGGTTGTGAGAAGTAGATTTTTTTGCATGGAGAGTGGTGAGTGATTGGAATGATTGCCTGAGATGGTGGTGGTGGTGCAGAGATGCTGAATGCATTTAAAGTTTGATGAGCTGTGTATGTGTGTGTGAGAGAGAGAGAGAGAGACAGCAGTCATCCAGAAGTCTTTTGGCTGCTTGGAGGTCTGATAATAATAATCTTTTGCATCAGTTACCCAATGTTCTGGCTAAGTTGTTCTCCTAAGTGTTGATCGAACATAGGCACTTTGGTTCATTCCTCCACTAAAATGGCAGTCAGTAAATATTGATGTTCATTGATTCTTTTTTCCACAGAACAGCCATCTACAAAAGACAAACTGTCACCTCTATCATTAGCTGGCATTTACCAGATACCTCGTGAATGTAATCTGATATACTTTGGGTAGACATGCAGTTCTGTGGAAAAAAGAATTAATTAACATAAATATTATATTGAATACATTCAACCTCATAAGTCTGGTCTGGCACAATATAGTATTGACACTAAACACAGTATCTGGTAGGATGAAGTTCGTCTTCTCCATAGAAGCAGGTTGAAATATGAATGGCTTTTCAAAGAAAGTTGTGAAGCCCTTTTATATCAGCCAAATCTGAATTGGAACAATTGTCTCTCTCTCAAAAGTTTGGGAGATTATTTTATGTAACCATCAAAAATTGTTTTTAATAATATTTGGTAATATTAATTTCTAGCACGTGGCAACAGTTTTTTTAATTGGTAAATCACCGACTGCTCCTTGTACAGAAGTCCCTCCTTATCTGCGGGGGATACATTCCAAGACAACCTGCGGATACCTGAAACCACAGATAGTACCGAACTCTATATATATACTGTGTTTTTTCCTGTATATACATAACTATGATAAAGTTTAATTTATAAATTAGGCACAGTAAGAGATCAACAACAGTACTAATAATAAAATAGAACAGTTATAACAACATACTTTATAAAAGTTATGTGAATGGAATCTTAGCAACCTCAGCACATGTTTTATTTATTTATTATTTTATGAAGTCTAGAAGTTCTGATTGAGATATTGGAGAGGTTGGTGAGGGCTGTGATTCAGAACTGGGCTGATAATAGCATTACTCTCTGTGATTGTCTATGTGGGTTTTTAAAGTGAGGTCAGGTGGTGGTGGTGTTGTTCTGTGCCATCCCCAACATAACTGCCTGTTTTCAGTGATTCATCTTCTGTTTAGTGATTGTTGCCTGCAAAGAGCATTCTGTCTTTATATTTTCTAAAACTTTCTTATTAACCATTCTTGTGGTTCATATGATTTTTAATAGTCTTAAGTCCATAATTCAAATGAATAAGTTTGCTTTCTGTCTTTCTTTTTAATAATCCAGCTTTCACTCCATACATGATTATTGTATGGATAAAACACGGGTATCTACTTCTATTGTGTCTGTGTGCAAAAAGCTTCACGAAGGTGACCTGTATGCTAGGTATCTGGTAGTCTGTGTGCTATTATCCCTGTTCATAAGAGAGAATGTTTGATATGGACCAGGCTCTATGTCAGCTGGATCCAAGATCAGTGGGAGTCAGTATTGTTCACAGACGAGGTCCAGTTTGCCAGCCTGGTTGACCAAGTGGTAAGCATATCTGCTCTCTTACCAACAGGTTCTAGGTTTGAATTCGCTGTCGGCATGGATGTTTATGATTGCCTTTAAGTGGGAGATGATTGTCCAATGTGAAACCACTACATGGCTTATTGGAAGCACATGAAGTGGCTTGAAAAAGTTCTGTGTTTGGTCTCTAGAGTAGGGTTTCCGGACTATGCAAAAATAAATTTAAATTACAAAAAACAAAAACAAAAAAAAACATAAAATTGATAAAAATAGAAAAAAATAATCCATAGCCCACCCACAGTATGAATGAATATACTATAGGTTTACAAATAAACCTTTTGTGGGTGTTGGAGCCACATAAAAAAAATTTTTTTTTTTTTTTTCTACAAAGAGATGCTAGGCTTGCTGTGATCTGGAGGGAACAGGGACATGTTATCATCTGTCTAACATGTGTGAAAGGGGCACTAATGGTGGAAGTAGTGTGATGGTTTGGGGAGGCATCTTGTTTTGTGAATGCACTGACCTGTATGTGATTCCTAGCAGAACCATGAATGCTGCAACTTATAGAGGTGATGTCCTGGAACCCTATGTTTGTTCATATGCAGGTGCAATAGAGGAGACATTTATTCTACAAGACAATAATGCTCATCATCATTAAACAACACTCATGAACCAATGTCTTCGATATCCGAAAACCTTGAGTGACTTGGGATAACTTTTGTGGGAGCAATGGTGGTTGTTACCAACTGATCTCCTGAACACCATTATAAACAGTATGAAACATTGTTGTGAATGCTGAATTACTCTGAGGAAGTGACCACATTGCTTACTGAGGCACTTTGACAATCCCATTTTGATTTTTTGTTTTTGACGATTGTTGTCATGTATCCATTTGATACTGAACTAAAATATTAATTTATTTATTAAATAATTAATTTACTGATAAATTAATTTATATTAAATTATATTATATTTATATTAATTTATTAATTAAAATATTAATTAAGCTATTTACAGTTTTCATGCATGTTGAAAGTTTTTTCACTTAGTTATACTATAAATTAAAGATGCCAAGAAATTATATTATTGGTTTCGTTATGGGATACTAAGGCAATTAATGTGAAGTCATTAGCTTCTATATACAAATAGCCTAGTTGTGATGTGACTTCATGTGCAAACTTGGTTTGCTTACACTTAGATAAAGGATGAAACCAAGAATATAATTTCTTGGCATCTTTATAGTATAACCAAGTGAAATCTATCTCTAATCCAGGGTATTTTAATAATGTGTGACACCTTTTGGCTACTTGTATATAGAAATATGACTTCTGCATTACTTCAATTTTGGTATCGCTTCTGAGTCTGGCTATTACTGGTGAGACCTCAATAAAGGTCGAAACTAGTCTCGGTAGTGGCCCTTCCCATAATGTATATCATTCTACATGTCTGCAAGGATATGTGCATTTCATTATGGGATACTAAGGCAATTGATGTGAAGTCATTAGCCTATACTGTATATACAAATAACCCAGTCATGAAGAGACTTCATATGCAAACTTTGTTTGCTTACATGTGGATAAAGCATGAAATCAAGAATATAATTTCTTGGCATCTTTAATTTATAGTTTTCATGGATGTTTCTTTCACATCTCATATCATACTGCTTTTCACCGAATTGCATAAAAATTCATCATACAGTTTTTTGAGTTAGCATGATTTTTCTCTTTGTTTCTTAATTTATGGAAATCAGTGTACATAAGCAATCTGCCTAGATATATCACAACATGGTGACAGATTCATTGGCAGGGGAGATGCATATATTTTTCAAGTATACATGCATATATAGTTGCATTTTTCATAGACCTATGATAGATTGTCACACAACAAGCTTATAAGTAAATTGGGTTGGTTAATAGATTAGTGAATCTGATAGGTAATTTGCTTTCAGCTAGGTATCAGTGAGTTGTGTTTGGAGGAGTGACATTCCAAAAGAGGAGGGTCACTAGTGATCTCTTTTGGGACTATTATTGTTTAACTTGTATGTTAATGACATTTGGACAGGCATAACTGGAGACATTTAGCTGTTTGCTGATAATGGAAAGTTGTGGACAATTATGAGGAGTAGCGTCTGTTGCGGCCTTGCCAGAAGATCTGAATAAGCGGTGAGTGGAGTTGCCAGTTCAGTATTGCAAAGTGCAAGGTTTTGAAATTTGGTAGGTAAGGATGGGATACAAAGTATATAATTAATTAGGAAAGTTTGAAGGAGGTTGGGAGAGGTGAAAGATCTGATGGCAGGCAAAGACTTGAAGTTTAGGGATTATGAGGAGGACATTGACATGTGTAGAGGCAAATAGGTGGTTCTCTTGTATAAGGCCTTTACATATACACTACTGTGTGCAAATCACCTGGAGATGATGATATATCTCCAAGATATCTCATTTTTGAGATGATGATGATATATTAGAGTTTAGAGATTTATGAAATCTGGGATACGAAGACAGATTAAAGGAATGCGATTTGCTGAGCCTTGTGAATAAGTTAGTGAACATAAGTTAGTGAAGGGCTGTTACCAGATTAATCTGAAAAAGAATTTTCATACATTAGAGGAGACATTTGCAGAACAAGAGGTTATCCTGGAAGATATATATGGAGTGTGTGAGCAAAGGAGCAGGAGAGTAGTTGGTGAGTAGAATGCATTGCCTGAGAGATTGGTGTGTGTATGTGTGTGTGTAGAAACTGTGAATGGGTTTAAAGCACAATATGATAATCTTTTTTGTATGAGAGTGTTGACTTCCTGCAGTGAGTCTTTAATTCATTGAAGGTTTAATATTAATAATTTTAACATGTTACTTTTATTAAAGCCATTGCATTGTTTTTCTTTGAAAACAATGAAATGGTTTTTGCATATATGGTAATTTTTATTAATTTAAATGGTTTTAAAATTAGTACTATGAAATTTTACTATTAAATTTTATAATGTCAACTCATAATTATATTTACTTTACTAGGGATTGGATAATTGCCTACAAAAAATTGAACAGTGGTGAGTATCAACATATATTTGTTATGCATACAGATCTGGTCAGTTATTAAAACACTTCCTTAGCATCCACTAAGAATGCTAAGTAATAGCTTATTTTATTATATAAGTAATGTAGATTTTACCAAGATTCTTCAATTATTATTGAACATTATTATTCACCAATGTTTTTGTAATGGGCAGAGATAGAAGACTATCTGATTCTGTGAAAGTTATAATGTTTTAAGTTAGGTCATTGCAAGTTATTAGAATGCACATCTGTAAGATAATTATCAGTTAACTTCTTCTTCTTTTCAGCCATTTTTTGTCCACTGCTGGACAAAGGCTTCCTCCACTTCTTTCCACCTTTCTCTGTTCTTGGCAATGGTTGACCAATTTTCCCCAACAAAATTTGACAATTCGGCCTCATTTCCCTTCTTTGGGAATCCAGTTCGTTACTATGGTTCATCGCTCATCTTCTCTTCTGGATAGATGTCCGGCCCATTTCCATTTTAGTCGCTTGTGGTAAAGAATGATGTCAGTGATGCGAGTATGGCTTCTTATCCAGGTATTTCGCTTATCTTTTAATGTGATGCCTAGCATCAACCTCTCCATTTTTCTTTGAATTGTTGTTAATTTATTTGCCACTGCCTTTGTTAGTGACCACGTTTCACAACCATATGAGATGACTGGAAGTATACACTGGTTAACTGCCACTCTCCTTGGGCATAGTTTGTTACCGTACACCAAGAAATTTCACTTGTTCAAGGTCAGTACGAGTAATCTCATTGTTTGCGGTAATCTACATACGAGTATATTTGTAGTTGGCTTGTGAGGCTCATATACCAACTACGAGCATACACACTTTTGCTGCTACGCTCCCCACGCCAAGCACTTTCACTTCTTCAAGGTCAGTACGAGTAATCTTGTTGCCGGCGGTAAGCGTCATACGAGTATATTCATAGTTGGCTTGTGATGCTCATATACCAACTACGAGTATACTCGTAGTTGGCAGTGAACGTGTCTTCCTTTTTAAACAGAGTGAGACATCATTGTTTTGAAAAATGCTTTTCAGTTTTCTGAATGCATTCCAGGCAAGTTGAACTCTTCCATTTATTTCTTTTTGGAGTCCACAGTTTAGATCAATGAGATGACCTAAGTATGTATATTGAAGAGACTCTTTCCAAGAAATTGTTTTCTATTATTATGTTTTTTGGTGTGTTACAAAATGATTAAACATGATTTTAGTTTTTTCTCTGTTTATCTTTAGACCAACATTTCTGTTTTCATGTTAACTTCAGTTCTGATTAAATTATTTTCACATATTTGGTCAACATCTGCATCGGATAACTATTTTACACTGTATTTGGATCTGCAGTCTGTGCTTGGAGAATGGATACGCTAATCATTCAGCCAACCAGGATGGCAAACTAACCAAGTGGTTAGCACATCCATTCTCCATGCAACAGACTGCAGGTTCAAATTCAGCAGTCTGTTGGACTGCTGGATTTGAGCCTGGATTTAAAATATCTAACTAGTTAATTCACACAAGACAAATTATACAAAATTAAAAATTAACAAAAATTACAATTAACATAATTAAAAAAAAAAAACAGCTTGGCGAAATGTAGCAGTCACATACAGTTAGTCAGCTCTTATTATAGCAAAACACATATATGAAACTCGCTCATTGTAACAAAACTCCAGAAAGTCCTAAAAAATTAGAAAAAAATTCAGTGTAGTTACTGTTTACTGTAACAAACTATTACTATGGGTTTTGTGAATTTGCTACGGTGTGAATCAAGTATACATATTTATATATACAATCCAGTTATATTTTGAATGCTTCACTTTCCAGCACCTTCACACCAATTAATCTTCAAGGCCAAAAGGTTTCATGAATTAGATACACTGTATATCTTTCTTTTTCAAGATAATCCAACAGCAATTTGACTGCTTTCAAACAGCAGCAGTAAATAAAAAAAATTAAGTCTGATTTTCTCTCTTCACAAAATTCAATTCCAATGACCTTTATCCACCTTTATCATTTCCCTAAATAAATTGTGAGGTTGCATCTTCTTATAAGACTAATCATCTCTAATCATCTCTATCATTTTTATCAGCCTAAAATTGCTTCATTTGCTACCTGACCCACACATACTAAAATTTAAAACAATCAGTTACATTCTGATTAGGCTTGTCTTCCTTTTCTATTAATCATCATTGTAAAATTTATATTTAGACTTTTTAGACCCAACTCTTTTCAATGTTTTGATAGCTTCCTATCAACAGTGTCCTTTGTCTTATCTCTACTTTTCGGACTTCTGACCACATCAAACAACCTATGTAATGGTCGTCCTCTGGGTCTTTTTTCTGCTGTCATTTTTCCTTGTATATCTTCCATGTCTTCCATTTTATGCCATCTTTATTGATTTATGTATTCAATATTAATACTGATTAATAACTTTAATAGTGCTTTCCTATTCATTCAGCTGCAATGAGGAAATATACTCGTGCTATATGATTTACTAAGAAGTTAGCATTTAATGTAAACTCCTTTATATCAAATTTTATGTATATTTCACTGTCTGTTTAATAATTTGAATGACCTTAACTAGCCTTTTGCATTCTGCCTGAATGATTCTCATGTTACAGTGAGTGATGTACGTAGGAGTTTATGTTAAATTCTAATTTTCTTCCTTTTAATGTTACACATTTGATCAGCATTCATTTTAATAAAATTGTGTAGACTACTACCATGTGTTCCTAATGTTTTGCTCTTCATATATAGTGTATAGCTAGATGACAACCTTAGTATGAAGGTCTAAACATCAGAAAATTAAAATTATTACTCTTAACTTGTAGTTGTCTCCATTATTTTATCAAAATAAATTCTAATTTCCTTTACATGTGTTAACTGTTTTATAATATATTAGTAAATTTTCTTCTAATTAATGCTATCTGTCTGCACCCAGCACAATCAAATCTTATATTTCAGTCTTTTAAGGCACTTCTTGCTGTATCAATCCACCTAAAATCTTGGTCTTCCTCTGGTTCCTTTTCTTGCCATCCTGGAAAAAGACACATTATTATTGTTATTATTATGATTATTATTATTAAGAGAGCCTTCCAGGGAGTCAACGACTCATCGAGGGAGGCCACATACTACACACACCAGCTATCATACTTATTCTTGAATTCATTCACACTGCTTGCACTCACAACATCCAATCATGCACCACCCTATGAGAGAAAAACGTAGCCCTCATTCCCTTCTTAGTGGCATTCATTCTTGTCCTTTCCTCACCCTCCATAAATTGAAAAATTTCATCAATTGAAATCTTGTATGACCATTTCAGAAGTTTGTAAGTCTCGATCATATCACTCCTCTTTCTCTTGTTTGGTATTGTCTGCAGTCTACAAATTCCCAATCTGCCTTCATAATCAATATTCCATAATCCTGATATAATTTTAACACTCTCCTTTGCACTTTCTCCACTATATCAGAATCACAACGGAAACCAGGAGACCAGACCTGTGCACAGTAGTCTAAGTGAGGTCTTATCAAGGCCTTGTAAAGAGGCAAAATGACATCCTTATCTTTATATGTGAACATTCATTTCAGCATTGCAATTATCTTTTGAGTTGTATTTGCAATCTTTGCTACATTGCCTCTGAACTTCAACTTCCTATCTACTAGAACTCCAAGATCCCTAGCCTCATCAGTTTCTTCAAGCATAATCCCGCCAAAATAATATGAAATCTGATATCTAATCATGCCGAAGTGAATGACTACATTTACTGACATCCATTTTCCCATGCCCACAATTCCAGCCTATTCAAATCATTCTGCAAGTACTGCATATCAGCAACATTCCTGATTACCCTACCTATCTTTGCATCATCAGCAAATAGCTATATGTCACTTGTCAAATCCTTCCCAATATCATTAATGTACAGATTGAATAACAGTGGACCAAGCATTGATTCTTGTGGTACACCACTGGTTACCTTAAATCTTGCAGACTCACATTCCCCACATACCACTTTTTGATATCTGTCAGTCAGCCGTCCTCTTATCCAAGAATATTCTGCAATCCAAACCCATATTCTCCAATTTATACAACCAACAGCCTACCATGCTGTATTCTCTCAAAAGCCTTAGCAAAATCCAAGGTATCATGGTGAATGTGAGCAAGTTGCTAAAACATGACCTTCCCTTAGTAAACCCATATCGTTCATTGCAAAGTAGAGATTCACTGTCAACCCATTTCTGAATGCAAACCTTAACCAATTTTTCCAAAATATTCACTGCCACTCCTGAGATACTAATTGTTCGATAGTTGGATACATTAGTCTTCATTTTAGAAATTATGGACTTAAATAACTCTTTTAATTTCCTGACTTTTCATTCTTCATATTAAGATCATCATCTGGAGCATATACAAATATACAGGACAAGCTGAGTTACATTACATACAGTAGGCTAGAGAAACAATGATTTGATCACAGGTTATTCTATTGGCATGACCTTTAGTGAAAAAAAAAATATATTATTTAGGAACTCCATCAAGCTAAATTCTATTTATGATAACATAAATAAACATTCTTTCTTAGAGATAGTTTTCTTTCAGTAACAATGATGTCTTTAGCATTACAGTTGTTATTTTTGATTTAGGATCCTGGATTATCTACAGTCCTGTTTATAGTTCCAGGATCCTAAATCAAAAATAACAATTGTAATGCTAAAAATAGGACATCTTTGTTACTGAAAGAAAACTATCTATAAGAAAGAATGTTTATTCATGTTATCATAAATAGAATTTAGCTTGATGTCATCATCATCATCACGAACCATGGGCTCACTCCCTGTTGATGCCTATTTCACTATCTTCTTCCACCTTTCTTTGTCCAGTGCACAGTGTCACAGTTTTTGTCAACCCATTCCACACCAGTCTTTTATATTGTCTATCCATTCTCTGTATGGTCTACCTCTTCTGTTTAAACCATCCAAAATACCAAACATAAATGTCTTTATCTTCCGGTACTCACTCATTCTACAGATGTGTCCAAATAATTGCAGCTTTTATTTTGTAATCTTCTGCATTAGATTCTGTTTTGGTTGTATCTTCTGATAGAGCTCTTCATTGGTGATTTTCTGTGCCTGTCCTATTCTTAGAATCTTCCTGTAACAAGTTCTTTCAAATGCCAAAATTATTTTTCTTGATGCCTTATTTATTACTCATATTTCAGATCCATACAGTACATCGCTGAAGATGCATGTTTCCAGTACTCTTAGCTTTGTTTGCAGACTGATCACTTTCCTTTTCCAGATGTTATCCATGGCCTTCAGATTTATTCTTTTCTTTGCAATCCTGATCTTTATTTCTTTTTTACAGTCCAAGTCATATGTCAGTTTACTTCCCAAATATGTGAATATTTGGGAAGTTCTACATTTTCTATATCAGTTCTATCCACTTGTATCTTTTGTTTCATGTTCTTCTCACCAAATACCATTGTCTTTGTTTTTTCCAAGTTCATAACAAGTACAACCCCTTCCTCATTTAACAGTTTCACTGTTTTTTGTAGTTCTCTTTCGTCTTCTTCAATAATAACAATGTCATCTGCAAATCTCAGATTGTTAATTCTCATTCCATGTACAGAAAATCCTTTGGCATCTTCCTTCAATTTGTCCATTGCTCTTTCTAAATGTACGATGAAAATGCTTGGTGATATTGGGTCTTCCTGTCTAGTACCTCTGCTTCTTTTAAACCATTTCCCCAAATCATCACCTATTCTAACTGCTGCAACTGCATTCTGACAAATATCTTTTAATATAGCTATTAGTTTTTTATCAAATCCATGGGATTCCAGAACTGCTAATTTCACTTTCTGGTCAACACTGTCAAATGCTTTCTGAAAATCAACAAAGCAAGTATATATGTTTTTGTTTTTTCTCCTAGCTTTCTCTGCTATTAACCTCATTGTCAAAATCTGTTGAATTGTGGTTCTATCCTTCCTAAATCCTGCTTGCTTGTCTGCAAGGTATGCTTCCAATTGTGTTCTCAATCTTTCTGTCAATATGATCATCATCACTTTACCAAAGTGACTTATCAAGGGAATTGTTCTATAATTTTTACATTCAAGCTTATTTCCTTTCTTGTATAATGTTACTAATATTGATTTCACCCACTCCATATTACATAGTTGTTGCATTTCTGTAACCATACTTTCACCACCATATTTAATCATTTCTCCAGTAATGTTATCGTTACCAGGACTCTTGTTGTGTTTTAGCTGTCCTATTGCTTTTTCTACCTCTCCTCTTAAAATGTCCATATCATGCTCATTACCTGGTGGTGATATCTGCTTCAATTCTTCAGTCAGTTTCCCAATGCTATCTGAATCGAGTTTTTCTTCGTGTAACTCACTACAGTATCTTGTCGACCGCTGTACAATTTTTTCTTTATTCATCAATACTTTGCCTTTTTCATCTTTAATTGTGGTCTGTTTTGGTTGCCACTTTCTATTAATGGTTCTGATCATTTTGTATACTTCCCTTGTTTTATGCTCTCCATAGTACTGTTCTATATTGTGGCATTGGGTTTCTAACCATTTAATCTTATCCATTCTGACTGCTTTTTTCACCTGATTACACTTTCTTCTATATTGCTCTTCTATTTGTTCTGATGTATCCCTTCTTATCTTCAACATTCTTTTCTCCTGTACTAACTTTAGTGTTTCTTGTGTAATCCATTTCTTCTTGATCTTCTCTTCTTCTGATACTGTTTCTTCAACTGCATCTTCTATCGCCTTCATTACTCTTTTCACTCTTAAATTCAAGTTTTTTTCTTTCTCCACACTTTTAAGTTTCTCTTCTAACACTGTTCTGTACCTTCTTCCTATTTCTGCTTCACTTATTCGTTCTGTATCTCTTCTATTCTGATGTTGGAGTTTATATTTCTTTTTTAATTTCAACTTGATGTTTGCAATCACTAAACTATGGTCCGAGTCTATATCCGCTCCTTGAAAAGTTCGACATTGCTGTACTGATGTTATCCATCTTCTTTTAATCATATCAATCATGTTTTTGGTTTTCCCATCATTTGATCGCCACGTCCATTTTCTACACTCCTTTTGTTGGAATCTTGTGTTACAGATCATCATCTCGTGGTCCACAGCAAATTCTAACAATTTTTCACCTCGTTCATTTCTTTCTCCGAAACCATATTTTCCCATGACTCTTTCCCAACCATCATTATCTATTCTAACTTTGGCATTCCAATCTCCTTCAATAATTATCACATCTTGCTTTGGTATTGTTTCTATTGTCTCTGTCAGATCCTTGTAGAATAATTCAATATCTTTATCTGTGCTGTCAGATGTGGGAGCATATATCTGGACTATTGATATGTTGAATGGCTATGCCTGAAATCTTGCTACTATGATTCGTTCATTAATTGGTTTGTAGCCTAACAGTGCCTCTCGAGGTCTTTTGCTAAGAAAGAGGCCAACTCCTGCTTCGTGCATGGTGTCATGTCCTGACCATATTACTTCGCATCCATTGATCTCTCCAGATGATGTCTATCTCATCTCTGCCAATCCTAGTATATCCCACCGATATCTCTTCATTTCCTCACGAAGTAGTTCTAATTTTCCTGACATCCAGAGTGTCCATACATTCCACGTTCCTACTGATAACAGTTCAGTTTCTGTTTCCTTTCAGTATCCCACTTTTTGATCCAACCCCGATCGCTCGATTGGTATCGCGGGCCTTGTTTATCCGGGCGACGCCCTAGCCGGCATGTCGTAGCTGTTGATTGTATAGGCATCAGATAACAATCATGTTTTTTCTTTACGGTCAGAGAATCGACACTCATCTGACCGACCCTCCTCCTTTATCCAGGCTTGGGACTGGCATGAGACCCCTAAGGATCCAATGGCAGAGCTTGATGTAGTTTCTAAATAATTAAATTTTTTTTTTTTTCACTAGAGGTCATGCCAGTAGAATAACCTGTGATCAAATCATTGTTTTTCTCGCTTACTGTATGTAATGTAACTCAGCTTGTCCTGTATATTTGTATATGCTCCAGATGATGATCTTAATATGAAGATCGAAACGTCGGGAAATTAAAAGAGTTATTTATAACATGGTTGTAAAGTCCATAATTTCTAAAATGAATGCTGATCACTGTGCAACACTAAAAGAATGGATACATCAGTCTTTGCACCACCCTTGTGCACACTTTTTCCTTTTTCTTGCCATCCTGGGAAAAAACACTTATTTGTTTACCTTTCTTTGCATGGTTAGCCTAGTGGTGGTGCTCTTCGCAACCGTATCCCTGGGGAAGAAGTGTCCTAGGTTCGATTCCCATCGGTGACGTGAGGAGCTGAAGGACTTCCTCAGCCATAGCCAAGTTAGCCGGTCTTGGGCATGGACAGTAGATTTTTTTTTCCCCAGTTTATCCTGGGGTTTTTCATCCCACAAAGCAGGCAAACCAACCTTTTGAACTCAACACTACGGACATAGGATACACCGGGGTGTAGGGCTGACCACCTTATCCTGTGAACGGTTTGAGGTCCAATGATTAATAAACCCTCAACACTGCAAGGTAAAAGAGGGAAAAGGGAGAAGATGATGATCCTTCTCCCATTCTGTTTAAGAGTGACCGTACCATCCGAGATTAGCTTACACTTGCCTGAATGCTAATATGTTAATTATCTTCGTAATATCTTCATTTTTAGTATGGCCCTGCTTGATATAATTTCTTCACTCTCCTAATTTTCTTGCAGCCATCAAAATTTTGTTCTCAAGTCTTTGATTAAGTGTTCTGTGTCTAACCCAGCTCCAATCCGTAAGTCAAAATTAGTTTGAATACTCTCTTGTATACGGCTAGTTATTCCTTATAAATTCATTCAGTTGACTCCATCCATACCAGCTTTGCTAATTCTATTGTCTGTTTCCATATTTAATTTGCTATCTTAGATTAGCTAAGATAGCATCTCCAATTTAATATCAGGCCTAATGTCACTTACTTTCATAATGTGAACCATTTAAATGATGAATACCAGTGGAGATAATGTGTATCATTATTTTACATTTGTTTTAACATCAAATCATATTCTTGTACTGCCTCCAGTTCTAACTGCTGACTTACAACTCAAATATAGTGATACCCTGACTCACAATGCTTCATTTTACAAAAACCTGTTCATACTACGCTTTTCAATTAGTACCAGTGCCCATTTATACAATTTACTCATATGATAGTTTTAGCAACATGGTACTTCTCTTAATCAACTTATGCACAGTTTTCGTCAACTATGATGTCATTGCTTGCAACAATTCTTTGTGTTTTGGTGTTCCACTGTTATTTTATTTTATTGTTGCTAATAATGGCAGATAAAATACAAAGTATTGCTTACAGTGAAAAGAAAACTTGTAAACCTATTACGTTAGATAGTAAGTTTAAAATGATTCAATTTAGTGATGATGGTGTATCGAACACTGAGATAGGCTACAGGCTAAACTTACCTCATGCTACTTTTGTTATAGTTAAAAACAAAGATAAAGTTCTAAGTGAAGTAAAAAGTGTAATTACACCAGTAAACACAAGACTCATATTGCCAAAATGGAAAAACTTTTAATGCTGTAGATTGATAACCAGACAGGGTGTGTTCTCAAAAATTATTCTAAATGACTTGAATAAATCATTTATTTATGTTATTTACATACATATATGACCTTAAAATATCATTAAACCATTATATGCTTCTACAAGTAAAAAAATAAAAGGGTAGGGTAGTTATTTGCTAGATGAATGGTGGTCTTATGACTGGGGTATGCCTGTATAGACTGTATTACCCAGTGCAGTGTACCATTGACATCATATACACCAATAGAACAGCTTTTCTCTTGGTATTACCTTGTCATACCTTTATCAGATCTACAAAACTCAAATACTGATCTTTGTTATATTCCCCAGCTTCCTCAACTGTTTGTCTTAGTGTGAAAATATGATTCTGGCAACCTCTATTTGAATGTGCCCAGCTTGTTCTCCAGGTTTTTCTTCTACAGGGAAGGAAAACCTGGAGCCTCTTCTTAAGTATGCTTACATAAGTCTTACTTGGAACACTAAGTGAGGAAATTTCTCTGTAATTCTCACGTTTAATTTTATTTTTCCTTTTTATAGATGGCTGTTTTTAACCCAGCTGAGAGTTCTACTTCGGTTATCTGGAATTCAATTGTCCATAACTTCTACATTATGCAGTGTCTCCATTGCAAAACTTTTATCCCTCCATATTTGAATATCATCTATTCCAGCTGTCTTTCCATATTTGAGGTTTTTGATGGCTTTTCCTACTTCTTGTACTGATATATCTTTCTAACTGCATTCCTCTTGATTCTGTCAGTAAATGAGGCTTATCTTATTTCTTTTGTCTTCTCTCCGTGTGAATTTTTGCATATTATTATATTAATAATGAGTAGTCCACATTCTGAACAGGAATATAGCAAGTATTTATTATTATTAGTTTTCCTCTTTTCTCCAAACATTTCTGTATATCTGGTGTTAATTTCCTTCACAGCTGTTTAGATCCCTAACAAGGACCAACTTTTGTGTGTGTGTATTAGCTGCTTTCTCTAATGACGCAAAAAAAAATTCCTCCACTTCTTCCTTAGTAGAATCTTCTGTGTGATGACCCTAGGCACATATAAGTTTCCTTCTCCATTTCGCCATTTTGATATTTTTTCCCACATCACTCTTCTTGATACTGTGTGCCATTTAAGAAGATTATCCTCTCTATACCCACTTCTTCATTTTTCTAATCATCATTGCCTAAATATAACATTTTGTATTTGTTATTATCAAAACTCATATATTTTTGTCTTCTTTGTTTCAGTAACACCGGTTATGTTGACCTTGCATTTCTCCATTCTTCCCAATTTCAGTTCTTTCTACTGATTCCTCTTAGAATGATGATGTAATCTTGAATTCTTCTGATGGTGATTTACAGTTTGAGTCTTCTTTGATGGTTCATATATTACCTTCTTCTGACAGGTCGTTTCAGTAACTGCCTTTTTATCTCCTGATTTCCGTGAAGAGGACTGAAACCTTACATAACCAGCAAATGATGACATTATAATGTTAAAGCTTTTTATCTAGTTTGGAACAAGGTGAGAACATACAGTAATCTGCTTTAAGCATGAAGTGAATTAGAAGACTTAAAATGTAAGATGTGATGATGCTAGAGTCCTGACAGATAACAGATTATTTGGAGGAACATTGTTGTCGATAGGAAATTAGTAGTAATGTAAACGTTGCGTGTAATATTATCATACCCCCCCCCTACTTTTGAGGTTATATACAATTTGATGATATTCTCTCAAGGATGTTTTAGATATTATGAATATCCAACACAATTTTTTGTCTAATTTCCCATCAGTGACTTCTTCCAAAATGGTCAATTACGAGGGTGGTCTAAAAAAGTTCTCGGCCTAACAATGAAAAAATGAATTTATAATTTCAAAATTATTTTTATTTTTCAACATAATCTCCCTTAAGACTAATACGTTTATTTCAGCAATGCTCCGGTGCCATTATCCTGTCCTTGTAGTGGTTCTCAGTAAGATCTGCAAAATGCCCCACTACAGCTGCAATCACCTCTTGATTCTAAGAAAAACTGATGAACGAGGAACAGTTTTAGTTTTGGGAAGAGATAGAAGTCAGAGGGAGCCAAATCTAGGAAATAGGGTGGATGTTCCAACAATTCATAGTGCAGATCTCTTAATTTTCCCATTGCCAAAACACCTTTGTGGGCAGGTGCATTGTCCTGATGAAAGATGATTTTTTCTTCTGCAAAGTGGGTCTTTTCTCACGAATTTTTTCGTCTATTCTAGTTAAAAGATCAGAATAACATTCCCCGGTTATTGTTTTACCCTTTTCAAGATAATTAATAAAAAAATGCCTTTAGCATCCCCAAACACCGATGCCATGACCTTTCTTGCTGATGGAACCGACTTTGTCTTCTTTGGCACTGAACAACCAGCTTCTGTCCGCTGTTTGGATTCTGGTGTGTAATAGTGAATTTAAGTCTCATCCATAGTAATAAATCGGCACACAAAATCAGTTTTATTCTTGTTCAAATGCTCCAAGCACTGTTCAGAGATTTTCATGTGAGTGCGTTTTTGATCTGCTGTGAGCCAGCGCAGCACCCATCTTGCTCAAAGCTTTTTCATTTGCAATTCTTCATGCAAAATATATTATACACATTCTTTTGAAATACCTGTAGTCTCAACAATTTCACGGACTTTGACTCGCCGGTCATCCAATACCATATCATGCACTTGATCAATGATTTCTGGTGGTGTTACACTTTTTGAACCTCCTTCACATGGATCATCTTCAAGGCTGATATGACCCTGTTTAAACTCGGCAGCTCATTCCTCAATTGTTGAAAACAAATGAGAAGAGGAAGAGTGCTCATAAACTTTTATGAATTTCGAATGAATTTCTTTTGACGTTAACGTTCTTTTACGTAGAATTTTAAATACTCAATATTCAATACTCAATTTAATCCATTTCAAGGGTTACAGATTACACTTTCTTTAGACAGCTGTATAAAACAAACTACTTGATAGAATGACTTGCAATTTCACATTGATGCTTATGACAGACATACCAACTTAGAAAAAAAAAATCTTGCTGATAGTGTTATTATCTATGGTCGAGGCCGAGAACTTTCCAGACCACCCTTGTAGGAGTTCTGTAGGCTTCTTCTTGTCTCGGTTGATTTGTATTAGAGTGTTTCATTATTTTTTTGGGTTATTGGATTATATCCATTTAGTAAAGCTGTTTCTTTGATAATTTCCAATTCTTGTTTTAGAGATTCTTCAGAAGAACACATCTCCTGTGCTCTGGATACTAAAGATTTTATGATGCAGTATTTTTGATGCAGTATTCATATAATGACCTGAAAAAGTTGGTTTTGGTATGCTGGATGTGTACATCAAAAAAGGAAATACCTTTTGATGATTCTTTTTCTAGTGTGCTACGACAATTCAGGATATTGATTTTTTGTAGAAATGAGTAGAGTTCTGGTTCTTTGTAACTCCAGACTGCAAAGACATCGTTAACATAGCATAGCCAAATTGTTGGTTTTGGGCATGAGTAAAAAATTCTATCTTCTAGGTGTTCAAGAAAAAAAGTTGTCTATGTTAGGTGATAAGGGTGAGCCCATTGCTGTTCCTTCCTCTTGTTTATATATTTTATCTTTCCGTGGGAAGTAACCTGATGTGATTGCATATTTGAATAATTCCACTATGTCTGGTGGAAATTTTTGGGTTAACAGTTAAGATATTATCTTATAGGGTTAACAGGTTAGCCTTATAATTTACAACTTGCTACCTTCTACAAACAAACTTTCACCAATGATACTACATGGCATATACAAAGTATCATATTTGTGTAACACTTGACTTACTATGTACAAACAGGAAGATCTATTAATAAGCATATCTCTGAACATCAAGACATCTGGCTTATCAAACCACACAAATCTGGCCTTGCACAACATGGAATCAAAAATGCTAACCACAGGATCCAGTGGCAAAACACTAAGCTACTACATGGATCCATATATAAAACATGAATATAATAAATTTAGTTTAATCCTTTACCCAAGTGTAGGCAAACAACGTTTGTGCCTGAAGTAGTTCAGGACTAAGGCAACTCGTAGCAAAGGTGGACCAAGCTCTCATCACTCCTTGTCTCAGTATAGCCCATAATGCAAAGCACATCTCCTTGCGGACATGTATAAAGCTATGCATTAAGGGAAGGGCCACTATCCAGACCAGTTTCGACCTTTATTGAGGTCTCGTCAATCTGAGGCAGACCCAGAAGTGGTGATACTAAGGCAGAAGCAATGGAGAGGTCATATTTACTTATACGAGTGGCCAAAAGGTGTACCACCTTATTATTAATTTACTCTGGATTTAGAGAAAGATGTTGGAAGTTTATTTTCCACTTGGTTAGACTATAATAAATTTAGTTTAATCCTTTACCCAAGCATAGGCAAACAAAGTTTGCACCTGAACTAGTTCAGGACTGAGGCAACTCATAACAAAGGTGGACCAAGCTCTCATCATTCCTTGTCTAAGTATCTCCCATAATGCAAAGCACATCTCCTTGAGGACATGTATAAAGCTATGCATTAAGGGAAGGGCCACTATCCAGACCGGTTTCGACCTTTATTGAGGTCTCGTCAGTGAGAGGCAGACACAGAAGTCGTGATACTAAAAAAAAAATAAAATAAAATAAAACATGAATATTATTTTTGGTTAACTGCATGTTGGGGAACATACAGTTTTGTGTTCTATAAACACATGACTGTATACTTACAGGGATTCCAATTTAATCATGAATGCTATTGTTTTTCGAATTCATTTCCTATTATTGTTTAATAATTGTACTGATTATGTTTTATCATACATAGACAAAATATTTACATAATAAAAAAGTTATTTACTGTGGTATACGTGTTATTCTATAGCTATATATATATATATATATATAAAAAGGAAATTAAATGACTTTATACCGAGAATGACAAATTTATTTTTAAGATATGACTAGTTTCGTTGAAATACATCTTCTTCAGGTATCATAGGCAAAGAATAAAATAAAAAATAACAGACACATGAAAAAATACATTAACAGATCTAGTATAAAACAAGTACATTTAAAAAAAGAATGCATGCTAGAGTTCCAAATGAAGTTGACTACGTGCATGAGTTATTAGTGCTCCAGTATTGGACAGTGGCAATGTGTGCATCAGAAATATTATAGCTAAGGCTGTTATTAATATGAGACGAATCAAGCGATATATTTAGATTCAATTATTCTTCTTTCCAGTTCATCATAGCACACATGGGTATTAGAGGTTTTTTTCCAGTGAACGATGTGTTGGCAGCCATCATCTGCGTTGATGGAGAAGAGAACGTGGCTAGAGAGAGCGCTGGCTCTGGTTCTGTTGTAAGAAATGTCTCTTTGATGTTCTTCCATGCGTAAAAGGATGGATTTAGCAGTTTGGCCGTAATATGGAACTCAATTTTCTTAAAAAAGTCTTTCGTTAACAATGGATTCTCTCTTAAAAAGATTAATAAATTTCTCTCTGTCAACCACTCAACTGTTCTTGAAGATTTTTCTCCACCAAGAGGTTTTATTTCGTTACCATACATCAGCTCTCTCTCTCCCCCTGAAACTGGCAAAAATGCTTCAGAAATTCAACATTAGAACTTGCTTCACTATGTTCCCTAAACTTCATTCCGTACTAAGTAGACCTAAAATGAAACATCTTCCTACTCAGTATCCAGGAGTCTATAAGATTTTGTGTGATTGTGGAAAACTATATTACAGCCAAACTGCTAAATCCATCCTTTTACACATGGAAGAACATCAAAGAGACATTTCTTACAACAGAACAAGAGCCAGCACTCTCTCTAGCCACGTTCTCTTCTCCATCAACGCAGATGATGACTGCCAAAAAACCTCTAATATCCACGTGTGCTATGGTGAACTGGAAAGAAGAATAATTGAATTTAAAGAAATATCGCTTGATTCGTCTCATATTAATAACAGCCTTAGCTATAATATTTCTGATGCGCACATTGCCACTGTCCAATACTGCGCACTAATACCAGCTCACGCACGTAGTCAACTTCAGTTGGAACTCTAGCACGCATTCCTTTTTTAAATGTACTTGTTTTATACTAGATCTGTTAATGTATTTTTTCATGTGTCTGTTATTTTTTATTTTATTTTTTGCCTATGATACCTGAAGAAGTTGTATTTCAACGAAACTAGTCAATAAATTTGTCATTCTCGGTATAAAGTCATTAAATTTCCTTTTTTATATACAGTTCTACCGAGTAAATAATGAACATTAATATATATATATATATATATATATATATATATATATATATATATATATATATATATATATATATATACGAGGGCTGTTCAATAAGTAATATGACTAATTTTACTGTCGCGAAACCACTCATCACATATTAATTTCTGTGGAATAAAGAAATGTTACTGTCTGTATTAACAAAAGAGGTTGATAGATGGCGTATACGGGCTGATGTGCCAGAGTGTCACGTGACTAAATGCAAGCTTTTTTCGGCATGCCTACAAGCCGCGACCAGTCATCGAAATGGAAGTGTCCTTGGAACTGCATTATGCGATTAAATTTTGTGTGCATTTGCAAAAGTCGGCATCGGACACTTTTAACATGATACGCAAAGCTTTCCATGATGAAGCAATGCCGAGGGCAAGTGTTTTTCACTGGCATAAAACTTTTAAGGAAGGAAGGTAAAATGTGGAAGATCTTGAATGTGAGGGAAGATCTTCAACGTCCATCACAGAGACAATGATCAACACAGCAGCGATTATCATCAATGAGGATTGCAGAATTACAATAAGTCAGCTGCATGTTGTCCTGAATATTTCTGTGGGAAGTGTTCACTCAATCATGGCTGAACATTTGGGACTGAAATGTGTTTGCGCCTGATGGATTCCCAAACTCTTGACACCGGAGCAAATGCAGCATCGAGTGGATGTGTGCACAAAATGGAAAGAAAGACTGGAACAAGAAGGCGACAACTTCTTAAAACGCACCATTACAGCAGATGAAGCTTGGTTGTATCACTATGACCCTATAATGAAACAACAGAGCAGTGAATGGAAGCATCCGTCTTCACCTACCCCTAAGAAAGCAAAAACTGTAAAATCAGCTGGTAAAGTTATGACCATAATGTTTTTTGACTACGAAGGCATTGTTTACCAACACGCTGTAGAACCCGGGAATACTGTAAACTATGCGGATGTTTTACAGACAATGGTACAGCACGTCAAAAGGAAGCGTCCGTTGCTGAAGAATGGCTTCTTATTGCACCACGATAATGCAAGGCCACATATTGCTGGTTGTGTAGTGGACGTCTTGCAGAAGAACGACATAGATATCCTACCACACCCTCCATACAGTCCTGATCTCGCACCATGAGATTTCTGGCTGTTTCCTCAGCTCAAGAAACCACCAAGAGGCTGCCATTTCAAAAGCAACAAAGCATGTGTAAAAGCTGCGGAGGCAATTTTGAAAGAACTCTCAAAAAATGGACTTTCACATGTGTTTAAGAAGTGGACACAACGTTGGGACAAATATATCGCATCCCACTGTAGTTACTTTGAAAAAGACCATGTAAATGATGATGATTAAAGGTAATCTGTTTTCTGTATAAATATAGTCTTATAACTTATTGAACAGCCTACATATATACAGGGTGTCTCAAAAAAACGTATACACACTTTGAATGATCATAAAGTTGGTATTTATTATAAGACAGTTAACTTTCACATTGTAAAGTACACCACATAAATGTACTTTTCATCCCTCAACATTTGTATTCAAACTGATGACCGTTCTGGTCTGGGGACCGCTGATAACGTGCAGCAATGGAATTGCAAACACTGAGCATCATTCGTCTTGTAGCCCAGCTACAAGACGAAATGATGCTCTTTCGATTGCTGCTTTCAAGTCATCGACTGTTGCCAGTTTAGAAGTGTAAATTTTATCCTTGATAAATCCCCATAAGAAGAAGTCCATTGGCATGAGGTCTGGTGAACATGGGGGGGGGGGGGTATTCTACAGAACCTCTTCTTCCAATCCATCTGTTGGGTAGAGTCTCATCAAGATATGCCCTCACATCTCAATGGTAGTGTGAGGGTATCCCATCTTGTTGAAAATAAAAGTTCTCATCCTCAAAGTCCTCTTGAATACGTGGCATGACAGCTTCATGCAGCAAGTTCAAGTAATTGGCAGCAGTTACAGTACCGTCAAAAAAGAATGGTCCAATTAATCCGTGTGCTGATAAGTCGCCTCACACCGTTACTCCTGGTAAATTTACATGATGTTTCTCCATACCATGCGAATTCTCAGGTGCCCAATAAGTGCAATTGTTCCAGTTAATTGACCCATTTAATTTAAATGTGGCCTCATCACTCCACACAATTCGTCTTGGAAATTGTGCATCCTCTTCACATTTTTTCAACTACCACTCACAAAACTGCATTCTCCTATCCGGATCATCTTCGTCGAGAGTGTGTGCTCTTCTTGGAATGTAACTTTTCCAATGACTGCCCTTCAACATGCGATGGACACTTGATTTTGATACTGCTATCTCACGAGACGCTTGTCACACAGATTTTCTTGAACTTTGACGATACGTTTCAATCAACCTTTCTTCTGTTGAAGGCCTCGTAGCTGTTCGTGGTCTTCCTGAATGTTGCTTATGGACATTTCAAATAGTTCCATCTTCTTCAAATTTATCTCTAATTCGAGTGATAGTCTCGTAGGTGGATCTCATTGAAATTCTTTTCTAAACTCTTTGCACTTCCACTACGTTTTCATACTTCCAGTAGCATTTTAGGATAAATTTTCTTCCCTCAAAGCTTAGTCTGGTTTCAGCCATTATTTCAAATCTATTAACCTGCAAAATAACAAAAATTAAGTGAGTTATCAGCTGTTGAAGTGTGTATACATTTTTTTTGAGACACCCTGTATATATATATTATAATGTAATGTTGTTTCTTTTAAGGGTAAAATTTAAAAAAGATTATGAAGCTCTGAAATGCAGGTTAGAAACCCTTGCAGACAAGGTGTCATATGATATTATGGTAAGATATTTTACATTTTGCTGTTGATTGATGTTTTTAGAGTATTTTAAAATTTTCCATAAACAATAATGAAATGCATTTTCTGTATTTCCCATCTTCAGTACTAATGTGATTCACATAACAAACAGTAATTATAAAATGATTTATTTTAAATCAATATAGAAGAAAAAAAAAACAATTTTTAATATATTTTCATTTAATGTTTTGAAACAAAATATCATTTGCAACCCATTCTTGCATTTTATTTTATTATTTTATATTTTTACAACTTCATTATTATTAATAATGTTATACAGGTATTCTCCAGACTACAGTCATCCAAAGTGGTGACCAAACTTTTCTTAAGAAAATTTCAGTTTATTTTACTGTATTATAAAAATGCCATAAAACTATTTAAAACTACACTTTGAATACACAACCTGTTATTGAGATACATGTAATAACCTCTTAAGATGCACAACTCTTCCATCTTAATTCTTTAAGATGGGTATCAACTATCTGTACATATTTCCTGATTTCTTTCTTTCCTTTCAGCAGTTGTAGTTATAGTGTATAACTTATTGCTTATTCCATTTTATTTGCACCTGCATTAACTTTTTTCTTTTGTTGTGACATTCAATAAAAAAAAATCCCCATACATTTTAAACTAAAAAGCACTAGTGATTTGGATAGTAATACGAGGAAAAGAAAAGCCACTGATTTGAAAAAAAAAAAAAAAAAATCTAGCCCTTGTGAAACAGTATCAAGCCTGACAAATGGTGAGGCTTCTTTAGCATGCAGTTTTAACTTATCAAAATCCACAGTCAGCATCATAATAAAGAAGAATGAGTGTATTATAGATGCTGTTAAGGGTAAGACACTACTTTTTTAAAAATGGTGTAGTGCCTTTAACATCCCCAATACCTATCACTAGTAAATCACTTGAAAATGAGGAAGAAGATTATGATGTTTTTCAGGTGTCTTATGTTTTCCATCCAGTTAGATGTGAGCTTAAATCCTGCTGTAGTCATGGATGTTTGTCAATGCCTTTAGATAGTAATGGACACTAAACATGATGATAAACTCTTTCAGTGGTAGCCAATTTTAAATAGAATGATGCAAGAAATTTCAAAATATATTTGTGCTTTTGTTTCTCCTCATGGTACTGGTACCCGAGAAGGACAGCAATTCTTTGAATTATTAGAGAGGATAGCTGGCTTGATGAAATCAAAAAGCCAGTTCTTATTGGAGACACAACAGAGTAGGACTTGTTCCAAGAAAATTTGAAGGAAAGAGCAGAGATATTAATAATGATGAGTGCCTGCTGGATGTCATTAATGAATAGTCCACATTTACAACATAAATATATTCTTAAATTAATGTGGGGACAGGAAACAAAATATTGCGAGTCTTATTGATTAGGTTATGGTTGCTGGTGATATCTTCAAACTCATTTCAGAATTCAAGAATACTGAATGTAGGTGATTCAAAATAATAAATGTCATGATTTTCTTTTGAGCAGGATAAAAAAATGAGTATCACATTGAAAAGAAAAATGTGTATCAAAAGTTTTAAAAAGGATCAAAAGGTTGAAGGATAGATTGAAGATTTGTGGGTTATAGAAATTTGATAGGCAGAATAGGGTTGGTATCATAGAGACATGGAAATTGCCTTAAATATTTTTGTAGGATTTGATATAGAGGAAATTTTTTAGTGTAGGACTGGTGTGTTTGTGCGTGGGAGAGAACTACTGGGTCATCCCTGAAAATTGAGCTAAGGTATAAGGAATATAATTTTTGCTTATGTGTGTGGAACAGATTGCCAGAATCTATTGTGGATGCATGTTGGTGAATAAGTTCAAAGTGAAGTATGATGGATGTAGTGCAAATGTTGGCTGTAGCTTGGAATAATATGTTTATGGTGAATCTACAGACTTCATGGAGTTGCCCATCTAATAATAATAATATGTGGACTCTGGACTCGAATACACAAATATTATAGTAGAAAAAGGAGAGAATTTTTGAAAAAAGAAAAGATAATAATGAAGAACCTACCATAGGTCCAGTTGGCAAAAGTGTGAAAAGTTACTGTATATTATAATCATTTGGATGTTTTGGTTGAGAGTCAGGGTTAGGAATCACATTGAAAATATTTAAGATTGTTAGTTTAATTGATAAGGCAAAAAAATAATGATATTCTTGGATCACTGTTGAGAGTGCTCTGCAAAGATAAGTTTTTTTTTTTTCATTTATTTTTATTTGAAAAAATATCAATATCGATTTATAAACTAAACATAATTTAGATTTAGTTAGGTTTAGTTTAGTTTAATTTAGACTTAGTTTATATTAAAATATTTAGAGTATTCTATATAATGCGATGAAATACTATCAGTGTTATACATAACAGGTGTTAATTTTGATGCTCTTAAAATAAGTATTTTTATTAATTGTTAATCAATGAGTGTATGCATACTTAGTATTGATGTATTGAAAAGTTTGTGTGTGAAATATAGCATTCGAGTAAGTTCTTTGTGTATGTTTGACTTCAACAGTTTTATTTAAGGAATACATATCCATACTTGAAGTAGAAAAAGCCATCAAAGGCTTGAAATGTGGAAAGGCAGCAGGAGTAGATGATATTCGACCAGAAATGCTGAAGTATGGTGGTATAAGAGTCTTACAGTGGCTGCACTGCATAGTTCAGAAAGCCTGGACAGAGGGACGAATTCCCGATGATTGGAGTAGAGCTCTCATAGTACCCATATATAAAAAGGGAAATAAAACTGCATGTGAGAATTACAGAGGTATTTCCCTACTGAGTGTTCCTGGCAAGATCTATGCAAGTATACTTGAGAAACGGTTGAGAAGAATTGTGGAAGAAAAGCTTGGTGAAGAACAAGCTGGATTCAGGCCAAATAGAGGCTGTCAGGATCAGATCTTCACTTTACGACAAATAGTCGAGAAAGCATGGGAATATAACAGAGATCTGTATTTAAGTTTTGTCGATTTGGAAAAGGCATATGACAAGGTGCCAAGAGAGAGAGAAGCTATTCAATACGCTGCAGTTATATGGTGTCAATGGGGCATTATATCAAGCAATACTTAGTCTTTATTTGAGTTGTAAGTCAGCAGTTAGAATTGAAGTACAGGGAGATGGTTTAATGTTAAATCTGGTGTGAGACAAGGATGTACATTATCCCCTCTGTTATTCATTATCTATATGGATCACATTATGAAAGAATGTGGTATTAAACCTGATATCAAAATTGGAGATTTTAATATCAGCTCTTTGCTTTATGCGGATGATGTTATACTTCTAAATAAATCTGCTACAAGTCTGCAAGATTCTCTGACTAAATTGAATAGCTTTTGTAATAGATATGGTATGAAGGTCAGCAATAAAAAGACAAAGACAATGAAAATAGGCAGAATCATTGAAAATGTTAACTGTGTTGTGAATGGAGAACCTGTGGAACAAGTAAAACATTTCAGCTACGTAGGCACGATTTTTACTGAAGATGGTAAATTAAATATAGAAATAGACAATAGAATCAGCAAAGCTGGTATGGTGGGAAGTCAATTGAATAAATTCATATGGAATAAGAAAGAAATTAGTCGGAATACTAAATTAGCTGTATACAAGACAGTGTTCAAACCAGTTTTAACTTATGGATCTGAGAGCTGGGTCAGAAGTAAAACACTTGACCAATGACTAGAGACCGCAGATATGAGAGTCCTGAGAAAGATTAGAGGCGTGAACAGATGGCATCAATGGCAATATCATATTAAAAATGAGGATATTAGGAAAGAACTTGACATTGTCAGCATCTAGGAATGCGTTAGCAGAGCTAATCTCAGGTGGTATGGTCACTTAAATAGAATGGGAGAGGAAAGATTAGCAAAACAAGTGTTCTCTGCCAGGTTGGCAGGAAAACGACCCAGAAGAAGACCAAGATATAGGTGGATTGATACGGTACAAAGTGCCTTAGACGATAGAAATATAAGATCTGATAATGTTGGAGTCTTGACAAGTAACACACTGATTTGGAGGAAAATTGTAGATAGGAAGTTAGTAATGATGTAATTTTTTTCATGTAGTACTATCATATCCTGTACATCCCTTGAGGGTACATGGCAGGAATTTGATGATGATGATGAGAGTGGAACTATCACCAACTTATCCATACATGTTAGTGTTCTTTGTATTATAGCAGCAGTTTTTTGGGAAATCCTTACTACTTTTGTAATGTGTCCCCTGACATATTATAGTTTGTGCTTTAAACTGTTAGTTATCTTTACCTTTGAAGATGTTAGTCTAATGACTAACGAAACTTGTCGGGTTTGTTTTTTAGTATTTAATATTTTAATATTTAATATTATTAAATACTAATTTTTTAGTATTTAATATTTTAATATTTATTACATAATATGTAGGATGTTGTCAAGGTCTATTTTGTTTTAATCAGCAAATTTTGTCTGCAAATTCTGCATGTCATCCATCTCATTTTTTGAGATGGATGACATACAGAATTTTACTGTATATAACAGCCAGTGAAGGTAGGTTTGCAATAAACAGGTAATTAGTACACCAGTTGGAGATCAGGAGAGAAAGAAATCCAAGAAGCTATTTTTCCATCCTTTTCTATCTTCATGGTGAAGTTTGATGTGGGAGTGTAGACCACTGATTTTAGTTACATCTTAGTACATCGTAGATATTATGGAACCAACTAGCATGTTAGAGTAAAACTTCAGTTTAATATAAACAAAAATAATCACTTGACGTTTTTCAGAGATGGTCATCATATGTAGTATACACATATATGCAAAGAAACAAGCTGCTGTTAAACTTTGATAAATTGAGATTCCTAAGAATTCTAATTTTATCATCGTTTAACAGGAAAAACCTTGTAGAGAATATGCTTGCTTCTAGGTATGTGTTGTATGCAACTGGTAAAATATAGATTACATTATTATAAAGAAAAAAGATTGTGAATATTTCAAGGAAGGAATACTTACTTGATTGTATAATGCCAGTGATACGTTATAAATCAATAATATTTTGTTAGAATTGATAATACAATGTTTGTAGTATGACTTGCATTAAGCTGCTGTGAACAAAAGTTCAAAGTGCACGGGCATGCCGACGGAGAGAGAAAGGTTGCCCCCAGGCAGTCACACGCCCATGGCATGTGCAGAGGTGAGTGGTTAGAAAAAACAAATGAGACAAGACGAGACCCACATGTGAGAAATTATGCATGTTGGGTGAGCTACGTGAGTTATGGTGATTGCCAATAGGGGAGATGATATAAAAGGGTTAGGACCCCCCCCCACACACACACACAGGGCTTTTTTTCTCTTCTCTCTTGGCTAGTGGTCTCGTGTATTCTGGTGAGTAGATGTTTGCATGGAGGAGTGTCTCTGTCCAGGAGTGCTCGGATGAAGGATCAGTGAAGAGTTCTGTTAGGAATCCCGAGGGTGGTAATCGGATATGCTGCTTACGAGCTGGAAGGATCACGTGCTCCTAATTGTACGTTGAAAGAACACATCTCCGTTCGACTGACGGGCAATCCATGGAAGGGGTTTAACATCTAGGCAACAGACCTCACAGAAGCAGAATCGCCTTGCGCCATGCGTACAGTAATGTTGAAAATTCTTTGTCTATATAATGTGTATAAGAAAACTAAGATGTTATAAAAGAGATTAAGGGAGATTGAGGACTTTCATATAATTAAGACAGGACTGTAGCACCTTAATATTAAAACACATAGTGAGGCAACTCCTATACGGTTAAACTAATGTGTATGTTTTTGAAAGTATTTAGAAGGTTTAGTCTGAGTAATGCGATATGATATAAAGATTAATGTGAATATTGCAGTCAAGTTTTGTCAGTTTGTGAAATAACATATTGATGTTGCTGCTTGATATCCTTACTTAATAAGGATACCTATAATTTTCTCTGATTAACATTGAAGTTTTGAATTGAGTTTCTTTGTATTGTAAATTGTATTAATGTGTCCAATAAACCTTTGTTATCTTTAATCTGAGTATCTAAGTATTAGAATCTGATGCACCACTTGCAAAAAGATACGAATCTAAGCAGGAGAAAATAGATTATGTTATAGGTTACGATTGCAAATCAGTAGTCATTATAGTACACCTTTGAGATCACTTCTTGATTAAGACATGTTTAATTTATTCTAATAGCTTATGTGGTACAGCATAAAAATATAAATATTCCTAATGCTTTAAGAGTAGTGAGATTTCAAAGACTTTGCCATACTGGTTTTGGCTCGACCCTGAAGCAATTCCTTTGTGTTTAGAGGTACCACGTGACTCCTTAGGAAGGACCCAACATATAGTACATTATTAATAGAATTTAAGAAAGTGGGACACAACACTGCACTACAATCTATATGGCATGCTAAAGTTACTGGTCAACCATTAAAACTATTGGCCTGACCTCTGGTAGAAAAAAAAAACTTACTACATCAAAGCTAGTTCTATTATTATTATTATCTATTATTACAAAATTAAATTAAGCTAGAGAGCAAATTTGCAGACAAAATAGGTGATGTAAGTGGCAAAATCAGAGTTTATCTTGAGGAAAAGCTGAATAACTGAAGAATTTCAGCAAGTGAAACATTTGTAAATAAGGTCAAATGCCAAAAATACCATAATATTAAATGGGCCGTAAGGATAAGTTTTTTTAAATTTTGGTCTAGAAACCAGAAGAATTTTTTTTATAAACAAGTGGGAATGGCCAATCAATGCTTAGAGTTGTGATATAAGAATTTTGCTAGACAACAAAGAGTACATTTGATACAGTCAGTGATGGGTCTAAGTGGAACATCTTTATGGATTTTTGGCAGACCATAGAAACAAGGGGTTCTTCCAAAAAGTCTTCGGTATTTTGATATCTTTGTCTCAACTAAATTCATCTGGTAGATAATTCTTTTTGTTGATCTGGCTATTAACTGGGTTATGATTTTCTTGGTAGATGGTTCTGTTGCATAAAAGAAGGGATTTTTTTTGTTGTAATCAGAGGTATCCATAACTACAATGCCTCTTTCTTTGTCAGTTTTAATAATAGTTAAATGGCTGTTGCATCTCAAGAATTTCAAAGCTTGAAACTGTGTGAAAGATTAGAAGGGAGGAGCTTAGCTTTAGTAATACAGAAGGCACTTCAAGATGGAACAAGATGGCATCATTATTAGAGGGGGAAATTCTTTGTTAATTTTTTTCGACAAATTTAAACGTAACTCATCTACCCTCTTTGGTGATGATTTCAACAAGCTTCTTTTTGAAGTTTCTTCTCTACTACTCAATACCAAGCTTCTCCCTTCTAACTTTGATCACCCCCCCCCCCCACACACACCAGCATAGTTTAAGGCTTTGAAATTCTTTGATTGTTGACTGAGGGCTTTCACCTGATATTGAAAGAGAGTTCTCTTTATTAGTTAATACAAAAAATGATTAAAAAAAACAAAACAAGAATCATTAATTAAGCAAATCACTAATTTTCAGTAATTAAGCAAATGTAAGTTGACATCATGCTTTTGCATTACATATAGAATTACATAATGCAGAACAGTATTCTATTATTTCTCATAGGTCTGCTATATTTGAGTCCAGACCTTGGGCCTAAATCTAGGGCTAATGTTCAGAGCAGACCCACAGTTGTAGAGACTTACCACTTAATATTCAAGATATTTCTGTTTAATATATTCCTGTAGCTTTTTTTTCTGTTTGAAATATAGTCTTTTTTTTCTTTTTCATTTCTCTAAAATAAAAACTTATTTTTCTCTTTCACAGGTACCTTTTGGTACTCAAGCCATGATGCCTGGAAAACTCGTTCATACCAATGAAGTTCTGGTACTTTTGGGAGACAACTGGTTTGCAGAAAGATCAACAAAACAGGCTGCAGAGATAGCTGATCGTCGAATTAAACGTAATGCTACATTTTTTTTCAGTTTTTTTTTAAATTTTTTATGTTGCTCCCATCCATGAAAGGTTATTTACAAACCTATAGTACATTTTATACTATGGGTGGTCTCAGGATTTTTTTTTATATTTTTATTAATTTGTATATATATTTAAAAAAAAAAAATCAGCTAACGTCTTTTTATTCCTGTATAGGGAGTAGGCGAGGCCGTTTAGCCCTATCTAACTTTTGGAGACTGAGTGAGCAGTTCAATCTCCACTAGCTGGCCCAAGGCTATCACTAATTAAGCAGCATGCAGTGAAGAGAGATGGCTGAACAAGTGCTGCCATCTCATGGTCTCTAATCCTAACACAATATATATATTTAATGTCTGAACTGTTTTGAATTTTTAATTTATTTTTTACACCCTGCTCTAGAGACCAAACATTGAATTGTAGTTGTTTGGGAATACTTCATGAGGAAGGCTGTTCCAGAGGACAAAGGTGGATGGAATAAAAACAAGGAAGAAGAGAAGTAGTTTCGGTGTGTTTGCATTTGCACAGTAAAGGGATGCTTGGCAGTTGCTGCTCTTATATTAACAGGTGCAATAGAAAGTAGAGGAATGATGGTTGCCAATTCACTGTAGCAGCAACCATGGAAGTACCTGTAGAAGGGACACAGTGCGAAACACTGCACCTGTGAGATAGAGGTTAAAGTGAATTTTTAAGAGAGGGATCATCTATGAGCGTAATTGTTTGCCTCTGGATGGCATCAAAGATTTTAAGGGAGGTTTAGGTGCACCACCCTAAACATGTGAGTAGTATTCTAAACATGAGCAGATTTGGGATTTATATATAGTTAAGAGTTAGTTGGGTGTAAAGTAGGGTCCTGAATGAAAGAGAATGCCGAATTTCTTGGATGTGATGTGTCTATCCCAGGTATCCATATGTGATATTACTAAGGATCAGGGCAGGTGAGCTGGGATCTCATTTGCAGGAGAAAGCGAAGCCTGTGTTTTGGTAGCATTGAAAATGACAAGGTTGTCCTTGCCCTATTGAAGTATGTAAATCAATGTTTAAGTCACTAGTTGTAGGTGATTTTTTTAGCCTGGGATGTCAGAGTACTGCATGGTACTCTCAAATGAGTAGGATGAATGGAGAGTACTGTCATCTGCAAAGCTGTGGATAGGATTAGTGGTCATTTATGTACAGGAGATAGCTAATAGGTGATAGGATAGAGCATTGAAGCATTCCAGCTTTGTTGTGAAGCTTGAAGAGAGGGAGCCATCTACCATGCTTGCAGAGAGAAAGCTGCCTATCCAATTACAGAGGGTGGCAGGGAGACCAAATGATGGCAATTTGTTAGTAGGCCTTTATGCCTCACACGATTAAAAGCTTTGGAAATGTCAAAGGTGATGGCACAAGTTTCTCCAAACCTTTCCACGTATGTGTTCACCACTGGACATGTACTGTAGAAAGCTACAAGGTCAGCTGCGGATCTTGAATGGCAGAATCCATACTGGTGATTGCTGATTAATTGGTGGGCCTCTGAGTAGTGGAGAAGTTGACTATTGATGACTTTCTCCATTTTTTGATGAGAACAGAGGTAATAGCAGTTGGTCAGTAGTTTGATAGTAGAATTCTATCAACTTTTTTGATTCCATGCACTGGAATAAGTACTAGATATGTATAATAAATTATAGAGATGATGCTGATGCAGAATAGGTATTAGATCTGGAGCGCAATGTTTGAGAACAATTGGAGAGATGCCATCAGCACCAGAAGACTTTTTAGTATCCAAGTTATTTAGTAGTTTTCTGATGTATTTTAGTCAAAAAACTATAGGAGGCATTTGGTGCTTGGATTCTGGTATGGTAGGAGGTGATTTTCCTTGGTCATTATGCAGGAGTTTGAGATAAAGAGTGATACCAGGAGGTCATTTTTATCTTTGAGTGAAGTAACAGTGATGCCATCAGGATGTAAGAGAGAGAGAGAGAGAGAGGTGGAAGTGCAGGAGAGCACAAATTTCATCCAACAGCCTTAGCAAGTGACCAGAAGGCACAGCTTCCATTTGGACAGGAGGCAAATTTTCTGCTGTTGGCCTTGATGGAATCTGATTTGGATCTGACGTTCACCTGGGAGATGGCCATGGAATTATTCTTATTAAAATTTGACTGGAAAAAAATGTTTTTGCAGATAAGTTGAACAATTCATAAAATTTAAAAGAATTGCAGCGAAGTGGTGTCATTCACTTCCAGTTAAGTTTGTAGATAAAACGTGGTCTGCTAGGTTAGATTTCTCATATGTTGAAGAAAATAAATATAATTCATATATTTTCATTTGTTTATTTGTTTTATTTTAGCAACTTTTCCTTGAGCTTGTAAAACCAGAGCATTTTGCAAAAAAATGGATTTTATTCTTTAGTGTAGAATGAAACATCATTTTCACACTTGATGTAGAACAGTTGAGTATCCTTAAGGGTATTCAACTGTATTGTATTATTGTATTGACATCTACATTCTGTAGCACTTATATATATATATTTGATGAAACGGGTTTAATTGGCTATATAACATGATTAAAAAAAATTTAATAACTAGAATGATGATGGAACTAATGCATTCAAATAATAAATAATATTTTTTCTATTTTGGTATCTCTCGGCTTCTAGTAATTAAAATTTTTAATCATATATATATATATATATCATATCTTATGCAGCCATTTATGATAGCAAGTTGTTATCATTAAACTATTTTAGCTCAGTAAGCTAGTCTTGATATGGTCATAATTTGCCTATCGGGAGATATGATTCTCTGTGAATATATTGTCCTGTGAAAAGTAGATATTTTGTAAACAGTGAAAATTAAAGATTTGTATGAAGCCATGAGACAGTCTCAAATGTCAATGTAGTATTAATTTCTTTTTTTCAGTAGTGAATTTCATACATTGGTGAATATCATTAGTGTTTTGTAGGAGTGTTTAAAGCTCAGTTTCAGAGGATGATCACACATTGAAGAAGAATATTTAATTATAATTGTTCTCTTCAGTATGAGAAATGTAGTTTAGCAGACTGTGTGATTGTTTGGAACCAAACATGGAACTGCTTCATTGCAATTCTTTTAAATTCAAGAGTCATTCAAAGATTCTTGATAAGAATTTCTCCATTGACTAATTTTTGATATGAATAATGCTGTTTCTACCTTGAATAGAAATATTATATTATATATTTTTTGTTGTTGTTGCTAAATTTTAATTTATTGTATTCCTTGAGGTTAGTCATAACCTTGTCAATAACATTATCTGGTTGTCATTTGCACCCATTACCTTGTATTTTGCATGCTCTTTTAATTATTTAGAATGGATACAAATGTTTTTGTGTCAGTGCCCTTATAGTTTACTGTTTGTGTCTATTTGCGTTTATTTTATGTTTCACAAAAACATCCAAGTTGCAAAATTGCTAAATAAACTTAGCTATGCTACATTTGATCTGAAAATAGTTTCAGCATGTTGCTATGTTTAGTTGCTTATAATAGTATTTGTTCTAATTTTTTTTTTTTTTAAATAAGCTGTAGTTATTATAACAATCTTCTATTATAATTTTTGTTGAAGATAAGATTTTGTAGATCCAATTGCACCAATTTTAAATTTTCATTCCTTATATTCCATAATTTGCTATATTCCATATTCCATAATAAGCTAGTAATTGACTAGCTTTTTCAAGGCTTACACAGTACAAAAAAATTATAAATGCAAAAAAGTTTAAGAATAAAAAAAAACATTAGTACTTGTTAGGTAGCTAAGGTAACACGTTCGCGTGACATTTCTACTCAGTATCATGAACACTTGTTACATGCAAATGCATAGTATGATTATTCGTGTACTGTAGTTCTGTTGAACTGAAGGAATTAATTAGATTTTTCCAAGTATTGTTCAGTATGGCCCCTTGATTTCTGTTTAGATTGCTGCCTATACATAGCACTACTGCTGCTTCTTTAAATAATCAATGTCTGTAATCTTCGTCTACGTAGAGCATAGAGCTGTTATTCCAATCTATAGTGTGGTTCGAAGTTGAAAAGTGATGTGCTAACCCGGAGGTGATTGTTCTGTTGTGATTTACATCGCCAACATGTTCTTTCTGTCTTATATCCAGGCTTCTTGAAGTTTGTGCAATGTAGGAAAGACTGCACGTGCATGGAATATTATACACACCTGGATATTTATAAAATGGAACACTGTCTTTAGGAGATCTTAGAACCTGTCTGATGCTAGTAGTTGGTTTAAATACAACCCTAATGTTATGGGCCTTTAACAATCTCGCAATTTTGGTGGAAATTGAACCCATAAAGGGGATGACTGCTGTTGAAATTTGGTGGGAGACTGTTCTTTCTTGTTGGTTATCTTTGTATAGAAATTTGTTGATGATGTTTCGAGGATAACCATTTTGCTATAGTGTTATAGCGATTTGAGACAGTTCTGTTTGAACTTCTTCATCGTCGAAGATAAAGTTTCTAGCTTGATTTCTCAACATGTGGATGATGCTCTGTTTATGTGACCTATGATGGTTTGAAGAGTAATGTAGATATCATCCAGTATCCATAGGTTTTTTGTAAATGGAAAGTTTGATATTGTTACCTTGTCTTTTAACTAGTATGTCCAAGAAGTGTAGCTGTTTGTTGTTTTCTACTTCTAGAGTAAATTTGATTTTATTGTGGAGCGCATTGATTCTATTGACAAACATATGTAGGTTTTCCATGTTGTCTTGTCATATGATGAAGATATCGTCTACATATCCCATATTGAAGGTTTAGGAGGAGTAATGCTGGTGAAGATTTCATTTTCAAATTTCTCCATGAAAAGGTCTGCACATGGTGGTGACAGAGGGCTGCCCACGGCTAGGCCTTCTAATTGTTTGTATACCTTGTTGTTAACTTTGAAGAAATTTGATTGTAGGCAATGCTTGAACATCTTTGTAATATCAGCATGAAAGAGATCTTTGATAATGTTCATGACTTCTTCTACTGGTACATTCATGAACAAGGATACTACTGTTGGATCCTACTTCTTCTTAATCTGTACCTTGGATCCGACTTGTTAGTCACTAAGATGTTCTTAGACAAAATAGAAGGTTGCTAGTTGATTTCTAATTCAAATATAAAGAAAATTTATATTTAAAGACTGCGCCACTTTATATTTGAATTAGTTCAAGAATTGAAGATAAACCAACTCTCAATTACACTTCCTTTTTACATTGTTATTATATATACTGGCCGAGTATATCTGACTTAACTTAATTCACCCGCTTTGGTTCGAATATTTTATGAATGGTGAAGTAAAAGAGATTCAGGCAAAATACAACTTTTGATTAACAAAAAGAAACATTTAATTTTAGAATCACAAATTTTACACTTAACTTCAAATCACTAATTAAGTTATTAGAAACACTTCAGCCTTCCTGGCAATACAGTCATACAAACTCAGAAAATGGTAATTCTGCTATCTCTATTACAGTTTTCTCATAGTTCCAAATACAATAAAATTGCAGTAACACCTCTTCACAAACAAACACTTTTAAATTTACACTTCAGCTAATTTTCACCAATAATTACTGTTAATATAAGGAAATTCTAGGATGAAACTCACACACTTCTCTGTATAGAAATATTAATAGTTGGAATAATCTTACCGATAATCTTTTTTCTTCATAAACTTACACACAAACATTTTTTTATAACTGTAAACACTTTAACAGTATACGGCACTCATTAAATAAATCTTCTAAGCAATAACTGAATTAATCGTCGATCACTATACACATAAACAAACGTTCTTGCATGAAATACTACTGATCACTTATGAATTAAGGCAATACACAATAATTCCTTAACTTGAGGTTTTATATGCACAGCTGTTCATTCTTCCTGCATTCATTTAATTCTTTAGGCAATATATTTCTAAGCACAGCTAACGGTAAACTTCAATTTTACAGCCTCTACTATTCCCTAATAACTCTGTGCTTTGCTTCAAGGTTCTGTATGTCCTTGAAAGGTCAGCCCTGAAATTGAATCTCAACTCAAATATCGCTAGTCTATTTAGTAGTCACTCAGCTGTCTTCCGTAGCTATAATTGTTATTCTATGCCTCTCGACTAGTAGACTTTATTAGCTGCTTGAGTGACTTGCCGACTCGCTATTATCACACTGTGATTCCCGAATGCTGAAAGCTCCGATTCCAACCTAATGCCAATCCTCTCCTTTTTCTTTCTCTTAATAATCTAATCTCCCCTTAATTCATTCATAATTTCAGCATTCATCGCTTATATATCTGTTCTTCCCGCCTAAATTATTCTTGTGATTTTCCTTCTAAAACTCTTTTCAATAAACCTTCTCCTCACGTGGTGTTCCAAAACGTGCTCGCTCACTTACATACGTCTCCATGACAGCAAAACAAAACATAATAAAATTGAGGTATTGCATAACGCTAAACTTCTATAAATAGGAATAAATAAAGAATATTTACATTTCAATTAATGGGCAGTTAATTTATCAAATATAAATTCTATATTAACATAGAAATAAGCTAAATAGCTTGATAATATTTTAGCACAGAGTTTTTCTACTATTAATACATATATTCTTGATTAAATAATTAAATATTAGATAAAATTAAAGGTAATTATATGAATATTAAATTGTAAAATAAGTTGTTTACATTAAATAATATTTACAAGTCTAGCCTTTGTGATGGAAGATCATGTTGGATTCTGAAGCAAATAATATCTATATATTCAGAATCCAATATCTATATATTCAGAATCCAATATCTATATATTCACAATCTCTATATATTCAGAATCCAACACTACGTCTAGACTGGCCATTATGTCTGTTTGTGTTATCTTCACGTTTTTGAGTTTGTCAACAAAGTTTTGAGAATTTTTTATGTAGGATTCTGTTTGTCTAATTTTTCCCTTAAGTAAGTTTGTTAAAGGCCCATAACATTAGGGCTGTATTTAAACCAACTACTAACATCAGACAGGTTCTAAGATCTCCTAAAGACAGTGTTCCATTTTATAAATATCCAGGTGTGTATAATATTCCATGCACGTGCGGTCTTATCCTGGACAAAGTTCGAGAAGTCTGGAAATAAGACAGAAAGAACATGTTGGCGATGTAAATCACAACAGAACAATCACCTCCAGGTTAGTACATCACTTTTCAACTTCAAACCACGCTATAGAGTGGAATAACAGCTCTACGTAGATGAAGATTACAGACATCGATTATTTAAAGAAGCAGCAGTAGTGCTACGTACAGGCAGCAACCTAAACAGAAATCAAGGGGCCATACTGAACGATACTTGGAAAAATCTAATTAATTCCCTCAGTTCAACAGAACTACAGTACACGAATAATCATATTATGCGTTTGCATGTAACACGTGTTCATGATACTGAGTAAAAATGTCACGCGAACGTGTTACCTTAGCTACCTAACAGGTACTAACGTTTTTTTTATTCTTAAACCTTTTTTGCATTTATAATTTTTTTGTACTGTGTAAGCCTTGAAAAAGCTAGTCAGTTACTAGCGAAACCGGTAGGCAATATTGTACGAACATACGTATGAAATAAAAATCTATGGTCAGTTTAACAATAAGTCTTATATTTTGTAACATTTTATGACCAAAAACATGTATAATTTAAATAATCATTTATTATTATTTTCTTTTTTTTTTTAAATTATGTACAGTTTTTAAAATATTCATTGTTCTTTTTTAAAAAAGATTTTTTTCCAATATTTAAAACTTTAGCATTGTCCTTGATTAGGAGAGGGATGGAGGGGAAAACATACATTAGATTTATTTAGTATATAACTGTTGTTCATTAATAATGTCTGTTCCAAGAAGCTAAAATATATAAAATTTGCTCTTCTGAATTTCAGAATGTGAGAAAATGTTGGAAGAACTTGAGAAGGAGAGGCAACAATTTGAAAACTGGATGAAATATACTAGCCAAATAGAGGTGATTTTAAATGATATTTATTTATTTATTTATTTTTAATCTTTTTTTCAGCATTTTAGTTCCAGACAGTCCTGGGGTCTGCTGCTGCTTCTACTTCTAATTTCTTCTAAATTCTTCTAATTTTCTTCTACTTATTTATATCTTGGGCATCCTTCCTTTCCATTCCAACTTCTTCTATATCCCTTTTGATGTTTTCCTGCCATATTTTCCTTGGTCTTCCTTTTCTTCTCTTACCCTTCACTTTCATTGTTATGACTATTTATATTGGGTGGTCTACCAGTCTTCTCTATACATGGCCAGCCCACCTCAGTCTTCTTTCTCTCACTTTGTCGCTAATTTTTCTAACCCTCATCTCCTTCCTTATATCTTTGTTCCTCCTGTGTTCCATTCCTTGATGTTCCATTAACCCTCTTAGCATTCTCATCTCTGTTCTTTCCAATTATTCTCTGTATTCAACTGTATTCTCTTTGTTGCCCGTGACTCTGCTCCTTACAACAAGGCCAGTCTAATGGCTGATTTATGTATACTTGTTTTTACTTGTTTCAGTGAATTTTTGTTGTATGTCACTCCTGACATCTTCTTCCATTTGGTCCAACCTGCCCTGATTCTTTCTCTGACTGCCAAGTTACATGTGCCTTCTCTCTCTTTGGTTAATCCCAGGTACCTAAAATGGCTAACTAATTTCAAGATACCCACCCCACCTCACCCATCCTTTATACTAACTTTGTCATGTCTTTCCCTCTCACTAACCATTACTTCAGCTTTCCTAGTATTTATCTTCAGACCAGCATCTTCCAAGGTATTTTCATCATCACCATCACTAACCATGAGCTCACTGCCTGTTGGTGTCCGATGCCTCCTTCACTATCTTCTTCCACCTTTGTCCAGTGCACATGTCACAGTTTCTGTACACCCATTCCATCTATCCATTCTCTGTATGGTCTACCTCTTCTGTTTAAACCATCCAAAATACCAAACATAAAGGTCTTTATCTTCTGGTTCTCACTCATTCTACAGATGTGTCCAAATAATTGCAGCTTCCATTTCATAATCTTCTACATTAGATTCTCTTTTGGTTGTATCTTTCGATAGAGCTCTTCATTTGTGATTTTCCATACCCATCCTATTCTTAGAATCTTCCTGTAACAAGTTCTTTCAAATGCCCACATTCTTTTTCTTGATTCCTTATTTATTACTCATGATCCATATAGTACACTGCTAAAGATGCATGTTTCCAGTACTTTTAGTTTTGTTTGCAGGCGGATCACTTTACTTTTCCAGATGTTATCCATGGCCTTCAGATTTGTTCTTCCCTTTGCACTCCTGATCTTTATTTCTTTTTTACAGTCTAAATTGTACGTCATTTTACTTCCCAAATATGTGAATTGTTCTACATTTTCTATATCAATTCCATCCATGTCATCTGCAAATCTCAGATTGTTAATTCTCATTCCCTGTACAGATATTCCTTTTGCATCTTCCTTCAGTTTGTCCGTTGCTCTTTCTAAATGTGTGATGAAAATGCTTGGTGATATTGGGTCCCCCTCTAGTATCTCTGCTTGTTCTAAACCATTTCCCCAAATCATCACCTATTCTAACTGCTCCAACTGCATTCTGATAAACATCTTTTAATATAGCTATTAGTTTTTTTATCAATTCCATAGGATTCCAGAATTACTAATGTCACTTTCTGGTCAATACTGTCAAATGCTTTCTGAAAATCAACAAAGCAAGTATATATGTTTTTGTTTTTTCTCCTAGCTTTCTCTGCTATTAACCTCATTGTCAAAATCTGTTGAATTGTAGTTCTATCCTTCCTAAATCCTGCTTGCTCATCTGCAAGGTATGCTTCCAATTGTGTTCTTAATCTTTCTGTCAATATGATCATAATTATTTTACCAAGGTGACTTATCAAGGGAATTGTTCTATAATTTTTACATTCTAACTTATTTCCTTTCTTGTATAATGTTACTAATATTGATTTCACCCACTCCTCTGGCATTTTCCCTTCTTTCCATACCATATTACATAGTTGGTGCATTTCTGTAACCATACTTTCACCAGCATATTTAATCATTTCTCCAGTGATGTTTTCATTACCAGGACTCTTGTTGTGTTTTAGCTTTCCTATTTATTATTAGCCTTCAAGGTATTTTGCCACTCTATAAAACTCTTCTGGTCCTCTTTGATGGTTTCACCTATGATAGACAAGTTTCTGCAAATAATATATTGCATGGTGTATTTTTGGCTATTCCTTCACTGAGTGCATCTAAAATATCACAAATAGAAATGGGCCCACTGTTGACCCTTGATCCTAGCTCACTTTGATGTTGAAAAATTCTGTCCTTCCAATGCTCGTTTTCACTGCCATCTCAGTTTTTTCATACATGGCTTTTATAATCCTCACTAATTTTTCTATTACACCCATCCTTCTGAAAGCCCAGTAAATTAGGTCCCTTTGGTATGGATAAGCCTTTTATTTTTCTCGAGAACTTTTCTTGTAGTTGTCTCATCACATAGATTGCATCTGTTGCTCCTTTCCCTTTCATGAAACCACATTATATCTGTTTAATATCCACTCTTTCTCTCAATATCTTGTCCACTATTCTTTCAAATGTCTTTAGTGGGTATTACAAAGCTACATTTCCGTCAGTACCTTTTCTTCTTTCCACACTTTATTAAATAGTTCCTGGGTCCAGTTTACTCCTTTTTCCCCTACTGCTTTTATCATTTCTGTTACTACTTCTGATGGACCTGGTTCTTGTTGTTTTTTATTTCTCTTATTGCTTCAATTATTTTTTCCTTTGTAACTTCCATCTCTGGCCCATTGGGCCAGAGATGCTCCTCCAGCATCTTCCTCCCATTTTCCGTTTTTAATAACTCTGAATATAACAAAGATCTGTATTTAAGTTTTGTCGATCTGGAAAAGGCATATGACAAGGTGCCAAGAGAGAAGCTATTCAATATGCTACAGTTATATGGTGTCAATGGGGCATTATATCAAGCAATAGTTAGTCTTTATTTGAGTTGTAAGTCAGCAGTTAGAATTGAAGGAAGTACAGGAAGATGGTTTAATGTTAAATCTGGTGTGAGACAAAGATGTACATTATCCCCTCTGTTATTCATTATCTATATGGATCACATTATGAAGGAAAGTGGTATTAAACCTGATATCAAAATTGGAGATGTTAATGTCAGCTCTTTGCTTTATTCAGATGATGTTATACTTCTAAATAAATCCGCTACAAGTCTGCAAGTTTTTCTGACTAAATTGAATAGCTGTTGTAATAGATATGGTATGAAGGTCAGCAATAACAAGACAAAGACAATGAGAATAGGCAGAAGCATTGAAATATCAACTGCATTGTGAATGGAGAACCCATGGAACAAGTAAAACATTTCAGCTGCTTAGGCATGATTTTTAGTGAAGATGGGAAATTAAATATGGAAATAGACAGCAGAATCAACAAAGCTAGTATGGTAGGAAGTCAATTGAATAAATTTATATGGGATAAGAGAGAAAATAGTCAAAACACTAAATTAACTGTATACAAGACAGTGTTCAAGCCAATTTTGGATCTGAGAGCTGGGTCAGAAGTAAAACACTTGACCAAAAATTAGAGACCACAGATATGAGAGTCCTAATTAAGATTAGGGACATGAACAGATGACATCAATGGCAATATCAAATTAAAAATGAGGATATTAGGAAAGAACTTGACATTGTCATCATCTGGGAATGTGTTAGCAGAGCTAATCTCAGTTGGTATGGTCACTTAAAAAGATTGGGAGAGGAAAGATTAGCAAAACAAGTGTTCTCTGCCAGGTTAGCAGGAAAAAGACCCAGAGGAAGACCAAGATATAGGTGGATTGATACAGTAAAAAGAGCTTTAGAAGAAATATAAGATCTGATAATCTTGACAGGTAACAGACTGATTTGGAGGAAAATTGTAGATAGGAAGTTAGTAATGAGGTAAATTTTTCATGTAGTACTATCATATCCTGCATCCCCCTTTAGGGTGTGACAGGAATTTGATAATGATGATGAACAACTCTAAAATATTCCTTCCATCTGTCCTTCACCTTCTTTTCATCTACTAATATGTCTTCATTTCCATCTTTTATTATGGTGTTTTTTTCAAAATCCTTTATGCATTTCTTTTCTGCCTTGCTATTCTATATATCACTTTCTCTTCGTTTTCTTTTTCTATCTCAGCATATATTTTCTTCCATTTTTTTTCTTTCTTTTGCTTTCCTCACTTCTACATTTGATATCCCTCTCTCCTCTTCTCCCAGGTTTCATTGTTTCTTAATTGTCTCCAAGTCCCAAATGTTTCCTTTTTCTTTTTAATAGTCTCTTGGAATTCTTCATTGCACCACCAAGTTTCTCCATCCTTCCTAGGTTTGAATCCTCTCATTCTTCCTTGGCTTTACCCAAAATGTTCTGCATTTGATTCCAAGTGTTTACTGCATTGTCATTTCCTTGAGATGCTATCTTCTCTTCCTAACCTTTTCTTTGAATTCACTCTTATTTTCTTTTTCAATCAGCTTCCGGATCCTCAGCCTCTTTTCCAATTCATTTGTTTCTTTTTCAATACTGGCACTGTTACATCACATACTACAACTTTGTGTTGTGTTATGTGTTCATATGGAATTGTCTTGTAATTTTTTAACATATGTCTCTTTATTCCCTTTGTGAGAATATAGTCTGAGTCTTATTTTTTCTGCTTTCATATGATATCAGGTGGTCCTCTTTCTTCTTAAATAGGGTGTTGGCCACAGCAAAGCCTGAACTTTTTGCAAATTCCAGTATTCTGTGACCTTCCTCATTCCTTTCCCCAAAACTATGTCCTCCATGTACACCTATGAATCCTTCCTCTCTTGCACATGTCCATTTAAGTCTGCTCCTGTTATTACCATTTCCTCCTTCCTGATGTTATCCACCACAGCTTCTGGTGTTTGCCAAAATTAGTCTTTTTCTATTTTCTCACCCTGTCTGTGGTGCATATTCTGAAATAATATTTAGAATGTTTTCTTTCCCTAGTGCCACTTTTAGTGTCATAAGGTGATTGCTTATTCTTTTGATCTCTGTTATCTTATCTTTTAAACTTTCCTCTACTATAATTGAAATTCCATTCTTTTTCCTTTCCTTTTCATAATAATAATATAGTTTATATCCTTTCTCCCAATTCTTTTGCACTTTCTCCTTTCCATTTTGTTTCTTGAATGCATGCTATTTTTTTTACATTCGTACAAAATGGAAAAAGTATGTAAATATAATAAATCTAAATAATATCTCCAAGTATGTTAAAACTGTAGAAAGTAATTATAGTTGGATACATATGATTAGTAGTTTAATTAAGTCTAATGTATCCCTTTTACAGTGATTGTTGGATAGCTATTTTATTATTGCTGTTAGGAAACTTGATCATTGGAGTATGATAGATGATTATGTTTTTGGATACATGGATCAAAAAAAAAAAGAATCATGCTTATAACAACTACTTATAATGTAAATATATGCTATATATTGCCATAAACAAAATGGGTTGCAAAAATTGTTGCCCATGGGTAAAAAGTACTTATGATAATATTAACAGAAAGAATAAGGAAACAAATGGGAAAAAAAATATAGAAGACAAACAAGTGGGATTCACAAGCAATGGGAGTACCTTGCATGAAATATTAAGTTAAGAATTATAGACTTAAATGGCAGGATTTGCCTCAGAGTGAGACAAATTCTGCTATTCAATAGAACATACTATACAAAAGTTCTGTGAATTGGATGAATGGATGCAAAAGATGACAAATGAAGAACTGTAGTGGCATGGGCTGTACTCAAATATTCCAAAACAGATGTATCGGTTTCCTCTCCACTCTGTAAGATTTGGTTGGGGATACTGGGTCTCCTTGCCTCATGCAAAGCCTGCTGTGAGAAATTATGGAAAAATAAGAAGATGGTTCCTGAAAACAAGAGGAATGAAGCAAGGAGATCCAGTATTCCCAACCGTATACAGGGAATTTCACTTCAAGATACAAGAATCACTAACTTAAAATTTGCTGATGATATTGTCGATGAAGAAGAACTAGAAAGAACAATGCTGAAGTTAAGCAAAGAAGGAAAGAGATGGGTTGATAATTATTATTGAAAAAATTAAAACTCGAGTGTTTGAGGATAAGAGGATAAAAAAAGTGAATGAGCACTATTTAGACTGTATAAAAAGAGATAAGAACTCAGATAAAAGAAAGTAACCTTCCAGGCACTGAATGAGTTATGGAACAGTCTTCTTCTTCTTCCTTTTTTGTATGTCTTTGGCCTGTTATGGAGCTGTCCTAAGCACTTCCAAGCCATACCCATCCCAAGGATAAGGTGGCTAGCCCTATGCCTCCCGGTGTGTTCTATGTCTGTAAATGCACATGTGTTCATGAAGCCAGTTTGCCTGCTTGTGGGAGGGAAAACCCCAGATAAACTGGGAAGAAAATCCCTGCAGTCCACACCCAAGACCAGCTAACTTGGCTATGTCTGAAAAAGATCCTAAGCTCCTCATGTCAGTGATGGGAATTGAACCCCCAGGACACTCCTTTCCTAGGCATATGGTTGCGAAGTGCATAGCCACTCGGCTAACCATATGGATGGAACAATAAGGCACCTAAATATATGTCTTAAGTATTCACAGCTTTGATGCCATGAGTACTTAAAAGTGTATTTATAAGTTCTGTCTGTGGATGTTGGACATGGGTAATGGTTAAAGACTGAGGCAAATTCTGCCATTCAAAAGAACATGCTATATGAACGTTCTCTGAATTGGATGGATGTAAAAGGTAACAAATGAAGAACTATAGATGTAAAAGGAATCTAATGCAAAAAAAAAAACCATAATACCAGTAAATCAACCTTGATGTTTGGTGAAAAGGACAGTGTAAAAAGAAGGAGATGACCCATAAGTGAGTAAATGCTATAAAGGAGAAGTGTGGAAAGAGTTTTCAAGAATTGAACCACCTAGCAATAGACAGAAAGGAATGGCAAAAAATAGTGAGAACTGCATCAGACACCAATGGGCATTTGGACCCATGGACACTGATAATTATGATATATTACTCCATATATTGTTTCACTTACATCACTGAATATAGGGCTCTTAACAGCTTTTCTCTTGGTGCCTCTTCACATGCCCTTTTCCAGATCTACAGAACTTAAATGCAGGTCCTTGTTATATTTCTGACTATTTTTGATTTCTCATCTGTTTGCTTAAAATAAAAATCTTAACATCCTTTCACATATACTTATCATATTTTCTCAAGGCTTTGCAAATACATTCCTTCAATACTTTTTTTTTACTCTGAAGCCATTGCAATATTAGCTAGCTGTTATATAAATTTTACCTGAAACATTCAATAGGGAAACTCTTCTTTAATTCACTATATTATTATTATTAACATCAGATACCTATGGAGTTAAAAGACTCATCAAAATCATCTGTGGGGTCAAAAAGTCATGAAGTGCACACTGTCACACACAAAAAAAGCCTAAAAGTGTGCTTTCAACTCATTCATTGTGTCTGCATTCACACTATCAGGCAATGCATTCCACTCACCACATCATCCACTCTCCATGCAAAGCAAAGAAGCTGCTCCTTACTTCCTTGCTCACACCCTCCTTATACAGTTTCCAAGGACAGCCTCTTATTCTAGACCTCTCCCCATCCATTCTATGAAAAATTTCTTCCACATTATCCTGGTAACAACCCCTTACCAACTTAAATGTCTCAATCATATCTTCTCAAGGCTTTGCAAATTGCATTCCTTCAATACTTTTCTTACTCTGAAGCCATTGCAATATTAGCTAGCTGTTGTCATACATATATATATATATATCTCATCTCATCTTCCTTTCCCTCTTTTACCTTGCAGAGTCGAGGGTTTATTAATCATCAGACCTCAAACCATTCACAGGATATGGTGATCAGCCCTACGCCCCGGTGTATCCTATGTTCTGTAGTGTTGAGTTCTCAAGGCCGGTTTGCCTGCTTTGCAGGATGAAAAACCCCCAGGATAAACTGGGGAAAAACCCTACTGTCCATGCCCAAGACCAGCTAACTTGGCTATGGCTGAGGAAGATCCTTCAGCTCCTCATGTTACCGATGGGATTCGAACCTAGGACACTCCTTCCCCAGGCATATGGTTGCGAAGTGCACAGCCACTAGGCTAACTGCTCAGACTCGTTTTTATTTATTTATTTATTTTATGAAGTCAAGAACTTTCATATTTTTCACTTTACAGCTTCTCTTTGGCATATCACAATTGTCAGCATTGCTTGCACTATGCTTGCACTTTGAGGCCATTATGAAGTAAAATAAGGGTTACTTGAACAAAACACTGCGATAGTCGATCTGATAACCGAAGACTACTCAGAACAGCATGCAATTTAAAACTTATAATTTGTCTATTACTAAAAGGAAGGGCCATATGGTTTAATTTCAGTGATGTAAAATTACATAGGCAAAGTGGATATTAAATACAACATTACTTTAAAGCCAAACGTTTGCAGAAACCATGAAAGTTTCGCAGGCCGACCCGGGAGCCTACAAGAATACAATCCTTGGCATCTCTGAGTAATGTTGCTTATATAAGTCAGTTATAGGTCAGATAACTCTCTGAGTTATCTGACTTAAGTTGCCTTGGCTACTTAAGTCAAATAGTGCAAACTAAGGCAACTCAGGGATGTTGAGGATTGCATTCTCATAAACTCCCAGGCCAACCCACAAAGCCCCCACAGTTTCCACAAACATTCAGCTTGGAAACAACACTGGATTTAACACCCACTTTGCTAATGTAATTATATATTGTTTATTTCTGGAATTTTCCATTTAACATTTTCGGATGGGGTTGCCCACGGATAACTGAAACTGCAGATAAGGGGTGGGGGGCTGTGGTACCCAATTCCACATGCACATATACCATGAGAACCTGCACCTCACTTGCTTCCTAATTGCACACCATGCACAAACTGCTTTCGGCATATTCTAGTGCATAACAAAAGATTGCTGATGAATAAGATGTACATTCCTTGGCATACAATGTTTGCTACCAGTTTCATGCAGAATAATGAAAACAACATTCCACGTTATGATTAATATTTTACAAGATATGTAGTAAGATAGATCTGAGATTAAATTAGAAGCAATTCATTTCATTAACACACCGAACGTGATTATAAAAGCACATATTAATAAATTTATACATACAGTTTCCGTGTCAGCTTTGAATGATGCAAAAACTTGATTACTTTTATTCAAAACACTTTGAAATTCTTCATATTTGGATGTATATAAACTAAGTTCAGTTCTTAACTGAAGTTCATTAAAAGACAGATCTGAGCATCTTTTCTGCAGTTCATTCATCTTCTCTAAAAGAAAAAGTTTTAATGACTGATACCGAGAGATAAAGAGATGGCATGGTATATTTGAAAAGAAACTACTAGTTTACTAGTTTCGTTGAATTGATCAACATCTTCAGGTATCACAATCAAAGAAATATATAAAAAATTACAGAGACTTAAAATTGCATTAACAGAACAAGTACAAAAGACAGTAGCGTGTTTGAAAACAAAATGCAAGCTTGAGTTCCAAATAAACGTAGATTATGCACTGTCACGAGTGTGCCAATACTGAACAGAGGCAACGTGTGCGTCAGAAAGTTTGAAACTTAGGCTGGTATCGATATGGGAAGAATCTAGAGAAATTTCGCTAGATTTGACAATCTTTCTCTCGAGCTCATCATAGCACACATGGATGTTAAAAGTTTGAGTCCAGTTCACAATGCATTGGCCGCCTTCGTCTGAGTTAACTGAAAAGAGAACGTGGCTAGAGAGAGCGCTGGCTCTAGTCCTGTTGTAGGAGATATTTCTACGGTGTTCTTCCAAATGTAGAAGGATGGATTTAGCAGTCTGGACATAGTATGGCTTTTCACAATCACATAAAATCTTGTACACTCCTGGAAACTGAGTTGGAAGATGTTTCTCTTTAGGTTTACTGAGTATTGAACAAAGTTTTGGGAGTGTAGTAAAGCAAGTTCTGAAGTTTAAAACTTCTCGAGAATTTTTGCCAGTTTGGTGAAAGAGAGCTGATGTAAGGCAAAGAGATGAAGGCTCTGGGGGAAGGGGGATCTTCAGAAGTAGTTGAGTGACTGAGGGGAAAGAAATTTGTCAATTTTATTAGGAGAGGAATCCATTATTAATAAAAGTTTTTTTAAGAAAAAGGAGTTCATTTTCAATTTCTGCTTCATCTGTAAGTAAAGATTTGGCTCGGTGAGCTAAGGTGGAAATAATACCAAATTTTTGTGGGGGGTAGTGATGGGAGGAAGCATGAAGGTATCTATCAGTATGAACAGGACTAGAGCCAGTGCTCTCTCTAGCCACGTTCTCTTTTCAGTTAACTCAGACGAAGGCCGCCAACACATTATGAACTGGACTCAAACTTCTAACATCCATGTGTGCTATGATGAGCTCGAGAGAAAGATTGTCGAATCTAGAGAAATTTCTCTAGATTCTTCCCATATCAACAACAGCCTAAGTTTCAATCTCTCTGATGCACATATTGCCTCTATTCAGTATTGGCACACTCGTGACAGCACATAGTCTATGTTTATTTGGAACTCAAGCTTGCATTTTGTTTTCAAACATGCTACTGTCTTTTGTACTTGTTCTGTTAATGCAATTTTAAGTCTTTGTAATTTATATATTTCTTTGATTGTGATACCTGAAGATGTTGATCAATTCAACAAAACTAGTAAACTAGTAGTGTCTTTTCAAATATACCATGTCATCTCTTTATCTCTCGGTATCAGTCATTAAAACTTTTTAATATTATTTCCCACTGAGTAAAAATGAATTATAATAATATATATATATATATATATCATCTTCCTTTTACATGTTAGACTCAGTAGCTTGTCATAGCCAAGTTACATGCCTTCATAGGAAACCTAATTAAGTATGACCATGCCATACTTAGGTTCATCATATGCAAATAGATTTCTTCATCTGTCAATTGTATGCATTCTCAGGCTTTTTTTTTTATCTGTCTTGTAGGAAGTAGAACCCAAGATTCTGGCTCTTAATATACACTCTTAGTCAGAACTTGACAAATATGCTCACCCACTTGCCTATGGCAAGTAGCTGCAGATAGGACAAAATAGAATATTTTTTATTTATTAAAATAACTTTCTGAACAAAGCCTTTTTTTTTTTTTTTTTAAATTTAACATAGAATGGTCCTTAATGTGTGTCATATAAAGGGCCATTCTAGTAACAAAATGTAATAAATTATATTTTACAAAAAAATCAATGTTTCTAGTTTTATTCCTTTTTGTTATTTATTGGCTTCCCCTTCTTGAAGCGTTCTCATACAGTAGAAATATTCTCCGGACAATGATATAGCATCACTAATTACTTCATGGATTCCTATTGACTTATTGGGACATAAATTAAATCAGATACAGTAAACAAATGTTGGTGTGTGTGGTCTTGGACAATTATATATATATATATTTTTTTTTTTTCCATGGGGAGTAGAACTTTGCATAATTTTCCCAGTCTTGCTCTTAGTAATAAAATATTTTATTAAGAGCAGTGGCGGCTCTTAATAATACATGCGTATTTCTGTATCACGGTTAGAATGATATCTGTCTCTTATTCAAAAATATCTGGGTTTGAAGCTCATTTGGGGTGAGAGAAACATTTACAAGAGCTTTTCATCTTAAAGTGAATCTCATTTAGAGTCATTCTAACAGGGATAATACATGATTGACAGACAGACTATGAGATATTATTAACCAGTTCATCCTAAAAAAAATCAGTTTTAAAAAGCTACATTACCTGACATAACAGAAGGCCTAATTATCAATGGAAGATGATATATGTATGTGTGTGTTTAAAAATAGACAGGCCTTATAAATTCAAGGAGCATACAAGCTGATCCAGAGAATGAGCTTATATGGGCTTTTATGAATATCCATACAGGATTTAAACTTGCAGTATGAATCCTTGTTACATCTTAAACAAGAAATTGAAAGAGGCCATCATTGCATGAAAAGTGTTTGCAATAATAAAATGTTTAATAAGGAAGCAATTCCAGAATTTCTGGAATATAGTAATATAGCAGAATTCCTAGTAGTATAGCAGTATGACATCTATCCAATAAAATATGGGAAAAGGGCAAGAGATCCAAACATCCTCTTGTTAAGGAGAAATATGACAAGGGTGTGGACCATTGTACTGCTGGTAGAATCTTGAGTTAAGACTGCACACTCTAAGATAGTTTGAAAGGCAGCTACAGCATGTCTGCTGTGTCCAAACTGATTTGAAAATTTGAAATTGAATTGTTGTTGATATGAACAGATGATATGGTGAAAGAAAAATAAGTTGCTTGTTGCTTTGTGGTGGTGTAGCTCTTGCAGAGTAAAAGAGCTGAAGGAAAGCAAGTGATTGCAAAAAATCATACTTTTAGCAGAGTTTATAATGTATCCATCAATATCACATGACAGCATGATGAATTGTTTGAGCTGTGATTGCTACTTTCAACACCATGTATAAAATGGAGTGAACAAAATCAATTTATAAAGTATGAACAAGTGTGTATCCAGCAGCAATATCACATAAAGGCATGAAGCATTATTCAGATGTGTGAATTGCTTTGAATGCCAGATATAAAATAAAGGTGAAAAGAATTGATTTAGAATATGTCTTACTTTCAGAACAGCTGGTGCTTAATGTTATCTTTATCTATCTACCATTTGTGTATGTTGCTTTTGTTCCTTATTAAAATATAACCAAATTAAAAAAATTAAAAGTTAATTAAAATTAAACATGAAGTTTCTTTACTATGAACTTCATGTTTAATTTTAAACATTTATCTACAGAACACAAATGAAGGTTCTATATTAACTTCAGCAACAAATTGTCATGATCAACTATATTCTATAGACATAGTCTAATAAATTAACTGATAATAATTTTATTTACCAATTTTTTTTAAAGCAAAGATTTTGTTTACAGTGAAAGCATGTTGTTAGCATATGATTAAATATTTATTAGGATGATGGCTTAGTAGAAATTTTGGAAGAATATGATCCTGTGAAAGAAAAAGAATGGCAAGGTAGAGTATGTGATTCTTTAGAAACTTGTAGTACATATTTGATACGTTTTTGGTAATAGAAAGTACATCTTTGATTATTATTAACTGGTTAGATATAGGTATTCCTTAATCTATGAAAGGGATTCATTTATGGAAAATTCTGTATCCTAATTTATAGAAATAGTTCTTCCATCAGTCATTTGTCAATTTGGTAAATGACCTAAGTTGCAATCTGCAAAACAAATTTTTAAGCCAGGAAAAACCACATAATCTCACAATGAAATATTTCAGCATAATCTCAAGTCCAGAATAATGATTCCAGCAAATCTCAGAATTTCATCATCATCAAATTCCTCACTAGGTATCTGACTTAGAACATCATCAGAATATCTTGTATGTCTTCACAAGATGGGAATACAGTATACTTTGATATAGTACCACATGATTAAGTGTACATTGTTAATAATTTCCTATTAACAGTTTTCCTCTAAATAAGTCTATTATTTGTCAGGCCTCCAATTTTTTCACATCTTGTATTTTGGTCTACTAAGACACTTCTAACTGCATCTCCCTAAATCATGATCTTCTTTTGAGTCTTTTTCCTGCCATCATGCAAGTTTTCTGCTAACCTTTCCTTTTTCATTCTGTTTAAAGTGACCACACTACCTTATATTAGCTTTGCTTACACATTGTTGAATGCTAACAGTCAAGTTCTGAATATTTCATTTGTCAAACAATTCTATATCGATTTTACCTGTTCACTTCCCTAATCTTTCTCAGATCATATTCGTTTTCTAGTCTTTCATCAACTGTTTTATTCTTAGTGGAACTCACTGATCTATAAGTTAACATTAATTTTAGCATTTTTTTTTATACTCCTGCTAGTGCTTTTGCTAATTTCTCTCATATTCAATCTAAATTTATTCAGTCCCCCCCCCCCATACACAAACACACACACCATATCAGCTCTTCTTAACTATTATCTATTTTCATATTTATACTTTTTTTCATAGTTACGCAGTGATCAGCATTCATTATTAAAAAATTATGGAAACAGCTACTGTGGTATAGTAAAATTTCATTTTGATATAAACCAAAGTAATCACCTTTAATCCTCATATCTACATATGTACAAAGAAACAAACCGTTACAATCTACAAGAGGCATATATATATTCAGGGTGTGCTGGGTGTGTGTGGTGTACACCCATGGAATAGCAATATCAATGATATTATATTTTTGCATTTATTCCTGCTAAAGACTCCTCTAATTGTTTCCTAGCTTTTCTTGATTCCTAAAATCAAACACAATTATATAATGCTTCATGAAGAGGACACTTTTCAATTTTTTAATTGCATCACATTCATGGTGAAAAGCCTGGGTGTGCAGTCAGGAATAAACAGATGTACAGATGGTGCAGCGGGTCAAATTCCTAGTGTTCCACTGGAACACTAGGAATTTGAACTTTTTATTTAAACTGCTCTAAAGAAGAAGCAGGGTGTGTGTGCTGAGACAATAGCATCATGAAATCATTGGCTGTGATTACTTATTGTATCAACATTTTAATTAAATGTTATCATTTGTCATGAGTTGCTGTTTACATGAGTTTCTTGTATTTTGCATGCTTGGAGTGTGAACTCATGTGTTTACGACTCTGATATAGACAAGTTTTTGATGTATAATTTTGTATAAATAATTTATAACTTTTTTACCATATTACAATTGGAAATAATGTTGATGATCTACTGAATGTCCCAAAGCTTTCACGGATTGTATGATTATAGTCAAAGAAGGTTGGAACTTGTGTATAAATAAGTGAAACGATTTATTTCAGCCTTTCTTTTGTTCAGTCTGAAAAAATAATAATTTGCCAAGTGATTACTTTTTTTCAGTTTTGTGAGTATTTCAGTTATATGACTGTATTTAAAAATCATATCAAAATTCAAATTATCTGTGTCCCACTCTAGTATTTGCCAATGATAATATAATCTCAGCACAAAGTGTAAACCCTTTGTGCTTCTCACATAAACGCATGTGTGAAGCACAGCTATTGTTCATTTGATCTCTATGCTTTCAATATTTAAAATTATATTAATTAATAAATTAAAGTATTCAAAATTATCCTATAATTGTATTAGGCCAATTAAGATGATCGCTGAGGCACTCGCCATGCACCCTTAAAACTTTCATACATCAATAAAAATGCAATGTTACAGTCAAATTGATGTCCATTTTATAGTGCAGGTTGCATGAGCCGTACAATCTAAATGGGCACATGACGTCACTGCAATCTACATAGGAACAAACAACATGATAACAAATCCACCTAAAACAGCATGGAAGCATACAATTTACCATTGAAGTTGAAAATCAAAACTCACTTCATTTCCTGGATACACTGGTCACACATCTTTCCCTCAGGCAGTATGTTCATCACTGTCTGCTGCAAGCCTACACATACCGGTCAATATATACAAGCTGATTCTTACCACCACCCTTCACAAAAACTTGGAGTCATTAACACCCTCAAAAACACAGCTGTAATAACAATTTCTCTAATGAACAAGCTCTTAAATAATAATCACAAATTATCAGTACATTTATAAACCAGTGGCTATAGTGAAAACACCATCAATAAAATTCTTCATAAAACTTCACCAAAAAAAAATCAAATAATATAAATAACAATAAAACCATACTATCCCATACATGTATTATCAGATAAAATAAATAGAATCCTATGCCATTACAATCTTGATGCTACTTTTAAACCACCTATAAAATTTTAAAAAATATATATGTTCAACCCCCCCCCTCAATACCAAATCCATTGCATCTGTAACTTAAAATTGGTGAAATTGCATGCACAATTCCAATCCATATAAAAAGAACACAAATGACATTAAATTTATTGATTTTGGTAAAGAATACCTCTTGGATCACATTCTTAATATCCTATACGAAATTAATTGGAAAGGTACCTATTCCTTTCCAATTAATTTCGTATGAATGTATGAATGCAAAAACCTGGTATGAATGCAAATTCAAGGAGGCCTGTGAAATTTTGATCAACCATTCTAATCTAAACAATAATGGTGTCATAAAACGACCAAGAATTTGGATTGCACACATTCAGTCCACATAAATTATTTCAAGTTCTCCAGCAAACCCTTACTTTAGGACTCTAAGCAAATAATTTCAGCTCTTATTGGCCACAATCTATACTTTTTTTGTTCTAATTTATTTGTGAGTTATAATGTGAAAGCACATTGCATCTCTAGCTTAATATATCTCTTAATGATTTGTAACCAAATATCAGGACTCTAGCTTTGATCTAGTAAGACTTTTTTTTCTACCAGAGGTTAGGCCAGTAGTGGTAACAGCTAACCAACTTAGTGTGACTTGAGCATACTATGTCAGTTGTAACATTCATTCCACCAGCATATTCCTTTTCTTTTTTTCTGCTTCTACTTGTTCTTCCATACACCTCTTCAGCTGTTCCTACCATTACATCTCAAAATTTATATTATCTGTATAACTCATAGATCTGTTGAAAACTAAAATTCTTGCTTTACCTGTCTGTTTCAACATCCATATCTTCAGCTTTCTATCTCTGTTTTCATAAAGTTGGCTATAAAAAGCTTAATGATCTCCATTTAAAGTAACAGATGGCAAACTGTAGTAAGGCATCCTACTCAATGAACAGACTGGGTTTAGGCCTGACAGAACCTGCTGCAGCCAGGTCCTGACCCTCACAACCCACCTAGAAGCTGGATACCAAAAGGGTCTAAAATTAGGTACTGTCTTCATAGACATAAGATCAGCTTATGACACTGTACTGAAGAAAGGCTTACTGTATAAAATAGTCACAATAATAATCTGCCAAAAACTCTAAAACTAATAGAATAAAGGTTCATTTGAATTCACAAAAAATTAAAACATTTCTCCTTCAGGATAGATTGCTGCAAGGATCGCTCCCTGTCCCATCTCTATTCAACCTGTACACAAGCAACATCACTTCAACAACTAGTCAAAACTTTGTCTATGCTGATGAGGTAGCAATCATTATCTAAGACAGTACCGTCCAAAGCCTTGAGGAAACAGTGAACAAAGATCTGAGCTCACTGCAAGAATGCTTTGAAAGCTGGGGACTATCTCCTAACCTCAGCAAAACTGTTGTTTTAGCTTTCCACTTACATAACATAAGGTTCATAGAAAACTAAAAATAAACTTCTGTAACTCTTGATATCTTAGTGTTACACTTGACTGCAGCCTAACATTTGGAAGAAATTAAATTAAAGATATATGCCAGAATAACAAGCTCACAGGCACTGTAATGTTTTGACTTGTAGAATACCAGCCCTGTCTGTGGTCCTCCCACTGGCAAAGTATTGCTTGCCAGTTTGGAGCCAAAGCCACCACCATATTCTTGTGAACACACAGCTTAACATAACAATGAGAACCATCTGTGGTACCTTAAGATCTACTCTTTTTCCATGGCTGCCTGTTCTGTAAATAAAATCAGAAATAACATAAACCTTCCTATACGTCAAGATATCTTTCCACCTCCAGTTCTCCCATCTAGCTTGTGGAAAATCAGAGATAATGGTCCCCAAGACTGGTGGAGAAAACTCTGGAATGAACTACGAACAAGTACCTGATTACATCCAACTATCAAACTTCCCCGATTTAATCTACCTTGACACCTGTGAAGCAATATATATGTCCAGCTAAATAGATTTAGGACTGGACAAGGGCTGCTATGCCCACTTATTGCACCTGTGGGGAATTTTACAGTCGCCCTTTTGCATGTGTGTTGCTCTGCAGACTGTGCATATCGCTAATGACTACCTCACACATGCTTCTTCCCTGGAGGTCTCAGGAATTTGATTTTACTCCTAGATAGTGCCATTGATTGGTTAACTGAACTTTCGATTTGTATTTAGTTTTGCTCATTAATTACTTGTATTTTTACCTATATGCTAAATATGTATTAATAGTAATAATAATGATGATGAAATAACTAATTATAAGTTTTTTGACCATTTTAACCATATCTTGTGATTCTGCAGCTTTGTCTTTTCTTATACTAGCTGTTCCAATTTTGAGGTCATTTCTGATGCAAAATTCTAGTAATCTTTGGCCTTCCTCATTTCTTTGAACGAAACCAAATGGTCCCAGAATTTTTTCTACTTGTGTTCTATTTTCTCCAGCCTTTGCATTAACATCTCTTAAGATTAGTCTTGTTTGTTGAAAATAGAGATGGAAACTAAAATTTACATGAAAATGAATTCATAGATGTCAAAATTTTGCCTTAGTATCTAAGGCATCTTCAATATATTGATGAACAACACAGTTAAACTTCAAATAACAGAAGTATTTAAAAAGTGCCACCATATTGTAAGAAAGCAAACAAACAAATTCCTGATTAAATATATGCACAAATGTAATCAGATAAAAATTAAGAATTTGGAGAAGATTTATACAGTAATGTTTCTCATAAAGGGAATAACTGAAGGCCATCAGATCTGTTTAAATTGAGATGATATAGAAAAGCCTCATAGCTACTCTCTTTAGATAAATGTTCTGCAAGGAATTTGCTTTTGGGTAAAAACTTTTTTTTTTTTTTTTCAAAATTACTCTTATGTTTGGTTGAAATATAGAATGATATTATATTATTGCATAATACCAATTCATAGCACTGAGTATAAGATTTATGATTCTCATAACAGACAGCTGTAGTTCTACCAGTAGGACAAGCCAGAATAGAAGCAAGGGATCTCATAAATACCCCAAATGTTGAGTGGAGAATGCTTGTTTTTAGGTGAGGATAGGAAAGTGGAAATCTTCATAACAGAAGAACAGGACACCCAGTGTTGAGAGGACTTAGAACACTAGCAATACTTTCAGATATCCATTTATTTATTATTCTCTTATTCTTTAAATGCAGTCACAAAAAAGTTTATCCCAAGATTGGGAGTAATAATAAGTGATTACTAAAATAAAGAGCAGAACTGAAGCCTTTTGGCTCTTTATTTTAGTAATTACTTATCACTTTTATGCACTGACCGGGAGTTCGCTTACGAAAAATACATTTCTCTGATATTTCAAGTTCCTTAGTACTGATTGAGAGTTAAAGTTTCTAACTGGTCTCTGAAGAGTATCAACCAGTTTGAAACAGCTATCAGGCCAGTGGAACCTTATCAAAAAGGACTAATAAAAGGTGAATATATAGATGCTTGGGCTGTGCCTGTGTCTTTTAAGTAGCCTACACTTGTGAATGCTTAGGAGCAGGGGTGGGAAACCTTTTTAGTATGAATGGCGAAAATTGCTAATTTAAAAACTTCTGCGGATGACTGGCAAATTTTAACTCTTATATATAGTGTATATAGTGTGTAATATATATCTCGATAAGTAAATGTGCAAAACATTCTCATCTAATATGATATCTTTTAATTACAATTGTGTAGACATATATCAAGCAAAGGCTATATTTAATTTATTTAAAAAATTATATTTATTTTATTTTAACTGAGAACTTTATTAAAGCAATAATAGTATAATAAATATTTTATCAAAGTTAATGAAGCTTACCTTTAATCTTAAATTTTTAGTGAGAAGGCTGAAATTGCTTTTTTTTGTGAAAGCTTAGAAATATTAGCCGCCCTTGATAAGACGGCTACTCATAGTTCATTGGCAAGATTTTCGTCAGTGAGTCTGGTACTCACTCATGAAATTTTTTGCCTGACTTAATTTTGAAAAAAATTGCTCGCATTGATAAGTAGTAGAAAACTGAGAAGCTATTTTCAAGGCGTTATTTTTTAAAGAAGGGAATTTCTCGGAATCAATAGATTTGCAAAAGTCCAGTATAGGCAGATTACTATATTTTGATCTCAAAGTGTTATCACACTGCAAATCAATCAACTCTAATTGCAAGGAATTGGAAGCTTCCCCAGGGCATATATCAAAAGGTGTTTCAAATATTTGTAACTCAATTCTTTGATTTTTTATAACTGGTAATTAGTTTACGGAATTAACAACGCATATAAAGTATATTAATTAAAGGTAACTTTAATGAATAACTTCTATATTTCAGCAACGTGACGTTGCCATCTTCAGGAACATAAAGATATGGTATGTGCACGCAGGCACTAACAAAAGCAAATGAGGAAGAAAGCAAGAAACTAATATTGTTCCTAAAGTCCTAGTCCGCACGGTTAGCCTAGTGGCTATGTGCTTCACAACCATATGCCTGGGGAAGGAGTGTCCTAGGTTCGATTCCCGTCGGTGACGTGAGGAGCTGAAGGATCTTCCTCAGCCATAGCCAAGTTAGCCGGTCTTGGGCATGGACAGCAGGGTTTTTTCCCCAGTTTATTCTGGGGTTTTTCATCCTGCAAAGCAGGCAAACTGGCCTTGAGAACTCAACACTACAGGCCATAGGATACACTGGGGCATAAGGCTGACCACCTTATCCTGTAAACGGAGTGAGGTCCGATGATCAATGGACCCTCGACACCGCAAGGTAAAAGAGGGTATAAGGAAGATGAGATGAGATGAGAAGTCCTAATGGTGCCCTCTGGCAGGCTAATTTGGTTGTCTTGGCAGTTAGGCTGAAGTTCTCATAATGTAAGTCTCCCAAATTTGGGGTAGTTTCATGCAGCCAAATTTGTTGAGGTTAGGAACGTTTTTTAGAGCTGCTGATGATTTCTTGAATAGTCTTTCGTATTTAAACTTGCTGTGGTGTATTATTTTTGTTTTCTTCCAACGAATTCTATGGTGGGTATCTAAGGCATGATCTGCCAGCCCAGAGCTGCTGTACTGGTGAAACCGGATGTAGTCTTTGTGTTCTGAAACCCTGATATTTGCTGTTCCACCTGTTTGGCCAAAGTAGGACAATTTACAGTTGCAAGGGACCTGGTATACACCAGGTAGGTCTAGGGGACGTGGTTGGTCTTTGGTAGAGCGGATAAGGGATGCCAACTTTTTATATGGTCTGTAACAAGAAGTAAGGTCATATTTTTTGAGGATATTGGTTATTTTCTCAGAGGTGCCCTGGATGTAGGGGATGGTGATAGATTTGGTGTAATCTTTATTGTGGGGGGGGGGGGGTTACTGGTTTTAGTATTTTTTGGATTTTTTTTTTTTTTTTGGATTTTTTCTCTAGTCTTTCTTCAAATCTATCACCATCCCCTACATCCAGGGTACCTCTGAGAAAATAACCAATATCCTCAAAAAATATGACCTTACTTCTTGTTACAGACCATATAAAAAGTTGGCATCCTTTATCCGCTCTACCAAAGACCAACCACTTCCCCTAGACCTACCTGGTGTATACCAGGTCCCTTGCAGCTGCAAATTGTCCTACTTTGGCCAAACAGGCAGAACAGCAAATATCAGGATTTCAGAACACAAAGACTACATCTGGTTTCACCAGTACAGCAGCTCTGGGCTGGCAGACCATGCCTTAGATATCCACCATAGAATTCGTTGGAAGAAAACAAAAATAATACCCTGCAGCAAGTTTAAATACGAAAGATTATTCAAGGAATCAGCAGCAGCTCTAAAAAAGTTCCTAACCTCAACAAATTTGGGTGCATGAAACTACCCCAAATTTGGGTGACTTACATTATGAGAACTTCAGCCCAACTGCCAAGACAACCAAATTAGCCAGCCAGAGGGCACCATTAGGACTTTAGGAACAATATTAGTTTCTTGCTTTCTTCCTCATTTGCTTTTGTTAGTGCCTGCATGCACATACCATATCTTTATGTTCCTGAAGATGGCAACGTGACGTTGCAGAAATATAGAAGTTATTCATTAAAGTTACCTTTAATTAATATACTTTATGTGCATTGTTAATTCCATAAACTAATTACCAGTTATGTTTGACCAACGTATAAGCCTTGCTACTTGATTTTTTATATGTTCAAATCTCCTTTGAAATTGATTCAAAACACTTTGACACTCATCAACATACTCACTTGTTGATTTTGGATCGTGTTTCTTAATTTTGGAAAATGTGTAAAGTGATTTTTTTCATCCTTTCTTTTAGTGTTGCATGGTGATCAGCATTCATTTTCGAAATTATGGATTTTACAACCGTGTTATAAGTAACTCTTTTTATTATCTCGATGTTTCGATCTTCATATCAAGATCATCATCTGGAGCATACACAAATATACAAGACAAGCTGAGTTACATTACAAACCGTAAGCTAGAGAAACAATGATTTGATCACATGTTATTCTACTGGCATGACCTCTAGTGAAAAAAAAAATTATTTGTAAATTACATCAAGTTAGATTTAATTTAAGATAACATGAATAAACATTTTTTCTTATAGATAGTTTTCTTTCAGTAACGATGTCCTATTTTTAATATTACAATTGTTATTTTTGATTTAGGATCCTGGATTTACTACAGTCCTGTTTGTAGTTGTTCTTAGAGAGGAAGGTTCTGTGGGTTGAATATGTGGATATATGCCTTCCATACATATGGAAGGCATATATGATTTTTAGACTTTCATTATTGTTCAGATTGGGATGGTTGATAATGATCTCACAGGCTTCCTAAAATTTGCATTCATACCATGTTTTGGTGTGATGTAGACAACTAGTGCTTTTCCAGTCAATTCTATATAAGGTGTTCAGGGCATGATCAGAAAGACCAGCTTCACCATAATTATTGTATTTAAAATGTCGTTTATGTTCTTTTTGTCTGATAGGAATTGTGAGTCCTGTTTCTCCTCTATGTTACAGGTGCAATGAATGCAGTATACTCCAGGGTTAGCCAGCGGGGTGAGTGAGTCTTTGGATGAGTTAGGTAAGCTTTTTAATTTTGCAGCGGGCTTAAAGGTGGCTTTGAGGTTGCATTTTTGTAGTACTCTGTTTATTTTGTCTGATGTCCCTTTAATGTAGAGAATGGTTATAGTTTTGTTGTGGTCTGGTTTGTCTTTGTTTTATATTGAGGTCTTATAGAGAATTTTGTTAATAGTGTTTTGGCTGTACCCATTTTTTTGGAAAGTATTGTTGATCACTTTAATTTCGTCTTTCAGTGCCTGTTCACTGGAGCAGATTTTCAGAGCCCTGTTTTTTAGAGTATTGATGACACCTAGTTTTTGTGTTGGGTGGTGGTAGGAGTTTATGTGTATATATTGGCCAGCATGTGTTGGTTTTTGATAAACCGTGAAGGAAAGATTGCCAGAAGGAAGATGTGCTCGCGAAAAACATATTCGTTTATACCTCCGCATGGAGAAAGCTCTACTAAGAGAATAGATTCAAGCCACCAGAAAGAACTTAGCCGCTACACAAAACCAACTACAAAAGGAAAAAACGGCACTTTCAAGCTACATAAACCAGATATCTGGATGATCCTGGAAAAGATTACTGAAAACACAGCGAACCACATCCTCCACGTGAAGAAAGAAAACCTAATTTTCAAATTCCAAAGACTAAAAGATCGACAAAACCAGCCGCCATATTCAAATTTCTCAACAGTGAGCAATAACAACCAACCAGAAGCAAGAAACAACAGGAGCTACCAATCGCCTACAGGTAACAGTAACATCATTAACCTATCCAACCACGCTTTAAACAAAGACAAAATCTGGATAATAAACAAAAGTTTAAATTATGCTGTAGCACCCAGATCGATAAACAAACTTGAATTTATTTGTAATATTGAAAGAGGCCTAAGATTCATCCCAAATAACATAGCAGAAAAAATATGTTTAGAAACCATCTAACCAAACATGAAGTAACAGCGATGAAATCACTAAAGTCAAATCCGAACATCGTAATAACTAGAGCAGATAAAGGAAGTGCCACCTTTATTTTAAACTGAATCACTTATGTAGAAAAAATGAGTGCTAGTCTTGGACAATAACACATACCAATAAGTTAACTACAACCCAACCAATAGAATAAAAAATAAAACAAAGAAACTACTTAAGTCAATTACCACATGGCCCGAAGATACAGTCAAAAAACTATTTCCGCACTACGCCTGCTCCCCAAGAATTTACGGAATACCGAAAATTCACAAAGAAAACACACCGCTAAAGCCTACAGTTGAAGGGATAGATAGCCTGACTTGTCACTGAGCCAAAAAATTAGCGGCAACACTGAAGGGGTTGGTGGGTCATTCCCCCTCCTATATCAAAAACACATAACACTTCATAAACATCATCAAACACATTACATTAGAAAAAAGATCATTTATTAGTCAGTTTTGATGTCTCTGCCCTCTTTATGAATGTCTCAATCAATGACACAATCCAGTTCAATGACACAATACAGTTCACAATTGAGATTGAAAAACAGAACACACTTCCGTTTTTAGATACACTTGTCACACGTCTTCCTTCTGGCAATCTTTCCTTCACGGTTTACAGAAAACTGACACATACTTGCCAATATATACACATAAACTCCTACCACCACCCAACACAAAAACTAGGTGTCATCCATATGCTAAAAGAACAGGGCTCTGAAAATCTGCTCCAGTGAACAGGCACTGAAAGATGAATTTAAAGTGATCAGCAATACTTTCCAAAAAAATGGGTACAGCCAAAACACTATTAACAAAATTCTCTATAAGACTTCAATGGAAAACAAAGACAAACCATACTACAACAAAACTATAACCATTCCCTACATTAAAGGGACATCAAACAAAATAAACAGAGTACTACAAAAATACAACCTCAAAGCCACCTTTAAATCCCCTGCAAAATAAAAAGCTTACTTAACACATCCAAAGACCCACTCACCCTGCTGGCCCACTTTAGAGTATACTGCATTCATTGCACCTGTAACATACCATATATAGGAGAAACAGGACTCACAATTCCTATCAGACAAAAAGAACATAAACAACACGTTAAATATAATAATTATAGTGAAGCTGGCCTTTCTGATCATGCCCTTGAACACCTTACATAGAATTGACTGGAAAAGCACTAGTTGTCTACATCACACCAAAACATGGTATGAACGCAAATTTCAGGAAGCCTGTGAGATCATTATCAACCACTCCAATCTGAACAATAATGAAAGTCTAAAAATCATATATGCCTTCCATGCATATGGAAGGCATATATTCAACCCACGGAATGTTCCTCTCTAAGAACAACTAAAACAGGACTGTAGTAAATCCAGAATCCTAAATCAAAAATAACAATTGTAATACTAAAAATAGGACATCATTGTTACTGAAAGAAAGCTATCTATAAGTAAAAATGTTTATTCATGTTATCTTAAATTAAATCTAACTTGATGTAATTTACAAATAATTTTTTTTTTCACTAGAGGTCATGCCAGTAGAATAAAGTGTGATCAAATCATTGTTTCTCTAGCTTACGGTTTGTAATGTAACTCAGCTTATCTTGTATATTTGTGTATGCTCCAGATGATGATCTCAATATGAAGATCGAAACGTCGAGATAATAAAAAGAGTTAGTTATAATAATTTCAAATTTAGATTATTCAAATGACTAGTTATATCTATTAAAAATGCTAAATCAGTTTGAAAATTTTCGTCCTCCTATTCTTTAATGGACTGTAGATTACACCTTTATTGTCCAAGAAAATTTTCACTTCATCTTTAAGTTCATAAAATCGCTTGAGCATTTGAGCTGTACTTAGCCACCTAACACTTCACAATGGTACAATAAGTCCCCATATTTGGCTTCAAGATCTTGCAAAAATTCTTTGAATTTCCTGTTCAACCCTTTACTTTTTATGAAATTAATGGCCTTTGTTACTACATTCATGAATCTGTTAATCTTGAGTGACTTTGCACATAGATTTTCCATATGAATGAAGCAGTGGCACACAATTAAAGTATTTGGGTTCAATTGACGTTTCTTAAATTCATTCTTAATAAATTAATTCTTTTATTAATTAATTAATTGTTCCTCTGTATCGAGCCTTGATAAGACCCCGTCTAGACTACTGTGCCCAGATATGGGTGCCAGGGTTTCTTCTTGATGGGGAAGAGGTGGAGAGGATCCAGAGACGAGTGACCATGATTATAGCAGGTCTGTGGAATGAACCTTATGAGAACAGGTTGAAGATTTGTGGGTTGCAAAAATTGGTCGATAGATGGAAAAGGGGTGATATGATAATGAGACATTCAAATTACTGAAGGGTTTCTATAAGATTAATCCAGAAGATATTTTTGAGAATAGGACTGGTGGTGGGAGGACTAGGGGCCAAAAATGGAAGCTGGGCAAGAATGTGGTTAGCAGGGGTGTTAGAGCTAGGTTGAATGAGTGGAATAAGCTGCCAGTGTCTGTTGTGGGTGCTACGACCGTGAATAAGTTCAAGGCGAGGTATGATAGATACTGTGTGAATGTCGAATAGTTGTTCTTGACATGATGTTAGGGCCTCCCTCGATGAGTCTGTGGAATCCTTGGAGTTGCCCGGAATAATAATAATAATAATAATAATTAATAAGTCAACAGCCCTTTTTTACGACCTACCATGGATAGAGCACCATCTGTAGCGAGACCACTCAGTTTTTCATGCCGTAAATCGAAATCCTTTAATGCTGAATTGACCATTTCAAATAAATCTTCACCTTTAGTTGTCTCCTTCATTGATTTTAAAGCAAGAAATTCTTCTAGTATATTGAAATCTGTAGTTATTCCCAGTAATAACATAGCCATTTGTGCAGTATTTGACAGATCAGTAGTCTTATCGATGGCTAATGAGTAAAACACAAATTCTGCTGAATCTACTTTCAAAGAAGTTTGGATGTCATCAGCGATATCTTTAATATGGTCAGAAACAGTTCTTCTTGATAGGCAATATTTTTAAACAAACTCAGTTTTTCTGGACATAAAATCTTGACGGCAGTAAGGATGCCATCTTTCACAAACTCACCTTCATTATGGGTTTTAAGTTTTTTAGCAATTTGTTCACACAACGCATAACAAGCTTGAGTTACAGATGGTCTTTCCTGAATAAGCTTTTTAAAAAGAGATTGGCTTTTGATTATATTTTCTTTCAAAGTGGCTATCTTGTCTAAACATTTGATCCTTTTAAATTTTCATATTTTTTATGCTTACTCAAATAATGTTGTTCAAGAGTATATTTTTTGTAAACTGCAACATGTTCATTACAAATAAGACAAATGCACTTGTCGTTAATTTCAATAAAGAAGTATAGTTCTGTCCATTTTTCACAAAACAGAGCACATTCACCACTTCTTTTATGCTTGTCATTTAAAAAATTTCTTTTTTTAAGTAAAAAACTTCCTTTTAAGTTAAAACTTCTTTTTTCAACTTGTCATTTAAAAAAATAAATTGAATAAAGTTGTCAACTGGTTAATTACAAGGCACTCGCACTACTGCATGAGAAAAACAAAGTCAAAAGTCAATATGTTTTGACATGCGGGAAAATGTCATGGCAGTAATTGGGAAGCAACCAATCAGAGAAAGTCTGAACTTTGCCTGCAAGAAATGCTCCCAGTTTCTTTTTATTTTAATGGCTGATCTCGATTTGATGGTTGCCAGACGTATGACGATCATATTTTACGTAATATAGTTATTTTTGATTTTGTATATTTAATTATTTAAATTTAAATAAATTTAATTATAATAAATTTAAATTATAAAATTTTATTTACATGTACATACGAGTACATCAGCAAAGGGGTGAATTGAAATAGACTTGCGGGCAAAATTTTGCCGACAATATTACTTATGGGGAACCCCTGCTGGGGAGCGTATTCCTATAAACTCTCTGGTCAACTTACTTTACAAAACTTTCATAGTTTCTACATTTTGCTTTGAAATAATGCTGGATCTAATATCTACTTTGCTTATGTAATAAGTAATTTGGGAAAAAGTTTGATGGAAGAAGAAGTGTAGAAAAATGGAAAAAGTATATAGGTATGTAGAGAAATTGTATAAGAAAGAATTGGCAATGAAGGAGAATTTGAAAGGAGAGAATTCATCGAGGAACCAATTATAATGAAAAGCAAGGCGATGTGGGCAATGGGAAAGCTGCCCAAAGGAAAATCTCTTGAAGCTGATGAAATATCAGTAGAGCTGTTGAAAGCAGAGAGGAAGTAGTGAATTTACTAACTAAAATCTCTCACCAGATTTGGAAGAAAATATACCATCTGGATATGGAGAGAGTCCATGTTCACAAGGTTACCAGAAGTTAGAAATGACTGGATAGCATATAACAGTAATAATAACAACAGCATTCAGCTTTTAAAACCGCAAGTCTGGTCTCTCTTGACATAGGATCCTTTGACTAATTCTATATTATTGCATCAGGGTAGCTTTAAAATGAACATTTCTTTTTCATTGTTACTTGCATTATTGTTATGTAGAAATGTTTAACTACTGTTTATTGATTAAGTCCTGGTCATTGATTGCATCAGTTGTCTGTACAGATTTCTTTGCTGAAATTGAAGCACACATATAGGTTACTAGATATATGTAAACTGCTATGATTGATTCTTTCTACTTTTGTCTTCAGGATTTCCAAAGGAAAGTGGCAAAACACTTAAAAATGAGCTCACTGTATCTATATCACTGTATGTTTATTTCACCAATAAACATTTCTCCTTCTATATGAGAAACTTCATTTATCAAGTTCTAAAATTTTCTTTCACAAGTGCTATTCCACTTGTTACCTTGTAACATAATAGCTAAATAACTTTTAAACTTCTTTCTTTATGAAGGACCAATACTAATGGTCCTTCATAAAGAAAGAACTCATTCCAAAAGTCTTTCCTTATATCTATATGTCTGTATCTCTCTCTTCAGTTGTTTTCAAGTTACCATGTTCTTTCCATTTGTGCATGCTCTAGTATGCATAACATTTCCACTTTGGTCATGAAGTGAAAGAGGCTACCTACATTATGTGTTTCTTTATGACACTTTGTTTGAAAGGAGGATAACATCTTGCATTTTCAGTCTGCTAAGTAAGTCTTATAACTGATGTATTTTAAACATAGACAAACATTAAGCTATAATACTAATTTTTTCCAGACTAAATTACAATCAAGTGAACTTACTTTGTTAAAAAAATTAATGATATATGTAAATGTAATACTAAACAATGCACAACTATATATACATATAAAAAACAAGCAATTAATTGTGCTATTCTCACAATATAAATGCACCAACAACTAAAACTGGTAATTTGAACCAGAATATTTAAGTTTACAATAACTTATCTACACATTAAACACAAGGAAAAGTATTGCTTATTAAATATACTGCCAAATATTTCAGTTTGAAATTAACAAACTATTGTCAGTTAACAAACTATACCACTGATGATTGTTTGCTAATTTCAAACTGAAATATTTGGCAGTATTAATAAACAATACTTTTAAACTATCATCAGTGGCTATAGTTTGTTAATTTCAAACTGAAATATTTGGCAGTACATATAATAAATAATACTTTTCCTTGTGTTTACGTGTAGATAAGTGATAATACTTTGGCACAAGTTTTCCACAAATCTAGTATTTAAGTTTACATTTATTTAAATAAAAATATTGTAGAACATGTGTATACATATATGTTGCTAGTCTACAGTTCTAATCTGAGCTGCATTGAAGGATTTTTGCACAGAATGGAAATTGTACTGTAACAAATAATTTTGATGCAATCATTTTTTTCTCAACTTTATAAATGTATTTTTATTCTAATGTTGGTAATAGTATTTTTTTAAACCTAGTGTACACAGACTGGTATGTGAAAAGCATGCAGCTGTAATGAATTATTACTTTTGAATTTCTCCTAAATCAGTAGTCATATACACAAGCAGTGCTGTAAGAAATGTATAGCAAAAATGACTATTTTCAGCTAATGAAATTTGGTTCTTTTACTATGGTACATCTTTTCTTAGATTTAAAGAAGAGTATATAAGTGAAATATAGATTACATGAAATATAATCCTTCATAAAACTTTGTGTCAGTTGGAACACTTATTTAGGCTAAGACATTAGTCTTTTTAATTTTGCATAATTACTTTTTTGTTTCAAATCGTAGAAGCAAATTTTTCTTTGTTTACATGAGAAACGTATTACTAAAAACAATTTTATTTTACCACTAAACAACATTTTAATAGATATATGTTCTATCTATATATCTTATATTCAGAACAACATAAGAAGAAAGTAAAATCTTATCATACTCAAAGAAAAAAGGCATCCCAACAAAACCATGGAGATGATAATGAAAAGGTAGATGACTCACTTACTCATGAAAATCTCTGGGAAACATTAGATCAGCTGGAGATTCAGGAAAAAAAAAGAAATGAAATATTAAGGTAATGGCTGAAGCCATTAAATATATTTAGAAATCTATTTATATTTATGATAATATTTGTTTGTCTGTAAATTATACTTAACAAGAAATTATATTCCTGTTTAATGCTTTATTTAAGTGTAAGCAAGTTGAAAGCTGGATTTACTCCCCCACCCCATATGTAAAAGTCAGAGGTGTAGATAACAACATACTTATGTTAAGTGCCATCTAGTTGTTTTCAACTCTTGATGATCTTGTGAACAAAAGCTCTTCATCTCACTTGTTCTTTCTTTCATTAATTGTAAGTTCAAGTTGATAAGTTCTTTTATGTTATCCATCCAACTCTTCTGTGGTCTTCCTCTTCTTCTCATTCCCTCAACTTTCCCCAACATAACTGCCTTTTTCAGTGATTCATCAGTTTGAATAATGTCCAAGGTACATCAGCTTCTGGTTTATCGCCTCCAAGGAGCATTCTGTCTTTATAACCTTTTACTGGTCATTCTTTCAGTCCATGGGATTCTTAATAGTCTCCTCCACACCCCTAATTCAAATGAATCAATTCACTTTCTGTCTTTCTTCTTAATAATCCAGCTTTCGCATCCATACATCACTATTGGAAATACTATTGCTTTGACAATTCTAACTTTTGTGGCCTAACACCTGTATTTTTCATATTTTTTGTCAGGTTTAACATAGCTTTTCTTCCCCATGACTATCCTCCTTTTAATTTCATCTTCACATTTACGATCATTTCTGATTCTGGACCCCAGTAAATCATAACTTTCAATGATTTCTATTTTATCTCCCTCTATTATAAATCCATTTAAATTTCCAGAAGCCATCACTTATGTTTGGCTGGTGTTTAAATTAAACCTGGTTTTGTTACTTTTCCTCTTAACCAATAGAATATCACTCCAGATCTTCCTTAGTTTCTGCTATGAAGGTTGTTTCATCCGCATATCTTAAATTATTTATTTTTCTGCCACCAATCTTAATTCCAGCTAGATCTTTGTCTAAGTTAGCTATTCTCATAATATATTCACTATAAATATTAAAAAGATAGGGCGACAGTATACAATCCTGCCACACCCCTTTTTCCCACTCGGACACTGTCTGTTTCTCCAAAGACTGTTTTTACTGAAGCATCTTGGTTGTTATACAGTTCTCCTATCAAGGTAATTAAATGTTCAGCTATTCCCATTGATCTCATTACAATCCACAGTCTTTTGTGATCCACACAATTAAAAGCTTTCTTATAATCAATAAAACAGATGAATACTCTTTTCTGAAATTCTCTTGTTCTTTCCATAATCCATCTCATGTTTGCCATTTGTCTCTAGTTCCTCTACCTCTCCTAAAGTGTGCCTGTTCTTGTGGCATTTTTCTATTCACATATGGCTCTAGCCTTTGTTGGATCACTTTCAGAATAACTTTACTTGCATGTGAAATCAAAGTAATGATTCTATAATTCTCACAATCTCTGGCATTTGATTTTTTTTTTTTTTTGATATATTTTTTTTTTTAATACTGGCCTCGAGATGTTTTGCAATCTCTAGGCCAGTATATTTTCTTCCAAACCTGTTGAGAAATTTCAGTCAATATACTCACTACTTCATGCTCAGCTAGTCTAAATAATTTCACTGATGCATATCAGCTCCAGGAGCTTTTTCCTTTTGGCATCTGTTCCATTGCTGATGTCACTTCACTTTTCTTTATCATGGGTTCTTTAACAAATTTTCTCCTTTCAGATTTTACTTCAATATTATTACCTTTCTTGAACAAATCCTCTACATGCTCTTTCCATCTTTTTTTTTTTTTTTTCACTGCTTCTTCTTCTGTGAGACATTTTCCAAATTACTTTTTATAACCCCTAATCTAGGGATAAACTTCCTTGTAACATCATTTATTTTTCTAAACAGATCTCTTGTTCATCCCTTAATATTGCTATCTTTGATTTCCATGCACCTTTTATTTAGATGTTTTCCCTTATCTTTCCTAGCCTGTCTCTGGATATCTGCACTCAGTTATCTAACCCTTTCTTTGTTTCTCTGAAGTTTCATTTTTCTTCTTTCCTCTGCTATTTGAACTACTTCTGAGAACCATATTTTGCTTTACTTAATTTTCTTTGCTGCTTCTTTGACTGTACATTTTATTTTTTCCCACGGTTGTACTAATTCTCCTCCTGTCTTCCCCAAACTTAATTTCTTTCTTACTTCTACTTTAAATGCTTTATTTGTATGAGTTAAATCAAATCTTATACACATTTTTGTTTCTTCTTAGCTCCTAATTTCAATTTAACTTCAGCTATCAATATTCATGATGTGTCCCACAGTCTGTACCAGGTAGTGTTTTTGCTGTTTGGATAGTACTCTTCCACCATGGATTATATTGATGGCAACAATATAATCCATAACATACTTAAATTCATCATAAAATATTATTACCAGAATCACATTTAATTGAAATGTCTTTATTTGTAAAATTTTCAACTAAGTTTCATAGCTATTGTTGTCCATACAATTGTGGGGAAACACAAAATAGAGAACAACAATTCAATTGAAAGTACATGATATTATGTGCACTATCGACTGCAGGAGAATAGCTCCATCTGCATATAGATATTCAGAATAAATCACAATAAAATAGTTTATTTAATAAATTATTTTTAAATATAAATGAAAAAATTAATTACAAATTAAGAAATGCATGAACAGTGATGAAGGATTTTTCTCTTGGATATGCTATAAATTAAAGATGCCAAGAAATTATATTCTAGGTTTAATCCTTTATCCCGGTGTAAGCAGATACAAATTTTGCACATGAAGTAACATCACGACTGGGCTACTTGTATATACAGTAAAAAAGATATATTACCTTATTAAAAAATTCTGGATTATTAAAATATTATGGTCTCCCTCCCCCTCCCCTCTCTCTCTCTTACACACATACACTGGTCTTTATATATTTGACAATGTTTATTGATAATACTGAAGGGAGGAAAGGTAGCAATATTTCTCATTGCTCCTATAGAAATATCGCTGCTGTTAAAATGCATGGATTTATGAGTGATGGCTTTTATTATTTAGAATCGAAAAGATTTTACTTCCAGATTTTGTGTTAAGAACATTTTACTGTTTTTTTCTGTACTTGTGTGTCATTTGAAACTTCAAGAGATGGGAAGTTGTTAATATTATTTTCTTTAGTTTGTGAATATTCTTAAAATCAGTGAGTTTTTGCTTTTCTAAATTATAGCTTTCGTGAAGAGACTGATTTGCTGTTAAATGGTGGCTATGACAAAATAGAAATAGACTTCACCTTATTACTAAAAATACTCGGGATTAGAGATAGATATTGAAAGTTTTTTTCACTTAGTTACTTGGTATTTTAGTAATAAGGCATGACACCTTTTGACTACTTGTATATGGAAATGTGACTTCTGCATTACTTCAACCTCGGTATTGGTGAGACCTCAATAAAGGTCAAAACTGGTCTGTGTAGTGGCCCTTCCCATATTGCATAACATTATGCATGTCCATAAGGATGTGTGTTTTGCATTATGGGATACTAAGGCAATTAATATGAAGTCATTAGCCTTTATATACAAGTAGCTCAGTCATGATGTTACTTCATGTACAAAATTTGTATTTTCTTACACTTGGATAAAGGATTAAACCAAAAATATAATTTCTTGGCATCTTTGATTTACATGAATGGTAAGTATTAGTCAGTATAACTTATGAAAATTTAGAAAGTTTTAGACAATCATTTTTGTTCAGGTTTGGGTTGTGAATGTCTGCTTTGCAGCTTTCCTAATACAGTCTTTCCTGAAGAAAATAACTTTTGTGTAACACTGGTTTTGTTCCACTGAATCCTGTGTTTTGTTTATAATGCATGGCTTGCTAAACCAGATTTGTTGGGTTCTTTAAGTGAAATGTATTCCTGATTTTCTTCAAAACAAATTTGAGCAAAATGACCAGTCTGTTCATGATAACATAAGCAGCAAGAGCAGAGGATTCTGTAAACTCCAGGATAAGAATATTTGTCTCAAGGTGAGATATTTGCACAAATTGCTAGGCTTCAGAAGAATGATTATATCCCACCAGGTGTTTGATTTCACTGTACTTTTTTTTCCACACTTCTTCTTTAGCCTTAATTACCATTCTTTTCACTTGTCTCTTAATATTATTGTACTCCTCTTTCCGAAGTGGATTGAAAGAACCTTGTAAGTTAATCTGCTAAAGTAATCTTGCTGTTTTTTCTGAAAGTCCTTTAACATATGGAGTACAAATTCTGGTAATTTCTTCTTGAGGCGAGTTAGGACAATGGCTATAATTCTTAATTCGATAATTTTTGCATTATAACCATTCAAGATAAAAGTTTTTTTTTTCATTAATTCAGGATACTTTAGCTGTCAGAACAAACTGTACAAACAGATAGTTTGTACAGTTTGTTCTGGGATATTCCACCCTATCATCATATAATATAATACAGTACAGTATGTCTCTCTTAAAATTTTGGAGGGAAATGACATTACAAGTCCTGCTCAAGATGTATAAGGGGTTTGTACCTATCGCACAAATTGCTAGGCTTCAGAAGAATGATTATATCCCATCAGGTGTTTGATTTCACTGTACTTTCTTTTCCACACTTTTTCTTTAGCTTTGATTGCCATTCTTTTCACTTGTCTCTTAATATTATTGTACTTCTCTCTAAACTGAAAGGTGTTGCTGCTTAACTATCTATTATTATGCTCTCTTCTTTTCTTCTATCTTCTCTTTCATTTGTTGACTCATCCATTCTGTATTTCATTGCTTCTTATCTTCTCTTTCAAGAGCTTCTTTAGCAGCTTCATGTGCACATTTCTTTAAATGGTCATACAACTGAGATGCAGATCCCTTTCTTGCTAAATCCACTTTCTGCTCAACACATATATATAAATCCTGTATACTATCATCTTGTAACAGTCCTATTTTGTATCTGAGGATCTCAATAACTCTACCATCATTATGTGAAGTATTTGGCCTTCTAGATGTAACTTTTTTTGGCCTTCTAGAGGAATGGGTGCGAAGAATCTCTGGGCTCAAAATGGTGTCCACTTTTAAAATTGCAACTTGGAATGTCAGAACTCTGTATGAAGCTGGCAAATTAAGAAATGCCACAAGAGAAATGAAGAGGCTGGGCATCCGGATTTTGCGAGACAAGATGGCCAGGATCTGGAAAGTGTCAACAAGATATTACTCTGGGAATGATGAGAACAAACATCGACATGGTGTAGCTGTAATAGTAGATGAAGAAATCAATAAATCAGTAATAAATTGGATTCCATTTTCTGAAAGGATAATGCTGTTACAACTTAAGGGAAACCCCGTTAACATAAATATCATCCAAGCTTATGCACCCACATCTGACAAAAGTGAAGAAGATGTTGAAGAGTTTTATGAACACCTAAAAGAGATTAAAAACCTAACAAAGAAACATGATATAAACATAGTGATGGGTGACTTCAATGCAAAAGTGGGAAGAGGGGGTGATGGAGAAATTGTTGGCGAACATGGCTTAGGCACCAAAAACGACAGAGGAGATCGCCTAGTCCAGTTCTGTCAGGAAGAAGATCTAACAATAGCAAATACCTGGTTTAAACTTCCACCCAGAAGACTGTACACTTGGAAATCACCTCAAGATAACCAACATAACATTGTCAGAAATCAAATTGATTATATACTGATAAATAAAAGATTCCACAGTAGTATAAAGAGTGCAAAGACTTATCCTGGAGCAGATATCTCATCAGACCACAATCCCATAGTTGCAGAAGTATGTTTTAGATTAAAATCAGCTAAAAAATCACAAAAGAAGAAGAAGAAAATTGATGTAGAAAAACTGAAAGACCCGAACATAAATAAAAGTGCCAAGACACAGCTTAACCTGCGTTACAACAGATTAACATAGAAGAAAATAAAAGTGTGGAATCTCTTTGGAATAGCTTAAAGAATGCCATCGTAACAACAAGTATTGAAGAAGTAGGTTATGTGAATAATATAAAACAACAGGAATGGATGACAGATGAGATTCTTTCTCTTATTGATACAAGAAGAATGTACAAAAACAAAGACCTTGCCAGGTATACAGAAACACATAACATCATCAAGAAAAAAATAAAAGAAGCCAAGGAAAATTGGATGAAAAATTTATGTACTGAAATTGAACTGCTTCAGAAGAAACATGATAATTTCAATCTGTATAAGAAAATCAACGAAATTTCTGGAAAACTGAGGAAAAAGCAAATAGTGTCTCTAAGAGACGAAAATGGAAAAATAGTTCTAGAAGAAGAGAATAAAGCACAGATTTGGATAAAATATGTAACGGAACTTTTCAATGATACTAGACAGAAGCCTATAAATATAAAAGATAACATTCAAGGACCAGCAATCATGAAATGCGAAATAGAGAATGCTATACGAACAAGTAAAACAGGAAAAGCCAGTGGACCAGATGGTGTGCAAACAGAATTTTTAAAATTAATAGAACCAGATAACATCAAACTTCTTGAAAAACTATTTAATGAAATATATGAAAGTGATGAATTTCCATCAGATTGGCTCAAATCTACATTTATCACTGTCCCAAAGAAACCCAAAGCGAATTCCTGTGGTGACTTCCAACTTATTAGTCTAATGAGCCAAACATTAAAAAATATTTTTGAAAGTAATTCAGAATCGTATTTATAGAAAAAGTGAAGAAACTCTAAGTGACACACAATTCGGCTTTCGGAATGGTTTTGGTACTAGAGAGGCCCTTTTCTGTACCCAAATATTGATATAAAAATGCATAGAAAAACAGAAATCTGTCTTTATGTGTTTCATAGATTTTGAAAAAGCATTCGACAAAGTCAGACACACTAACGTAATAGAAGTCCTTCAACAAATAAGGCTAGACAAACAAGACATAAGACTAATAACAATCTGTATTGGAATCAGTCAGCTACCGTTCAATTAGACAACATTACCACCAGTGATATTAACATCAAAAGAGGAGTAAGACAAGGATGTGTGCTCTCACCACTCCTGTTCAACATATATGCAGAGGTAATCTTTAAAAAAGCATTGGAAGAATGTTAAGAGGGAATCGCAATAAATGGAAAGATTGTTAACAACCTTCGATATGCAGATGACACTGTGCTAATTGCAGATAATATTATGGATCTCCAAAACTCATTGACAGAGTATACATAGAAAGCCAAAGAATGGGAATAAATATAAACATCAACAAGACAAAATACATGATCATCAGCAAACATCCAGCCTCATCAATGAAACTGACACTCAATGGGAAAAATATTGATCAAGTGTCAAGATATAAATATCTTGGTTGCTGGCTTAACGAACGGTGGGATCCAGAAATAGATATAAAGACAAGGATTGAAGTTGCACGGCAGTCCTTCACGAAAATGAGAACACTATTCTGCAATAAAGACCTAAACATGGAAGTCAGATGCCGAATGCTGAAATGCTACGTGTGGTCTATTCTGCTCTATGGAGTTGAAACATGGACATTGAAGGCGACAACCATCAAGAAAATTGAAGCCTTTGAGATGTGGCTATACAGAAGAATGCTAAAGATATTATGGACAGAAAAAATTACCAATGAAGATGTCTTAAAATCCATTGGCAAAGCTAAATATCTTGTACAAATAATCAAGAAATGAAAAACATCATATCTTGGCCACATCATGAGAAACAGCAAATACCAACTTCTACAAACTATTTTGATAGGAAGAATTGGTGGCAAAGGAACTAGAGGAAGAAAAAGAATATCATGGTTTGACAACATCAAGACGTGGACAGGAAAGAGCAGTGCACAACTGCTCAGATTAGCACAAGAGCGCAGTTTGTTCGCCAAGATGGTCGCTGACCTTCGATAGAAGATAGCACAATAAGAAGATGTAACAAGACCCGCTTATTATCATATTATGATCTGTCCCACCTTCAACTCCATGGAACACTCTCACATCCTGCAGTAATGGTATTTGCTCCTATCTGACTATCACTAGATCAATTATTGACTTCATATCTCTAGTTGGTTGGATCCATGTAAACTTATGCATATATTTATGCTGATAATATCCAAATAATGAAATGAAATAAATATTTCATTTATTTCATAATTAAATAAAAAAATGGCTATTTTTTTTATTTCTCAGATGATCCTTTTTTTTTTTTTTGTTGTTGTTGCTCAGTCTGCTTATATAATTTGTAATATGTTGGGACTTAAAATATTTTTAATATTTTAAGTAAACATTCAAATGCTATTTACTTTAGCTTCCTTTTTTTTTTTTTGTGGTCAATTGCCACATCTCTGATTCATGTAATAATACAGCATTAATGTTACTGTTGAAGATCTTTATTTTGGTTTTATTATAATATTTAAATGATTCCATATATTATTCAATTTTCTGAAAACAGTATTTGCTTTTGTCAAACTTTGCATTATATCCCTGTCAGTTCCACCTTCAGTACCTACATTTCCTTGCAAGTATGTAAAATTTCTAACTTCTTCTACTGCATTGTTGGTCAAATTTAATTTTTCATAATACAAAACACACTTCCTTCCTTTCAAATGCATATATTGCTCTGCATTATAAGAAGGGTCTACCCGGATGATTTCAACTCTTATTGAGGTCTCCTCAGTGGGAGCACACCCAGGAAGTTATCATTGTTGAATTAATGTATGTCATATGTTTTCCATATACAACTAGTAAAAAATAAAGATATATTACCTTATTAAAAAATTCTGGATTATTAAAATATTATGGTCTCCCCCCCCCCTCTCTCTCTCTTTCTCTCACACACACACACATACACTGGTCTTTATATATTTGACAATGTTTATTGATACTAAAGGGAGAAAAGGTAGCAATATTTCTCATTGCTCCTATAGAATTATCGCTGCTGTTAAAATGCATGGATTTATGAGTGATGGCTTTTATTATTTAGAATCGAAAAGATTTTACTTCCAGATTTTGTGTTAAGAACATTTTACTGTTTTTTTCTGTACTTGTGTGTCATTTGAAACTTCAAGAGATGGGAAGTTGTTGTAATATTATTTTCTTTAGTTTGTGAATATTCTTAAAATCAGTGAGTTTTTGCTTTTCTAAATTATAGCTTTCATGAAGAGACTGATTTGCTGTTAGATGGTGGCTATGACAAAGAAGAAATAGAAGAGAGAGAACAGTTAGATAAAATTGAAGAAGTGAAAGAACCATTAGAGAAAATCGAAGAGGAAAAAGAAGAAAGTGAAGAGGAAACAGAAAGTGAAGAGGAAGTTAAGGAATCTGATGAAGAAGTAGCTGATAAAAAGAGGGTAAAATGGAAAGATCAGATAGAACCTAAAACGCATCATATTACTTTCACACATAGCATTATTTCTAGTGAAACATTACAGATAGAGAAAGAAGGTAATCCAGAGGTAAGGAAATACTTCTGACTGTATTCTGAATTATAACTAAAGATTATTGTTACATAATATACAATATGTATTTAATTTCATGGCTTAAGCACATCACATCAGTTGCCTCCAAAAAACTAGGTGTCCTTTTCCAGTCAAGACACTGCCATTCTCTCATTTGGGGTAGTGCACCAAAAATCTCTAAAACCATGATGCTATCCAGAAAAAAACAATCTGGTTTATTGATGGAGATCTTCTTCACAAACTCACTTAAATCACTTTTTCACAGATGTTCTATTTCTGCCTTATACTATATCTCTGGGTGTTTTGATTGCTGCTGTTCTGCTGAACTGGCTACCACCATTCCTCTGCTTTCCCTTAAACCTGTAATCACACATAAGGAACTGCTGGTCAAGAACTGTTTACTGTTTAGCTTCAAATGTTGTTCAAATGTCAATAGCGCTTTCTATTATAACTGAATGAGAGTGTTTGAGCATCCGTGGATTGGTATTTCTCGGCGTGGGACGTGTCGGTGGATGCTTTTCCTACTCAGTAACAGGGTGAGCCTGTCACTTAGTAGAACCACTGCTGAGTTTTTTTTTTTGCCTCCATAGCGCAATTGGAAGAACAACAGTATGTTGCGCCTTTCGATTGGAAAAGACCTAAGTTCGATTCTCGTCATGACAGGAGGAATCTTTATATGGATGTTTTCAATCGAAGGTGAGTTAGCTGATCTCATACGGAGGTAGCAGAGTTTTTTCTCCTGGAAACTCTGGTTTTTCATCCTGCATGCAGACATATTGACCCTTCAGAACACATGCAATTTACAGACAAAAAAATATTACCTGTAGTGGTAGTAATGGCCAGTAGATGGTGCTAATGTTGATGATTGGTAGTAGAAGTTCAGTGTAGTGGTGGAGACGGAAAGTTGTACAATAGGTGTCCTCCTGCGATGAGTCTTCAGACTCCTTGGAGGTGTCACGAATAATAATAATAATAAATCTTCCAAACAATTTCTTATACTCTTCCTTCATTATTTCTATTGATCTTCTTTGGAACAGTCTTCCTCACACTGTTTTTCTCAATGGACTGATTACTAGTTCACAAAGCATATCAAAATGTTCTTCCTTTGAATTATTTCGGTTTTGTAACCACATTTTTATTAAAAAAGACTGTTTTTTAAAACTAAACAAGTACTAAAAAACAAACCCGACAAGTTTCGTTAGTCATCAGACTAACATCTTCAGAGGTAAAGATAACTAACAGTTTAAAGCACAAACTATAATATGTCAGGGGACACATTACAAAAGTAGTAAGGATTTCCCAAAAAACTGCTGCTATAATACAAAGAACACTAACATGTATGGATAAGTTGGTGATAGTTCCACTCTCATCATCATCATCAAATTCCTGCCATGTACCCTAAAGGGGGTGTACAGGATATGATAGTACTACATGAAAAATATTACATCATTACTAACTTCCTGTCTACAATTTTCTTCCAAATCAGTCTGTTACTTGTCAAGACTCTAACATTATGAGATCTTATATTACTATCGTCTAAGGCACTTTGTACCATATCAATCCACCTATATCTTGGTCTTCCTCTAGGTCGTTTTCCTGCCAACCTGGCAGAGAACACTTGTTTTGCTAATCTTTCCTCTCCCATTCTGTTTAAGTGACCATACCACCTGAGATTAGCTCTGCTAATGCATTCCTGGATGTTGACAATGTCAAGTTCTTTCCAAATATCCTTGTTTTTAATATGATATTGCCATTGATGCCATCTGTTCACGCCTATAATCTTTCTCAGGACTCTCATATCTGCGGTCTCTAGTCTTTGGTCAAGTGTTTTACTTCTGACCTAGCTCTCAGATCCATAAGTTAAAACTGGTTTGAACACTGTCTTATATACAGCTAATTTAGTGTTCTGACTAATTTATCTCTTATTCCATATGAATTTATTCAGTTGACTTCCTACCATACCAGCTTTGCTGATTCTGTTGTATATTTCTATGTTTAATTTACCATCTTCACTAAAAATCGTGCCTAAGTAGCTGAAATGTTTTACTTGTTCCACAGGTTCTCCATTCACAACACAGTTAACATTTTCAATGATTCTGCCTATTTTCATTGTCTTTGTCTTTTTATTGCTGACCTTCATACCATATCTATTACAACAACTATTCAATTTAGTCAGAGAATCTTGCAGACTTGTAGCAGATTTATTTAGAAGTATAACATCATCTGCATAAAGAAAAGAGCTGACATTAACATCTCCAATTTTGATATCATGTTTAATACCACTTTCCTTCATAATGTGATCCATATAGATAATGAATAACAGAGGGGATAATGTACATCCTTGTCTCACACCAGATTTAACATTAAACCATCTTCCTGTACTTCCTTCAATTCTAACTGCTGACTTACAACTCAAATAAAGACTAAGTATTGCTTGATATAATGCCCCATTGACACCATATAACTGTAGTGTATTGAATAGCTTCTCTCTTGGCACCTTGTCATATGCCTTTTCCAAATCGACAAAACTTAAATACAGATCTCTGTTATATTCCCATGCTTTCTCGACTATTTGTCGTAAAGTGAAGATCTGTTCTTGACAGCCTCTATTTGGCATGAATCCAGCTTGTTCTTCACCAAGTTTTTCTTCCACAATTCTTCTCAACCATTTCTCAAGTATACTTGCATAGATCTTGCCAGGAACACTCAGTAGGGAAATACCTCTGTAATTCTCACATTCAGTTTTATTTCCCTTTTTATATATGAGTACTATGAGAGCTCTACTCCAATCATCAGGAATTCGTCCCTCTGTCCAGGCTTTCTGAACTATACAGTGCAGCCACTGTAAGACGTATACCACCATAATTCAGCATTTCTGGTCGATTATCATCTACTTCTGCTGCCTTTCCATATTTCAAGCCTTTGATGGCTTTTTCTACTTCAAGTATGGATATGTATTCCTGACTGCATGCTTGGTCAGTGTTTTTTACCACTGTGCTGTCATCACTGTTTGTTTCATTTAGCAGTTTTTCAAAGTAATTACTCCATACTTCAAGGATATCTTTTTCTCCCGTTTTCATGTCACCTTTATCATCTCTAACTCCTTTTACAGCACTCTTTCCTCCATTCCTAAGCTTCTTCAACAACCTCCAGAATATTTTGCCACCTTCTTGATATTTATTTTCTATATTCTTGCCAAAGTTCACCCATGACTTTTGTTTAGCTAGTTTTACACACTGTTTAGCATTCTTGCATTTGTCTCTTTATTCTCTAAGAGCACAAGCTGACTTATTTGACAGGAACTTTTGATATGCTTTCTTCTTTTCCTTCACTTCCTCTTTAACTTCCTGTGTCCACCAGGGAGTTCTGATTTTTGTATCCTTGCAGACAACCTCATCACATGCCTCTCTGGCAGAATCAATCAATGTTTTCTTCAGAGTTTGCCACTGAATCTCCAAGGTTTGATTCCTGTTCTCAAACTCTTTCATTTTTTCTTCAATAATCTTTGTGTATTTTAGTCTACAGTTCACATCTGAGAGCTGCTCAACTTTTATTCGCTTTAAAACTTTCTTACATGTTATTCTTTTCAATATGAAATTCAATTGTATCCTGCTCAAGACTAAATAGTGATCAGTTCCAATTTCAAATCCTCTGTACACTCTGGTGTCCTGCACCAGGGAGAAAACATCACTATCAACAATAACATAGTCAATGAGACTTTTCTTATTTCTTGCCTCTTCTCTCCATGTGAATTTCTGTACATTTTTATGTTGGAACATGGTGTTAGTAATAACCAGTCCATGTCCTGAGCAGAAATCCAACAGATATTTGCCATTTTTATTAGCTTTGCTCTTTTCTCCAAAATTTTCCAATATATTTTTGTATGTCTCACAATCATTTCCTACTCTGCTATTTAGATCTCCAACAAGGACCAACTTTTCCATTTTCATTATGTCAGCTGCTTTCTCTAAATCCTCAAAAAATTCCTCCACTTCTACCTTAGTAGTGGGACCCTAGGCACAAATAAGTCTCATTGTCCAGTTCCCCATTCTAATATTTGCCCACATCACTCTACTTGAGACTGCCTGCCATTCAAGAAGATTAGCCTCGTATTTAGTGTTGAATACAATGGCTACCCCTTCTTTTCCTAGGTTGTCATTGCCTGAATATAACATTTTGTATTTATTGCTTAGAAAGATCGCACCTGTTTTTGTCTTTTTTGTTTCAGTCCCCCTTATTATGTCAATCTGGTACTTATCTAATTCCTCAGCTAGCTCCATTTCTTTGCCATTCATGCTTCTTATGTTGATAGTACCGATCTTTAACTCTGGTGATGTTGAGTTGGGGTTTATTTTCAGATTTGTTCCAGTAGCTGACTTTTTGCTGTTCGCCCTGGTTCTCTGGCGAAAACAATGGGGGCCTTGTATAAATGGGGCGATGCCCCAGCCAGCATGAAATTTTGTCATGTTGTACCATCATTTTTTATTTTGGTTTAACCAATAAGAATACAATTTGGTGAGCTAAATCCCAAATTGCCAGCCCATCCTCGTTCGTTCAGTATCGAAGTAGATACCCAACAGGTTGCACCACGAGAAGGTGAGGATTGGACGTTAGATCAGAAGCCCTGGTCGGTTCTCCGCATTCCTTTAAAGGCTATGTGGTGGGGTCCTCTCAGTTATACAGTTTTGACACTTAAGCAACTTATATTTAAGTTCTAAATCAGCAGTTAGATTTGAAGCATATATAGGAAGATAAGATACATCAATATGAATCACATTATGGATTGTCGTATTTAACTTAATATCAAAATCGAAGGTTTTGCACTCGCCCTTTAGATTATATTATACTTCTGATTAAATCTATCACAAATCTTCAGAGAACTTCTAACCAGATCATGTAATTGCCATGGAAAATTTGATATGTATATTAGTGATAAATTGACCAGTTGTGAAACTATGCAGGAGAGTAGTTGATGGGAACTACATTCTCAGTAGTGAACGTGTAGAACTAGTAAATATTTCAGCTATTTAGGCAAATTTTTAGAAAACAGCAATATTGAAATAGATAACAAAATAAGTAAGGTGTATTATGGGGGAAAGCCAATTCAATAAATAAATATGAAACAAGAGATAAAACAGTCACAAAACAAGCTATCAGTATACAAGAAAGTGTTCAAGCCAATTTTCACATATAGATCTGAGAGTTGGCAGGCCTGTGTAGTTCAGTAGAAGTGGCATTTGTACTCTACAGTGCTTGACCGCACGAAGGAAGACTTATAAGTTCGAGTCTAGTCACCAACTGGAGAAACTTTTTCTAAGCCTTGTTTCGACCGGTTCCCAAGTCAGTCAATCTCTGGCATGGGAAAGTGGATTTTTTCTCCCGAAAACTCGGGTTTTTTGGTCCCATAAACTCAAGGAAATTGGCCATCGAACCCACACTATTTTCAGACATTACAAATATTGTGTTAGGATTAGGGACCACGAGATGGCAGCACTTATTAGCCGTCTTCTTCTGTGCGTACTGATTAGTGATAGCCTTGGGCCAGCTATCTCTGATTGGCTACCAATGGAGATTGAACTGCCTACTCAGTCTCCAAAAGTTAGATAGGGCTAAAATGGCCTTGCCTACTCCCTATACAGGAGCAAAAAAGTGTTAGTTTTTTTTTTTTTTTTTTGTGAACTGAGAGTTGGTTTAGAAATAAAACATTTGATCTAAGGCTAGAGTCCAGAGATATAATAGTTTACGAAATGACATATAACTGACAATTTTGAGTGAAAAGTGCATACACATTCAAATTATCGGAATTTTGCACAAATGGGTCACGTGACAGCACTCAACAGGATAAAAGACAAAAGGCCATGCTAAGCGAATTATGTTTGAAGGAAGCTCTTTTTGTGAAAGAATAAAGTTGTAAACTTGGATATCTTGTAATGTCTCAAAGACATCATCTAGTTGATTTCATGTGGGGAAGAATTATTTAAAAGCTTGAAGAAGGCTGCAGATTTACTGATATTGCTTGATAGTTTGGAATCTCACATAACATTGTATCTAGGCTCTGGGCAACATTTCAAACCAATGGAATGTGTTCTGGACATTAGCTAAGAGGTCACCCTCACTCTGCCATGGAGTTTGAAGACAGATCTTTGGTTCTAACAGCAAAATATAACTGATGCACCATGGCAAGTCAGCTTGCACATTGGCTCCATTCGAGCAGAGGTACGTGAATATCTCGTCAAACTGTGACAAGATGTCTGCTACAAGTAGGCCTATATGCCTAAAGTCTGCATCCCTTTGTCTACAAGTCATCGTACAGCATGTTTTCAGTAGTGTTGTATCCATTAAAATTAGACAAGACACAATAGGCTAATCTGCTCTTTAGAAAACGAGTCGTTTTAGTATTTCCTCCAATTGGACAACACTTCATCTGCCATGAAAGGGATAGAATATGGCATTACTGGGGTTATGGTGTGGGGTGACATTATGCCTAATGGACGCACCAGCTACAAGTGCTGGAAAAAGGACTATGATTGGTGAATGATATTGCAACGAAGTTTTGCAACATCATGTTCAATTGTTCTATGGTGCTGTAGGCGAAGAATTCATTTTTATGGATGACAATGCCACACCACAGTATACACAAGCAGTGGAGATACTTCTGGAGACTGAGGATATTAATTGAATCAAGTGGCCAGCACACCTCATAGAACATGTTTGGGATTCAATAGGGAGATACATTGCTCCTCAAAATTCTCTTCCAGTAAACAGATAAGGTCTTATCCTTGCTCTGAAGGAGGAGTGGGCCAGTTTGTGTCAAGTACTTCTGTATCACTTGGTGCTAAACATGGTATGACATTGTGAGAGCTGCATTGCAGTTTGGGGGTGGACATATTTTAAAGTAAGCTGAGGATAGTTTTAGAGTAATTTATAGGATTGGTCCATTAAAAAAAATAATTCTGAATTACCAAAATTGAAATTAAAATTTTACAATGTGTATTGAACTTTAAATCAAATAATTTTAGCAAAGGTTCCCCCCCCCCTCTCTCTCTCTCATCACTCCATGTGGGACAACTGTTCCTGGTGGAGAGAACCTCCCAGTGATAGTACCATTTCTTCTCATTCTTCCTCTTTTTCTATACTTCTCTTCCCATCCCCTATCTTCCAGACCACCATCAATGGATTCCAGCCCTGCATCTGTGCTTGCTGTGCAGTACAACCCATGGGATCCCGGCAGTCTCTTTAGCCTTGCTTCAGCAAGATAGGCAGTCCTAGATGACTTGTCAAGGATCAGTTAGCTAATCTGCAAGGATCAACAGTGTTGCAGCTTAAGGCTGGCAACAGTGCTGATATAGCTGTGGCACTCCTTTTCTGAGTGGATTTATTACTTGCTGGATTGGTGAGCATTCATGTGTGGTTTCATGATGGGTAGGGATCTCTGTTGTCACCAAAAATCTCTTTCAGCTTGAATTCTCATTTTAGAGGATCTGACAAGGTTCCATTACCTTAGATAAATCATTTGATAACAGAAATAAGAACCACCAACATCAGTAAAAGCAGAATATCTCAATACCATCCTGTTAGGCTCTACATTCCTAATCCACTAAAATGCTTTAAATGTCAGAAACATGGACTTACCCAACCTACTATCTGTGTCCAGTGTGATAGTAAAGAGAATGATAATAAACAATAATAAATCTTGCTCTGCAAAGAAACTTAAATGTGTCAACTGTGAAGGAGACTATCCAGCCAATTCCTGTGCCTACAAAGGTGGATATCTCTTATCAGGATGAAAAGAGGAAACTAACTGCTATAACATCTGTCCTGAAATCCTGTTATGCTGTGCAGGTGTCAGTTAATATTAAAAGCTATACAAATCCATATATCTAATTCCAGCATACTTGAACTTGACAATTGTTAGTGCTTCTCTTTGGAGAATGCTGATTACACAGCCTATTATGGTCTCATTCTCTAAACTATTCCTTATATTATCTAACTGAATGAGCACCCACTTGTCAAGAAAATTATAGCTTCAAGAGTTTAGATATATCCTAATATTTCAATCTTATGTAATCATAGCAGAGAAACAAACAAAAAGCAGTAAATTACAGTAAGTTTACTATGAATAGTAATTTTTTGCCAAAAGTTAGTCAAGTGATCTATTAACCTATGTTTAACACGCTCTTGAGCAGTGTTTCACTTCCAGTAGCATCACTATTTGATTAGTGTAGTACTGCTGTTTTATGCTTCTGTGCTATTTATTTTATGCAGCTAGAAAGCCCATATGAGTGATGATTAGGGGATTTTTTTATTTTGTTAACTACTTAAATGCAAGTAAGCCAGGTTGCTCTGGTTTGTGTCAAATGGTAAATATCAGATGGTTCGTTAGTCATGTGCACATGATTCACAAACCATCTGATATTTACCATTGATTTGATGGCTTGATTGATGATTTTGTACAGACAAATTTTGGTATTTGTAGTGAAAAGATTGAATTTCCAGATATTAGTTAGGCTTTTAAGGAAATTATACTGTTGACTGATCTGGTCAACAGTCTTTTAGTTAATATTAACTAAAATAAAATTAATTGATACTTTCAATATTTCAGCAAAGTCAAATTGCCATCATCAGGGAATAAAATATAAGATATATGCACACAAGCACTACACTAAGTAACGAAGCTGAAGTAAGTCATCTGAGATTAGGCTTAAAGTTCTAAATAATGCCCCTTAATGTGCTAAATTGGGCATCCTTGGCTGTTGGGCTGAAGTGTGGAGGATGAGAGCTTCCCAAATTTGAGGCAGTTTCATATAACCAAATTTGTTGAAGTTAGGGATAGTTTCTTAAGGCAATTCCAGGAAAAGGCTTTCATATTTATATTTGCTGTGGTTGAGTAGAGTGGCTTTCTTCCAGTATATTCTATTTTAGGTGTCCAAATTATAGTCAGCAAGTCCTGAGCAGCTCTATTCATGGAAATGGATTTAGTCCTATGTTCTGAGGAAGCAATTCTGATGTTGGCTGTCCTGCCTGTTTGGCTATAGTAGGATAGTTTGCAACTACAAGGGACCTGGTAATCACCTGGTAGGTCTAGGAATTGTGGCTGGTCTTTGGTGTAGAAGTTAAGGAATGCTAATTTTTATATGGTCTGTAAGTGGTTGAAAGGTTGTAATTTTTTAAGATTTTTGTTATTTTTTTGGATGTGCCTTGGATATATGGAATAGTGATAGTTTTGGTGTAGTATCTGTTCTTGAGAGAGAGGGAGAGGATGCATGAGTTTGGGGTTTTAAGATGTTTTGGATATGAGAGGAATTGTAGCCATAGGCTAAGAAGTTTTTGTGACGATGCTATTGGAACTAATTAATGTTCCAATGTTTGCCAGTGTGAAACTTACAGATACTTTAGACTGTATTCAAACTAAATTTCCTTCTGATTTTTCAGTCTTGTTTAAGTTCACTATAAACTCTGGCTATTTCATTTGGCATGGAAAATTCTACAAACAAATAGAGGAGACAGTCATGGACTCTCTGCTTTCTTCTCCCCCCTCCCAACTAATTTCTTCATGGAAACATTTGAAGAGAAAGCACTAAACTCTATCCCATATAGACTCTCTGTCTAACTATGCTTTGTTGATTACATGTTTTCCATTTGGCTTCATGGCTGGTTTGTCTCCACATATTTTTTAACACACACACCTAAAATCAACACATCCCAGGATCCAATTCACATTAGAAAAAGAAAATGACAACAGCGTCCTCTTTGTAGACACTTTAATTACATGCCAGCCTGATGGATTCCTGACATTCTCTGTTTAAAGAAAACCCACACACATGCATGTGCACACATACACGGGTAGATACATTCACAAACAATCCCCCCCCCACCCTCCTCCCAACAGTATATGGAATTATTAAAACTTTATATAATAGGGCTAAATTAATTAGTTCAGCTAATAGTGCCCTCTTCGCTGAACTTGACCATCTTCACAAAACTTCTTTAGCCAATGGCTACAATTAATACCATATCCAAAAAATATGAATCCCCCAAGCCCACATCCCCTCTCCAGAACAGAGACCACACCAAAACTGACACTATTCCTTACATCCAAGGCATATCTGAAAAAATAATATAAATAAATAATAAATAAAAAATACAATCTTTCGACCACTTAGAGACCATAAAAAAATTAGCATTCCATATTCGCTTAACCAAAGACCAGCCACAGCCCTAAGACCTACCAGGTGTTAGCCAAGTCCTTTGTAGTTGTAAACTATCCTATTATGCTCAAACAAACAGGACAGCCAACATCAGAATTGCTGAACATAAGGACTATATTCATTTCCATGACTACAACCACTCAGGACTTGCTGACTGTGCTTTTGGAAACCAGCCATAGAATATGCCGATAGAAAGCTACTCTACTCCATCACAGCAAATATAAATATGAAAAACTTTTCCTTGTAGCTGCTTCTGCCTTATGAAACTGTCCCAAATTTGGGAAGCTCTCATCTGAGCTTTGCACTTCAGCTCAACACCTAAGAATGTCCAATTTACCCTGTTAGGGAACATTATTTAGGACTTTAAGCCTACTCTCAGTTGACTTGCTTCATCTTCATTACTTAGTATAGTGGTTGCATGCACATATCTTATTATATTTTGTTCCCTGATGATGATAATTTAACTTTGTCAAAATACTGGGAGCATTAATTAAATTTGTTTTAGTTAATATATTAGTCTACAATGTAATTTCCTTAATAAATACAGCTGTGAATAGTCACCATATAAGCCTTACTACCAGACCTAGTTAGACTTTTATGGAATTGAAAAGCTTTGTGCTTTCTTTTAACTATGTTATGTCAGTTACATAATTGATATAGGAATCAAGGTACTGAAAAGCATTTACTTCTTCAAGTGAATGGCCTAATATTTCCTTCTGTTCTTTACTGCTATTGACTTCCAACCCAATCAGCACTGCATTTTTTTTCATAAATTACCTGTGCTTAAGGGTCAAAGCTGTATAACTGAGAGGAGACCTCCACATAGCCTTTAAAGGAATGCGGAGAACCGACCAGGGCTTCTGACCTAATGTCCAATCCTCACCTTCTCGTGGTGCACCCTGTTGGGTATCTACTTTGATACTGAACGAACGAGGATGGGCTGGCAATTTGGGATTTAGCCGACCAAATTGTATTCTTATTGGTTAAACCAAAATAAAAAATGATGGTACAACATGACAAAATTTCATGCCGGCTGGGGCGTCGCCCGGTTAAACAAGGCCCCCGTTGTTTTCGCCAGGGAACCAGGGCGAACAGCGAAAAGTCAGCTACTGGAACAAATCTGAAAACAAACCCCAACTCAACATCACCAGAGTTAAAGATCGGTACTATCAACGTAAGAAGCCTGAATGGCAAAGAAATGGAGCTAGCTGAGGAATTAGATAAGTACCAGATCGACATAATAGGGGTGACTGAAACAAAAAAGACCAAAACTGGTGAGATCTTTCTGAGCAATAAATACAAAATGTTATATTCAGGCAATAACAATCAAGGAAAAGAAGGAGTAGCCATAGTATTCAACACAAAATACGAGGCTAATCTTCTTGAATGGCAGTCAGTCTCAAGTAGAGTAATGTGGGCAAATATGAGAATGGGGAACTGGACAATGAGACTTATTTGTGCCTATGGTCCCACAGAAGGTTCTACTAAGGTAGAAGTGGAGGAATTTTTTGAGGCTTTAGAAAAAGCAACTGACACAATGAAAAAGGAAAAGTTGGTCCTTGTTGGGGATCTAAATAGTAGAGTAGGAAATGATTGTGAGACATACAAAAATATTTTGGGAAAATTTGGAGAAAAGAGCAAAGCTAATAATAATGGCAAATATCTGTTGGATTTCTGCTCAGGACATGGACTGGTTATTACTAACACCATGTTCCAACATAAAAATGTGCACAAATTCACATGGAGAGAAGAGGCTAGGAATAAGAAAAGTCTCATTGACTATGTTATTGTTGATAGTGATGTTTTCTCCCTGGTGCAGGACACCAGAGTGTACAGAGGATTTGAAATTGGAAGTGATCACTATTTAGTCCTGAGCAGGATAAAATTGAATTTCATATTGAAAAGAATAACATGTAAGAAAGTTTTAAAGCGAATAAAAGTTGAGCAGCTCTCAGATGTAAACTGTAGACTAAAATACAGAAATATTATTGAAAAGAAAATGAAAGAGTTTGAGAACAGGAATCAAACCTTGGAGATTCAGTGGCAAACTCTGAAGGAAACATTGATTGATTCTGCCAGAGAGGCATGTGGTGAGGTTGTGTGCAAAGATAAAAAAATCAGAACTCCCTGGTGGACACAGGAAGTTAAAGAGGCAGTGAAGGAAAAGAAGAAAGCATATCAAAAGTTCCTGGCAAATAAGTCAGCTTGTGCTCTTAGAGAATACAGAGACAAATGCAAGAATGCTAAACACTGTGTAAAACTAGCTAAACAAAAGTCATGGGAGGACTTTGGCAAGAATATAGAAAATAAATATCAAGAAGGTGGCAAAATATTCTGGAGGTTGTTGAAGAAGCTTAGGAATGGAGGAAAGAGGGCTGTAAAAGGAATTAGAGATGATAAAGGTGAAATGAAAACAGGAGAAAAAGATATCCTTGAAGTATGGAGTAATTACTTTGAAAAACTGCTAAATGAAACAAGCAGTGATGACAGCACAGTGATAAAAAACACTGACCAGGCATGCAGTCAGGAATACATATCCATACTTGAAGTAGAAAAAGCCATCAAAGGCTTGAAATGTGGAAAGGCAGCAGGAGTAGATGATATTCGACCAGAAATGCTGAAGTATGGTGGTATAAGAGTCTTACAGTGGCTGCACTGCATAGTTCAGAAAGCCTGGACAGAGGGACGAATTCCCGATGATTGGAGTAGAGCTCTCATAGTACCCATATATAAAAAGGGAAATAAAACCGAATGTGAGAATTACAGAGGTATTTCCCTACTGAGTGTTCCTGGCAAGATCTATGCAAGTATACTTGAGAAACGGTTGAGAAGAATTGTGGAAGAAAAGCTTGGTGAAGAACAAGCTGGATTCAGGCCAAATAGAGGCTGTCAGGATCAGATCTTCACTTTATGACAAATAGTCGAGAAAGCATGGGAATATAACAAAGATCTGTATTTAAGTTTTGTCGATTTGGAAAAGGCATATGACAAGGTGCCAAGAGAGAAGCTATTCAATACGCTGCAGTTATATGGTGTCAATGGGGCATTATATCAAGCAATACTTAGTCTTTATTTGAGTTGTGAGTCAGCAGTTAGAATTGAAGGAAGTACAGGAAGATGGTTTAATGTTAAATCTGGTGTGAGACAAGGATGTACATTATCCCCTCTGTTATTCATTATCTATATGGATCACATTATGAAGGAATGTGGTATTAAACCTGATATCAAAATTGGAGATGTTAATGTCAGCTCTTTGCTTTATGCGGATGATGTTATACTTCTAAAAAAATCCGCTACAAGTCTGCAAGATTCTCTGACTAAATTGAATAGCTGTTGTAATAGATATGGTATGAAGGTCAGCAATAAAAAGACAAAGACAATGAAAATAGGCTGAATCATTGAAAATGTCAACTGTGTTGTGAATGGAGAACCTGTGGAACAAGTAAAACATTTCAGCTACTTAGGCACAATTTTTACTGAAGATGGTAAACTAAATATAGAAATAGACAACAGAATCAGCAAAGCTGGTATCGTGGGAAGTCAATTGAATAAATTCATATGGAATAAGAAAGAAATTAGTCGGAACACTAAATTAGCTGTATACAAGACTGTGTTCAAACCAATTTTAACTTATGGATCTGAGAGCTGGGTCAGAAGTAAAACACTTGACCACTTGACCGCAGATATGAGAGTCCTGAGAAAGATTAGAGGCGTGAACAGATGGCATCAATGGCAATATCATATTAAAAATGAGGATATTAGGAAAGAACTTGATATTGTCAGCATCCAGGAATGCGTTAGCAGAGCTAATCTCAGATGGTATGGTCACTTAAATAGAATGGGAGAGGAAAGATTAGCAAAACAAGTGTTCTCTGCCAGGTTGGCAGGAAAACGACCCAGAGGAAGACCAAGATATAGGTGGATTGATACGGTACAAAGTGCCTTAGACGATAGAAATATAAGATCTGATAATGTTGGAGTCTTGACAAGTAACAGACTGATTTGGAGGAAAATTGTAGATAGGAAGTTAGTAATGATGTAATTTTTTCATGTAGTACTGTCATATCCTGTACACCCCTTGAGGGTACATGGCAGGAATTTGATGATGATGATGATGATGATGGTTTCGGCAGTCCGAATACTGGAGATTTTTATTATTGAAGTTAATTTCTGAAATCAGAATTCCCATTATACATGAGAAGATGTAGTATATACGAAAAAAATACAGTCTACTAAGTGTCATTAACTGCAAAAGTCTCAGATCAATGATATTATTTTATTATTATTATTTATTTTATCACTGTCTGTATTTTAGTCAATACACTATTTTTATATTTATTGAGAAATTTTAATTTAGGAGCTTTTTAATTGCTTGCTTTCATTAATAGTTTGTGTGCATGCACATGCACGCACACACACACATATATATATTATTTTAAATGACTGATACCGAGAGATAAAGAGATGACATGGTTTATTTAAAAAGATACTACTAGTTTAACACAAGTCTGTTAATTATTTTCTATTGAATAAAAATGAATAATCACAATATATATATACATATATATATATATATTATGTATGATTTTTTTTTTTTTATATAGGAAAGTGAAATATCTAGAGAGAAAGAAAAAGAAGAGCAAAAGCCTGCAGTTCCCATAATTCAAAGTCCTTCAGATATTTACAAGTGCTTTGAGTCTGCAGTTACACATGAAGAACCAAAATCTATTTTAAAAACAAAAAAAACATCAGTAGGTTTTCAAGACAAGAGCTCATTATTTGATTCTTCTGAATCTATACCAATTGTTAATATGCCAGGAGTATATCCATTACCAAAATTTGAGAAACCTAAGAAAAAAGCAGATTCTTTAAACGTGTCAAAGTCCCATGTAGCACCTGTAAGTAATATCTAAATTGAGCAATTTCTATATGTGTTAAATTATTGCTTTTGATATTTACTTGAATAACTGCTTGTCATCATCTATTGTATATACTCAAGAGATGTGCTGTATCAGGTTATTGATACCCTTGCACAATTAAGATTTTATGACTAGATTATGATCAACAGCTTTCATTCAAACTGATCTATTATTTGTGAAGTCTGATTTGATCAGAGACTTCGCACTTCCTCTTACATTTAGATCTAAAGCACCCTTAACTGCATTGGCCATCAGTGTACTAGTATTTTTCTTGCCATTTTTATTTCAAACACTTGATTACCTAATCTTTTCTAATTCTGTGCCCAATTCTTTCATGTAACTGATCATATTGTCTTAGATTACCTCTGCTTATGCATTGTTGAATATTAATAATATTAATCAAGTTCTTTTCTGATATCTTTGTTTTTAAGTATATGTTTGTCACTGATTCCCTAATGTTGAAGGTACTCCAATACCTAGCCAAGAAACTAACATTAACACTCAAGGAGTTGGTAGGTCATTCTCTCTTCTATATAAGAACACACACATGCAACACTTCATAAACAAAACTAGAAACATAATGCTCAGCAAAGTTGATTTATTAGTCAGCTTTGTTGTTTTTGCCATTTTCACAAATGTTCCAATCTATGACACAATTGTTCTCTTACAAAACAAATTTCCACCTGATAATACAGCTCTCTTTGCCTGCTTACTATGGTCTGTTTCTTTTACTGTAAAATAATTTTTACCTACAGAAAGAAGATACATCCATGGGTTTACTACTATACCCTCCTATTGCACATTTTTATATGGAAGCTTTTGAGCAGTATTCTCTAGAAGCATACAGTTTGGCATTAGATACATTGATGATGTTTTTGTCATCTGGCCATACAGCTGCCAAACTTTAAACACCTTCCTAAGTCACCAATTTACAATTTACCAAGCATCATTCCTTTTCTGGATACACCTGTCACACATCTTTCCTCAGGCAATTTACCTTCACTGTCTACCACAAGCCACACATATCAGCCAATACTTATGTACAAGCTCTTGCCACTACCCTTCACAAAAACTTGGAGTCATTGACATACTCAAAAACAGAGCAATAACAATTTGCTCTGATGAGCAAGCTCTTAAACAAGAAATACAGATTATTAGCAGTATGTTCATAAACATGACCATAGCAAAAATACTATAAATAAAATTCATCACAAACTTACATCTAAAAATAAAAATAATATAGATTACAATAAATTATAGCTGTTCCTTACATTAAAGGAATATTACACCATTACAACCTTAGTGTTATTTTTAAACCAACTACAAAATCGAAAAACATATTAAACTCCTCCAAGGGTTCTTTATACCCGTCTCTCCTGGCCCATCATAGGATATACCGAATTCAGTGTACCTGTAAACTTCCTTATATTAGTGAAACTGGACACACAATTCTAATCCATAAAAAAAAGAACACAAATGACACATTGAATTTAATAATTTTGGTAAATTGTACCTTTGATCATGCTCTTAACATTCTACACCGAAGTGATTGGAAAGGAAACCGTTCCATACATCATACAAAAACTTGGTGTGAACACAAATCTAAGAATGCTTGTGAAATTTTGATCAACCATCCTAATCTAAACAATAATTTGAAGGGAGATATTCAGTTGTTTGCTTATGATGCAAAATTGGGTAAGGTAATAGTTAATCTTTGGGATATAGAGAGTTTGAGAATGATTTAATAGTCTGACAGTATGGACAAAACATAATGGATGTCAGTTTAATGTGGAAAAGTGTAAAAACTTTGTATCCCAAAATGTCAAGATTACAGCTTGTAATCTTGGCATTTTGGTTATTGAAGAACACACTAACAAGCACAGATGAAGAAGTTATCATTCCTCTTTATAGAGCCTTGATATGACCACATCTGGATTATTGTGCTTGGGGTTGGTCACCTGGGTTTCATGGGATGAGGTAGTGGTGGAGAGGATTCAGAGGTGAGTGACCAAGATGGTGAGTGTCCTGTGGAATGCTCCCTATGAGGATAGATTGAGGGTTTGTGGATTGCAAAAGTTAGTTGATAGGTGAACAAGGGCAAATATGATAGAAGCATTTAAGTTACTTAAAGGATTTTATAATATTAATACAAAGGAATTATATAAACACATGGCTAGAGGGAGGAGAACCAGAGATGTGCTAATTGTAGTTAGCAAGGGTGTGAGGATTTTTCTTGGAGAGTGGTGAATGAGTGGAATGGGTTGCATGATCAGTTATGATTGCTTTGTTAATAGTTTCAAGGAAAAGTATGATAGATATGGTGTTGATAGTTTAGGTCAATCATGATGGGTTTTAGGACTCTGTGGAGGTGTCTATGCAATAATACTAATAATAATAATGGTCTAAAAATCCCAAGAATATGGATGGCACACATTAACCCATAAAGTCTGTTTTATGTTCTCTACCAAGTCTTCACTTCAAGACTAAGCAATAATTTTAACTCTTATTTCGTATATTGGCCACCATCAATACTGTGTTTTTTTTTTATTTATCTGTTAGTAATCTCCAGGAAAACAGTTAACAGGATTCTAGCTTTGATGTAGTTGAGTTTTTTTGTTTTTTTTTAACTGCCAGAAGTAAGGCTAGTAGTATTAATGACCAAATTAGTGTTACTTTTACTTTAGCATACTATGTGTATTGTAATGTAGCTTTGTGTGTTTGTGTGTAGGGTGATCAACACTCCTTGTTTAAGAACTTGTGGAATGCCACACAGTGATCTAAATGCCACAGAGTTTTGCTGCATTGTGCATCATGCAGAAGTTATATGTGAGAAAAAAAAGTAGTCCAGAATTCTCCATTAAGGGGCTCTGTATGATGCACTGAATGTAGATGCAGTAATTTTTCTTTTGTTTGTAAAAAGGAGAAAATTGACACTAGCATAAATAACATTTTTATTCACTTTCATTATGCATTCATGGCTGTATTGTTCAATGTGCTTTTGCCCTTCTTGGTATACCACAAACTGTATCCTTTGCACAGTGTGTTCAATGGCAAAATGTAGTTGGTTGGGACTGATGCTATGTACATGCTGGTTATGCTGTCTTTCAGCACTGGCAAGTTATCAGGATGATTCTGAAATGATTCTGAACCTGATCTAACAATTGCCAAATCAGGTGAACAAGGTGACCACACAGTGGGAAACACACAGCTGATCAGTCTAGCTTCCATGAAATGTTTCTCAAAGAGCCTCCTATATGGATTGACTGATGCATGGTGGGGCCCATCCTTCATGAAAGTGACTGAATCAATTCACAGGTGCTACTGTAGCATAACAAATTGTTTATTATATTGCGATATCTCTCAGCTGCAACTGAGCAGGTCACAGGACCCAATTGGTGAATATCCTCAAAGAAGAAGAGGGGTCTAATGATAAATAAAGCTATAAAACTATGCCAGACAGTAATTTGTCTGAGTGCAAAGAAATTTGTTGGATTGCAGGTGGGTTTTGCATTGCCCATATCCGGCAGTTGTGGGTATATTCACAGTTCCGTTCAGGTGAAAGTGAGGCACATCTCCCCACAAAATCATCCACGACCACACAATGCCCAACTCCACTCGAGCAAGGAATGTTAAAACGGATGTCAGTCAACTTTCAAAGTTCCCCTGGGCACAACCCTTGTGTTTGGGTTATTTTGAATGAGTAGAAAAGCAGAATCTTCTGTAGAATTTTCCAGACAGTTGTGTAATCATATCCATGTGTCTTGATACAGCACATGCATTGCAGGAACCAATGCTGTTATTAATGGCCTGTTCCACAATGGCAGTAGCAACTTCATTCGCCTATTTTGAACTGATTGGTTTGCAACCTGTTCCAGGCCTAACTCCCAATGATCCCATTTCTTCAAAATGACTAATCATTCATCATAGCACATGGTAAATGAAGATAGTAGATCTCATGAACATTTGTTCAGCTGATGAAATTTGTGGAGTGAGCAACAGTATTGCAGTTGTTTAGGTAGTACAGCTTCATGAGCAAAGTACGTTGGGGGGCTAGGTTAGTGCTGTGAACAGTATTAACAACCAAAATGAAGGAAAAAATCCTCTGTCCATCTTTTTAAGCTCTCTGGTACCTGTGAGTTGGGTGATATACAAATTCCTTGCATTTGGTGTTTACAATGTCCCCGTGGTGAATTTTGGGACTACTTTTTTTTTATTTTCTCATATATCACTTCCACATGATGCAAAATGTATTCCTGAAACGTTTCACAGCATTTGGATCACTGGATGGTGCTCTGCAAGGCCTTAAACAGCGATACTTTAATTTTGATCACCCTGTATATGTATACCCTAGATGATGACCTTGATATGAAGACTGAATTGTTTTAGTTTATATTAAATTGAAGTTATTTATTATATGCATGCTGGGTCACCATGTAACTATTAAAGAAAGGATGGTTCATCTAAATTATTTATAAATGTCAGTGGAGATAATGTATAACTCATTGATAGATCTGAATTAATCTCCAACCATCTTTCTACATATCCTTCATTTTATCCAAATTTAGTCTTTAGAACAGTTTGTTTCCTTTGACATCTTTTACATTATTTTTAGCTCAACAAAATGTGTAGATCTGTAGGAAAGTTACTCTGTAATTCTCATTATTTTATTTCCGTCATGATAAATTGGTATAACAACAGCAGCTCTAGTTTAATCATCTAAAATTCAGTCCTGTGACTAAACTTTCTGGATTATGCAGTGTAGCCACTACAAATATTATCTACTCCAGTTGCTTTTCCACATTTCAGTTTATTATGCCTTTTCTACATGAAGTTATATGTAATTAAGTATGCATTCTTCCTGGATATCTTCTTTTAACTTTTCTATGATTTAATAATTTCTTCATGTGATTATTCCAGATATCCAGAACTGCTTGATGGGTTTCTGAAATTTTTTTTAATCAGGATTTCTGAGTTGTTATCTTAATTCATCCACAATAGCAATTTTCTGTAGGTTCTTCCTTATATTTTTTTGAGTGGGATTGCCATTAACCAAAGAAAAATAGAAGAAACAGCTTCATTTGATTGAAAATTTCAGATCGTTAATGACAGTCACAAAAGGCAGAAACTTCCCCAACCGAAGTTCTGTCAGTATTTTTATTATACTTAAAACCTTGAAAAATATCATTCATTTCAGTTTGACTAATTAATCTGAATGTAATTTCTTCTCTGTTTTTTCATGCAGAAACCATTTTTTAACGTGAGTTCCGTTACAGAAAGATTGAAAACCTATGGTATATTGTTACCATGGATGAGCAAAGGTTGGGTGATTTAAGAACCCTGCTCTAGAGACAAATATAGGACTTTTTACGCCACTTCAACAGGTTTCCAGTTAGTGATGGTCTCACATTGGGGAAATAAAATTCATCTACCTCCTAATGACATTCAAACACTTATGCCCATAGATTGAAAGGTTAAAGAGTATATGGGGGGGGGGGGATCTGGAAAGTTCTGATAATTTCCTAGAACAAAAATGATATTAAATCAATTGATATAACCACAAGAAAGAACATACTAGTAGCAGTCATGAAGGTAATGTATGTTCTTATATCCTTGTATGTTCTTTCGCATGGTTATATCAGTTGCTTTAATATCATTTTTGTTTTAGGTATTTATCAGAACTTGCCATATCCTCCTCGTAGATACTGTATTCACTTGGCCTACCAAGATATCAATCATCTGAATGTTTAGCTCCAGGAAGTTTTTGATACTGCTTATTTGAAATGTAGATAGGGTGATCATTTCTGACTGCACATATTCTTGAGTGAGACTTAAATTAAAACTTGTGGTCAAAGGCACTTCCAATTCCTTACCTTCTCAATAATACTTGAGTTGGTACACTATCTAATCCGTCCGCATGGTTAGCCTAGTGGCTTTGCGCTTTGCAACCATATGCCTGGAGAAGGAGTGTCCTGGGTTCGATTCTTGTTGCCAACGTGAGGAGCTTAAGGATCTTCCTCAGCCATAGCCAAGTTAGCCGGTCTTGGGCGTGGACAGCAGGGTTTTTTTCCCCCCAGTTTATCTGGGGTTTTTCATCCCGCAAGCAGGCAAACCGGCCCCGTGAACACACACACGGATCTACAGCCATAAATACTTACCCCCCACCCCCCCACCCCCCACGAGGGAGCTCAACTCAACCTAATAGGGAAGGGGGAGAAAAGGGAAGGAAATTCCATATGAATGATGACTGTCTAATCCCATAAGTATAAGTAAGTATCAGTTTGCAAAAAGTCAGTATTAGTACTGAGTATAGACATTTAAAAAAGTGACATGGAAGTTTTCTCAGAAATAATACCTTAAAAAAGTGATATTATTCTATCAGTTGTGCATGTGTGTAATACCAGATCACTAAAAAATGACTTTATCTCTCTTATTACTTATTCTTTTTTAATGTTGTATTTAAAAGAAAATGCCATCCCCCCCCCCTTTCTCATTGAAGCCAAAAATATACTTGTATCTTTCAGGCATTTACTGGTACTGTTGTTGAAAGAGAACTTTCTGAGCATTTAGTGCCTACACCCGTTCCTGCACTTTCTGAAGCATCCTCAACAAGGGTATCTAGGTTTAAAGTTTCTCGAACTAAGAAGTGAGCTGTAACCTTTGTCCATTGCTTTGTAAATAAGAAAATATCCATCGTTCAATACATATATGGTTACTGATCAGTTGGAAGGCTTTTTATGTGAACTTCTGTGATACATTATGTATATATGCTAAAAATAATCAAACTAATTAGGTGAAAAAAAAATTCTGCACGAAGAAAATAGAAAAATATAAATTTTTAACTATATAAAATTTCATTTGATAAAATCCAGATTCAAAGTTTTGTAAAACTTCAGCTGATAAATAGAAAATTACTGTAAATAATTTTTTATGAAAGCAAACATTTTTAGGTTTGAATTACACTAATGTTATGGTAGAATTTCAATGACAAATCTTTCATTAGAGACAATAAATTAGGAAATTATTGTTTAAATCATCTAATAAAAATTTCATGATTATAAAGAAAGGGAAAAAAATTTTTTTTTCACTTTGAGAAAAAAAACAAAAAAACTCCATTACATTTCTTGTTTACTTTTTTGTCTTTCCTTTTTGCAGTCAGAAATAAATCTGTTTTAGTAGGTAATGATCTTTTCAATCATATACAGGCGGTCCCCAGGTTATGGGCAACCTGACTTATGGTGTTCCGCACTTATGAACAGGCTCCCCATAAGGATAATTAAATAATTAAATTAATAATTCTGGAACTAGTTTCTTTTGCGCATTTAAACATACCCGCACTTCGCTGCCTTATTAAAGCAGCTCTTCCCACTATTTGGAAGTCAAATTTAAGGGCATAGGTCACACTTGCCATGTTTGAAGATTGGTTCTTGAACTGTTTTATTCCTGCTGTGGAATGTTATTGTTCATAAAAGAAAATTCCTTTTAAAATTCTGCTTGAGCTGGACAATGCTCCTGGGCATCCAATATCTTTAGATGACCCTCACCCTAATGTACAGGTTGTATTTTTACCACCCAACACTACAGCCAGTGGATCAAGAAGTCGTTTCTGCATTTAAGACTTATTACTTACGGCATACATTTTCGCAAGTATTCAGGGCTACACAAGATGATGTGATAACCTTGAGGGTTCTGAAAGAATTATAACATTCATGATGCCATCAAAAACATTGCTGATTCTTGGGAGGAAATGAAGCAATCAACAATTAAAGGGGGGTGTGGAACAAACTGTGCCCTCAATTCTGTGATGATTTTCACAGCTTCACAGAAGACATTGCTGAAGCCAGGAAAGCTGTGGTGAATAGTGGCTATACACTGCAATTGGACATCAATGAAAATGATGTCATTGACTTACTAGGGTCCCATTCACAAGAATTAACTGAAGCCTTTCTTCTCATTGAAGCAGGATTTGCTAAGCTTGAGGAGCAAGATCTTAACATTCAGCATTTTACAAAGGTTTACCCTGCAGTTAGTGAGAACATCAGCCAATATAAGGCTATTTATGATGAAAAAAAGAAAAAGGCTGCGCAAACAACCCTGGATACCTTTTTCAAGAAATAGACTTCAGTGGTAAGCTCCCCTTTTCCAGAAACAGAATCAAATCCTGATTCTCCAAGCACCATCTCCATCATCATCTTCTGATTAATGTTAGCCTATCTCCTCAGAAATGCCTTTTCCAGTAAGCAAGACATTGATGCAACCTTTAATATTCTTTTTTGAAATTTCTCCCATCTAAACTTTTTGTATGAGTTTGTTTTTATGGTCTGTTTGTTTGAATTAAAAGAAAGAACACAATAGTTTCTGTAACTTATTATTACAGTATTACACTGTATTATTATTGCCGCATATGAGCCATTATGGTATTATTATTATTACCACACACATATGCTATTCATCAGGGATCCGAGTTACATACAAATCCAACTTAAAGACGTTCTCAGGAACGTATCTCGTTCGTAACCTGGGGACTGCCTGGATATATATACAGGGTGTTCGGGATAAATTTGACAGTTTCGTAAGGAAAAAGAAAATCTTCTTTGTATCTATTAAATTTAATGAATTGACAAAAAAACATTACAGGCAGAGTTAATTACAATACTATCAACAAGATTTACTCAAAATAACCACCATTAGCATCGATCACAGCTTCAATCCTGCTTCGGAACCTCGAACAAGAGCTGATGCTACAGTCTCCCTGGGAAGGGCCGCAAAAACTGTTTTAATTTTATCCATTAACTGGGCTTTTGTATTACTGGAAGTGCGATTGGTGTCTTTTTCAACTGCGCCCCATACAAAATAATCCACGGGGTTAAGGTCTGGGGAGTTTGGAGGCCAAACATTTGGACTGGTGAAGTCGTAGAAATTTTCAGACAACCATTTTTGACTTTTCCCAGAGGTGTGGCAAGGGGCCGAATCCTGCTGCCATACATACGGCCTACCATTGGCTACCCTTGTTATCCAGGGCTTGACTACAGTGTTTAGCAACTCCACGTAGTCATCTGAAGTCAACCTGAGGCCCTCTTGGAAAAAATGCAGAGGCATCACATTGCCTTCAGAGGATACACATCCGAAAACCATCACAGTTTGGGGAAATTTAGTCTGCATTACACGAGGAATGTCCTTTGTACTGTATGCAAGCCATCTGTTATTCTGCGTGTTGTGTTTTTGATCCTGGCAAAAGTTTTTCTCATCGGAAAAGAACCAGATTGTTTGTGGTTCCGCAGGATGTTTCACTTTGCTTAGAAGTTTCTTCGCGTTTATCAAACGTTTTTCACGGGCCTTTTCTGTAAGCAGCTGACCTTTGCGGCGCTTGTATGAGTAGTAGCGGAGGTCTTCATTGAGTGCAAGCTTCATAGTAGAGGCTGCAACATTCATTTCACGTGACAAAGCCCGAATTCCAATGCCAGGGATCTTCAACACCTGTTCCTGCAGATTTGCGAGGAATTCTGCTGTACGAACGCAATCAGATCGTCTGCTAGGGATCTTTCTTCTTGCTACATCCTCGTAGTCACCATTGCAAGTCTCTAGTTCATGCCTGATTGTTTTTACTGTATTCAGGGAGCATTGGGCAGCAGTCGAAATATCCTTATTTTGATGGCCGGCACAAATCATCATGATACAAGTTATTCTCTTCCATGATTCAGGTGGGTTCCAGCTATCCATCCTTTCTGACATCTTGTATATGAATGAAGAAGGGTCCAACCTTTTAAATGAAGAGAAGTGTGTGTTAATACATGTAACTTACGGAAAAATATAATTAATTATAAATATGTCAAATTTATCCCGAACACCCTGTATATGTAGTAAATATAAATTTTCTAAGTGGGTTTTGGAATTTATGTCCAGAAATCTAAATGGCATACAGAAATGAAATTGACCAACTTGTTGGAAGAAGAATTTCAAGAACATTTTGTATCATGAGGGAGAATTGATTCAGTTCTGTTATAGCACTAGGAATGTAACTTTTGACATTTCACTGATGATGCCCACTGGAGATAGCATTCGGTGTGCTTAAGTTCCATTTCACAAAATATGCACCTGTTCCTGTGTGAGAAGCCTGAGAAAATCCTCCATGTGCAAATTGAACTTGAGAAGGATGTGAACAGTTTCAAAATGCCAATGGCATCTTGAAAAAGAAAAATTCTGAGCACCAGTACCAATGCAGAAATAGATTTTATTTATTTTTATTTGGCAGTCCTTGAAAATTAACACATCATGCTATCCATGCATCTACTGCAGTTAACAATATTGACGATTCTGAGGAAATTACTACATTATGAACTTTGCTGTGGCATGACAGGTGTTCTTGACTAAGAGATCTTACTATCCAAATTTTGCTTGAGTGACAGGACCACATTTCACTGAACAGAATAGTGAACAGCCATAATGATGAAGTATTTGGAAGCAAAAATCTTAATTGAACATACTGGACATAGCCCATTTTCTGCTATGATTTCTAAAACATCATATTGTTTTTTCTTTTTCTTTTTCTTTTCTAAAAAAAAGAAGTTAATGAATTATCTCTGTTTGTACTACAAAGGCAGTACAAACAGTAGTGATGATGCAGTTTAGCTGACAAAATCTGGGTTCGAATGTTCTAGGACATGAGTACATTTATAAGTATGTTTCTACTCAAGGTAAGTTAGCTGTTCTCATACAGAGATGGCACAGTTTTTTTTCCCTTGCCAAAAATTGTCAACTCTACATGAGATATATGAGTATAAATAATTTAATAATAGGTTCAGATTTAGTTAAAAAAAAAAATTCAAGCCTGAATCAGTGTTCAAAAATATCAGGAACCTCACTGGCTTAGAGATATAAAGAAAAATGTGACATATGCATTCTTTTTCTTGAGATAATCAAAATAAGTCACATGTTTGCAGTGCCTAGGGATAAAGTTTTTAAGTCTATAACAAACAACCAAATGTTCTGCCTACGCCTTTTCATTGGTGGGCCTGTTGGTGGACCTGAATACACCTTGAGGCTAAAGGTATAAAACTGTCAGACTGGTAGGAACTTTCTGTTTCTGGATTTGTCATCCCACCTACAGGCAAATTGGTGCTAGCACACACATACACAGTGTTTATTCACAAAAACCATTGGTGGCATATATATAGTTATGGTAGAATGTAGACAGCAGCATTATGTGTGGATAGAGGCTGAGTAGTGTAGATGGATTGCATAGAGTGGAGTGCTCTCCCACAATGAATCCTTGCAGGTGTCACGTAATAATAACAATAGTAATGTGTTACTGTTTTTCAGTTTCCCTCTAGAGACCAAATAAGGTACTTTTTTTTTTTTTTTTTTTTTTTTAAAGCCACTTATGCTCACTAAATCAGCTGGGTTGATGATGAAAATCAACTTCCTCAAGGCCTTCATAACCATCTGTGTCACAGTCAAACTGAAACCATATCCTGTTGGCCAGAATGCAGAGTTGATATCCAATTCACTAGCCAGGCTGGCAAAAGTTACAAGTATACGCTGTTTTAAAAGTGGCACATTTGTGCATATGTTCAACTCAGATGTACTATGCCTCTGAGTTTCCCGTTTAGAATTTCCTCTTTGGCTAAAAATATTTGTCATTTCCCATGTTATCAAATTCATTTGCCACTGCTATTGTTCTGCTGATGCCCACCAACTATTCTTGATTTTTTTTAAAAATTTCCTTTTCTTTTTTTTTTTAAAGTTAATTTTTTTGCAATCCAACCATTTTACAACCACTCTTGATCTCTTCCTCACAATCAATCTTTTGTGTATGTTATTTGTCTTCAAAGGATTCAGGCCACAATCTGTTTCTTCTTCTATGGATAATACTTGCACAGACACCTATTCACGTGTTGTCTGACATTTTAAGGATAGTATGTAAGATGATCCTTGTGATTTCTTTGCCGTATTTTGTTGTTTTTGATTTAATGATTGTCTTCTAATGTTTGTGTGAATACATCACTGAAACAAATCTTATTGGTGTGGAAGCATTCATACTACTTTGTCTAAGCCTTAGTTTTCAAAAAGTAAGCAAGGTTGTTGTATAAGAGGAAAATCGAGTATATTTCTCATATATACTTGCAAATTTCTGTCTTGTTGGCCTGTTTGGAGGGATGGTTAGCATATTCAGTCTCCAACCAACAGGCTGCAGGTTCGAATTCTGCCATGTGCATGGATGTACGTGATTGTCTTGAGATGAATTTCATTGATAGATGAATTTCATTTCCTGGTATGAGACCATTGCCCTGCTTATTGGAGACCTGAGGCACCATGAAAAAGTTCCATGGTCTCTAGAATAAGGTTTCCAAACCAGATAAAATAATAGGAATAAAAATCCTTAGTACACCGTGGTACTAATGTAAGTTTATAACTATAGGTTTATAACCTATCAGGGATGTAAGTCATAAAAAAATAGCTATAAGCAAATACAGGGTGTTTCGAAAGGGTGTATACAACTTTGTAGGAGAACAGAGAATAACTCAGAAGATGTGCAAAAGCTGAGCGAGTGTTATAATGTAGTGAAATACATCAATTTTTGGTCATGCAACTTTATTACCAAATGACTACACTAGATGGCATGATACGTCACACAATTTGAAAATTGCACCTTTCGATCGTGCAGAGCGAGCACGTGTGTTTTGGTTTGATAAAACAAAGTCTGCAACACAAATTCAAAGGAATTTCTGCACAAAATGCAGAAATCTACACATAACACAAGAATTTTGTGGAAACAGGTTGTTCTGTGCATCATTCAAGGTCTATAGGAAGGCTGATGCTGTTGTGGAAGTTCTGGATAGTTTTCGAAGAAGCCTGGAAAGTTCAACCAGACGTGTCTTCTCAAATTGGAATTCCACATGTGATTGTGGCGTGTTTTACTACAGCATCTACATTTCAGGCCCTACAAATTTACCCTTGTATAACATTTGAAGGAAGATGATAAGAAGATATGCCAGGATTTCTGTACAGAAATGATCAGTAGGATAGAACAAAATTAGGACTTTTTGGACACAATCGCATTTCAGTGACGAGTACACTTTTCACGTAAGTGGGCAAGTAAACAACCGCATAATTTGGGGAAGCGAAAATCCACATGCCATCGTAGAACATGTTTGCGGCACCCCAAAGGCTAACGTTTTTTTGCACCATAAGCAAGAAGAAAGTGTATGGGCCCTTTATTTTTGGAGTCTATCATTACTGGTGATGTGTATCTGGACATGCTGCAAGGATACCTAATACCACAATTAGATGACCATGATGGATGCTTACATTTATTTCCAGTAAGACAGAGCACTTCCTCATTACCCGACAGATGTACGGTCATACTTCGACAGCTGTTTTCCAGGCAGATGGATTGGTAGAGGGGTGCCAGTAGCATGGCCACTAGCCTCACACTATTAGATTTTTTCTTGTGGGGTTTTACGAAAGATCGAATGTTTGTATCACCACTACTAGCCAATTTGGATGAACTTGTGTTCCAGAATTACTGCAGCCATTGCTGAAGTTATGCAAGATATGCTCAGCCTCACGTGGCAGGAAATTGATTATAGATGGGACGTCTGCAGAATTACTGGAGGCAGTCATATCGAACTTTAACTGTTCGTGTTGAAACTTCAAGTGTTACACTACATTTGCAAGATAATAAAAATTGTTCATATATATCGCTATTTATCTTCTATTTTCATTCAGAGTTGTATACCCCCTTTTAAAACACTCTATATATGTATACATCCAAATCTGATTTTGAAAAGATCAATAGCAAGAAATTTTATGTCCAAATTTTTCCTTGCCAAAGCTATTGGGTCTGACTTTTGTTCAACCCTGCCTTCCACTCTTTTTAGCATTCAGATTATTATTAAGAAAGAGACCTCCAGGGAGTCAGGGACTCATTGAGGGAGGCCACATACTACATGCACCAGCTATCATACTTATTCTTGAATTCATTCACACTGCTTGCACTCACACCATCTAATGGTAATCCATTCCAATCACTCACAATCCTATGAGAGAAAAATCTAGCTCTCACCTTCTTAGCGACATTCATTCTCAGCTTCCAAGGATGCCTCTTGCCCTCTCCACCCTCCATAAATTGAAAAATTTTCATCAATCGAAATCCTGTATGACCCTTTATGAAGTTTGTACGTTTTGATCATATCATTTTGTTCAACCCTGCCTTCCACTCTTTTTAGCATTCACATTATTATTATTAAGAAAGAGACCTCCAGGGAGTCAGGGACTCATCGAGGGAGGCCACATACTACATGCACCAGCTATCATACTTATTCTTGAATTCATTCACACTGCTTGCACTCACACCATCTAATGGTAATCCATTCCAATCACTCACAATCCTATGAGAGAAAAATCTAGCTCTCACCTTCTTCTTAGCGATATTCATTCTCAGCTTCCACGGATGCCTCTTGCCCTCTCCACCCTCCATAAATTGAAAAATTTTCATCAATTGAAATCCTGTATGACCCTGAAGTTTGTACGTTTTGATCATATCATCCATCTTTTTCCTATTTGTTACCTGCAGTCTACAAATTCTCAGTCTCTCTTCATAATCAGTATTCCATAATCCAGATATAATTTTTTCACGCTCTCTCCACTGTATCAGAATCACAACGGACACCCGACCTGTGCACAATAGTCCAAGTGAGGTCTTATCAAGGCCTTGTAAAGAGGCAAAATGACATCTTTATTTTTGCATGTGACTGTTTGTCTCAGCATTGCAATTATCTTTTGAGTTATATTTGCTTGAGATTGCTGTACTGCATTGGTATTCAGAAGTTTATTGCTGTTCATTGCATTTCTTCAAATATTCTGAGGATTTGTATTTCAGAGTTGATTTCTGCTCTGTATCATTTTTTAATTCTTTCATTATTCTATCTATCTATCTATCTGCAGCTTGGAAAGTTGCTCATAGGAATGCAATAAACCCTTGCCATCAAATTAGCATCCAAATACTTCATTTCAGTTCTTTCTAAAGTACTGGCGAAAAAAAAAAAAAAAAAAAAAAACATTAACAGTCAAATGCCGTGCTACATGGAAACCTTTTGACTAATAATTTCTGATATAATGTTAGATCATCAAAGAAGTACTGTTAGATGTTGAATTCCTAGAGGAGTTCAACATTAGAATGCTTTCTAGGCCTCTTTTCAGTAGTTTCCCAAATCAGACAATCTCTGCCACAGGAAAGTAGATTATTATTTTTTTTCTTCCAGAAATTCAGTTTTTAATTTGGCATCTCACAAAAGTCTGCACGCCTAATGTTTTGGACAACAGTACGAGTGTTATTCTTGTAGCAAGGCTTATACGTTGGTCATACATAACTGGTAATTAGCTTAAGGAATTAACAATGCATATAACAAATATTAAAGCAAACTTTAATGAATACCTTCAATATTTCGGCAACGTCACATTGCCATCTTCAGGAACATACAAACATGGTATGTGCACGCAGGCACTAACAAAAGCAAATGAAGAAGAAGGCAAGAAACTAATATTGTTCCTAAAGTCCTAATGGTGCCCCCTAGCAGGCTAATTGGGTTGTCTTGGCTGTTAGGCTGAAGTTCTCATAATGTAGGCTTCCCAAATTTGGGGTAGTTTCATGCACCCAAATTTGTTGAGGTTTGGAACGATTTTTAGAGCTGCTGATGATTCCATGAATAATCTTTAATACTTGAACTTGCTGTGATGTATTATTTTATAGGTGCTAGAAGAAGAGCTTTCAGATACTCTTGGCCATGATCTTTCGACAATTCTTGTATGGCATCTCATGTGCTTCGGCAACAAAAGAATTCAAAAAAATACGTAGTCAGCACTTGAAAAAATATGAGAACTTGATAAAGAATTCTACTTCCTTACCACAGCCATCACTCAACATGGTTGTCAACCTCTCTTCCACAGTTTTAAAGCCTGAAGCACTCACCACACTTTCACTCGGCCACAATTTCACCCTAGCTCCTAAAAGAATACCTGCCAAGGAAATCATCATCCAAATAGAACGTGGGATTCGCAACCTTCCTAACCATATTTCCAAAATGTCAGACGCTGTAGCTGGTGTTCTCACCAAAGCAAAACCTCCAAAAACCAACATCCAAAGACGAATATGCAGCTCTACTAGAAATGAAGAAAAACAAAATAATAGTAATCACCAAAGCGGATAAGGGAAACGCCACTGTGGTTCTCAACCAAAAGGACTACACAGGTAAGCTTAATGCTTTAGTATTAGACCATACCACCTACCTACCTCCCTACTGAATATAATCCTACCAGCTCTCAGGATTAGAACTCTCCACAGACTCCTTAAGAAGTTCACTTCTTGGCCTGTGAAAGTCACTAACAAACTAAAACCTTATCTCTAGACCTTCCCCCCCCCCCCGATTATATGGACTTCCAAAAATACATAAACGAAATGTGCCATTACGTCCCATAGTGGATGACATTGATTCCCCCACATACAAATTAGCCAAACATTTAGCCAAAGCACTCACACACTATACTGGCAACACACCATCACACAAAAAACTCAGCCCACTTCAAAGCCAGTATAGAAAACCACTCACTCCAACACTGACATAATGGTCAGTTTTGACATCTCCCTATTCACTAATGTCCCACTCAAGGAAACCCTAGACTTCATCCAAGCCAAGTTTCCTCCTCATATCTCAGCCCTACTTCAGTTCACAATGAACTCAGGCTATTTCGTTTGGCAAGGAAAATTCTACAAACAGATAGAGGGGACATCCATGGGTTCACCACTTTTCCCCACCCTTGGCCAACTTCTTTATCGAGACCTTTGAAGAGTAAGCTTTAAACTCTGCCCCACAAAAACCCACTATTTGGCTTTGGTACATGGATGACATGTTCGCTATTTGGCCACATGGCTCAGATACACTCCACTATTTCCTAACACTTAAACAACCAACATCCCAGAGACCAGTTTACCTTAGAAAAAGAGGAAAACAACACCCTCCCCTTCCTCGACATCACTCGCCAGCCTGATGGATCTTTAGTTTTTCTGTTTATAGAAAACCCACCCATACAGGCAGATGCAGTCACCCAGTAATCCCTCCCCCACAACAATATGGGGTTATAAAAACACTAATCAACAGGGCAAAATTAATCTGCTCAGATCACGATGCCCTAACCACTGAATTAAACCACATCCTCAAGACTTTCTTAGCCAATGACTACAACCCCCAAAAAATCAAAAAAATACTAAAACCAGTAAACCACAACTCACTCCACAATAAAGATTACACTAAATATATCACCATCCCCTACATCCGGGGCACCTCTGAAAAAATAACGAATATCCTCAAAAAATATGACCTGACTTCGTTTTATAGACCATATAAAAGTTGGCATCCCTTATCTGCTCTACCAAAGACCAACCACTCCCCTAGATCTACCTGGTGTATACCAGGTCCCTTGCAGCTGTAAATTGTCCTACTTGGGTCAAACAGGTAGGACAGCGAATATCAGGATTTCAGAACACAAAGACTACATCCGGTTTCACCAGTACAGCCACTCTGGGCTGGCAGACCATGCCTTAGGTTTCGTTGGAAGAAAACTAAAAGAATACACTGCAGCAAGTTCAAGTATGAAAGATTATTTATGGAATCATCAGCAGCTCTGAAAAACGTTCCAAACCTCAACAAGTTTGGGTGCATGAAACTACCCCAAATTTGGGAAGCCTACAATGAAAACTTCAGCCCAATGGCCAAAACAACCCAATTAGCCTGCTAGGGAGCACCATTAGAACTTTAGGAACAATATTAGTTTCTTGCCTTTTTCCTCATTTGCTTTTGTTAGTGCCTGCATGCACATACCATATTTGTATGTTCCTGAAGATGGCAACGTGTCGTTGCCGAAATATTGAAGTTATTCATTAAAGTTTGCTTTAATTAATATGCGTTATTAATTCCTTAGCCCAATTACCAGTTAAGTACGAGTGTTAAGAGTTAAGTGTGAAGTGATTATAGCAGCTATCTGCCTTGCTCTTCCCATTCCTTGAAAATCATCGCTAGCAATGATCTCGTTGAGAGTGGAGGCTACCTGCTGATTTTAATAAATTAGAGCTAAGAACAACTCCACTTACTTGCTTAAAGAAATATAAAGGTTTTTGATTATTTATATAATATAATCAGCTGACGCCTTTTACTCCCTTATAGGGAGTATGTGAGACCTGGTAACCCTACCGAGCTTTTTTTTTGTTTTATGGAGACTGGGTGGGCAGTTCAATCTTCACTGGAAGCCAATCAGAGATAGCTAACCCATGAACATCACTAATTATAAGAAGAGACATGCAGACTGCTGCCATCTCTTGGTACCTAACCGTAACAGGATATATTACTCTAAAATAATGATGTGGGTTTTACTGTCGATTTTGTTCGGTTTACAGGACGAAAAAGCCGAGTTTCTGGGAGAAAAAATCCGCTTTCCTTTGTCAGAGATTGGCTAACTGGAAACTGGTTGAAGAAAAGTTTAGAAAACGTTCCTCTAGTCGGCGACTAGACTTGAACTTTAGTCTATCATCGGGCAGCTCGGTGTAGAGCACGTAAACGCAACTTCCACTGAGCTAGACAAGCCTCTTTTAATAATCAATCTTTTATTTCGTTATAGGAAGTATGCGAGGCCTTTTAACCCGATCTAGCTTTTTTTGAGACTGTGTGGGCAGTTCAATTTCCACAATGATATATATATATATATATGTATAAAATTAGTCTGAATGACTATATATCGAGAATGAAAAAGAAAAGGTTTAATGCTAAGATGCTACTAGTTTCGTTGACTAAATCAACTTCTTCAGGCAAAGAAGTATATAAAATAACATAGACTTGATAAAATTACATGAACAGATTTAGTATAAAACACAATAGTACATTTTAATACAGGAATGCATGCTGGAGTTCCAATTGAAGTTGACACATGCATGAGCTGTCACGAGTGTGCCAATACTGGACAGTGGCAATGTGTGCATCAGAAAGATTGTAGCTAAGGCTGTTCTTAATATGGGATGAATCGAGCGATATTTCTCTAGATTCGATAATCTTTCTTTCGAGTTCATAACACACATGGATATTAGAAGTTTGCAGTCAGTCTATGAGGTGTTGGCGGCCTTCATCCGAGCTGATAGAGAAGAGAACATGGCTAGAGAGGGTGCTGGCCCTGGTCCTATTGTAGGAGATGTCTCTTTGGTGTTCTTCCATACATAAAAGGATGGATTTATCTGTCTAGCCGTTATATGGTTTGCCACATTCACACAAAATCTTGTAGATTCCTGGATACTGAATAGGAAGATGTTTCACTTTAGGTCTACTTAGTATGGAGCAGAGTTTTGGAAACGTAGTGAAGCAAATTCTAATGTTAAATTTCTTAAGAATTTTTGCCAGTTTTGGGTGGAGAGCTGATGTTTGGTAACGATATAAAAGCTCTTGGGGGAGAAGAATCTTCAATAGCAGTTGAGCAATGGAAAGAGAAAATTTATCAATCTTTTTAAGAGAAGCTATTGTTGACAAAAGTTCTTTTTAGTAAATGCAGTTCATTTCCAATTTCTGTTTCGTCTGTTAGTAAAGATCTGGCTCGATGTGCCAGGATTGAAATAATACCAAATTTTTGCAGAGGGTAGTGATGGGAAGAAGCATGAAGGTATCTGTCTCTGTGTGCGGATTTTCTAAAAATGGAGATTTTGATATTTTCAGCGCATCTCGTAAGTTTTAAGTCCAGAGAGGGGAGACAGTTGTTGGATTCCAGTTCGTAGGTAAAATTGATTTTCTCATGAAACTTGCTGAGGTGGTCTAGAAAAAAATTGAGGTTGTGGACACCATGTTCCCAGATGAGGAATACATCGTCTATATAACGATCCCATCACTACCCTCCGCAAAAATTTGGTATTATTTCAACCCTGGCACATTGAGCCAGATCTTTACTAACAGATGAAACAGAAATTGGAAATGAACTCCATTTACTAAAAAGGACTTGTCAACAATAGCTTCTCTTAAAAAGATTGATAAATTTTCTCTTTCCATTGCTCAACTGCTATTGAAGATTCTTCTCCCCCCAAGAGCTTTTATATCGTTGCCATACATCAGCTCTCTCCCCAAAACTGACAAAAATTCTTAAGAAATTTAACATTAGAATTTGCTTCACTACGTTTCCAAAACTTTGCTCCATACTAAGTAGACCTAAAGTGAAACATCTTCCTATTCAGTATCCAGGAGTCTACAAGATTTTGTGTGAATGTGGCAAACCATATTACGGCCAGACAGCTAAATCCATCCTCTTACGTATGGGCGAACACCAAAGAGACATCTCCTACAATAGTACCATGGGCCAGCGCTCTCTAGCCATGTTCTCTTCTCTATCAACTCGGGTGAAGGCCGCCAATACCTCGTAGACTGGCCGCAAACTTCTAATATCCATGTGTTATGATGAACTCGAAAGAAAGATTATCAAATCTAGAGGAATATCGCTCGATTCATTCCATATTAACAACAGCCTTAGCTACAATCTTTTTGATGCACATTGCCACTGTCCAGTATTAGCGCACTCGTGACAGCTCACACACGTAGTCAACTTCAATTGGAACTCCAGCACGCATTCCTGTTTTAAAATGTACTTTTGTGCATTTTAAAACTAGATCTTTTATACTAGATCTGTTGGTGTAATTTTATCATGTCTATATAATTCTTTGCCTGTGATACCTGAAGAAGTTGATTTATTCAACGAAACTAGTAGTATCTTAACATTAAACCTTTTCTTTTTCGTTCTCGGTATATAGTCATTCAACTAATTTTTTATATCATTATCTATCGAGTATGAACGATAATATATATATAATCTTTTTTTACCCACTTTTGTAAGGCAAAGGGAGTGAAAATGACATATTTTAAATTGTTTAAGTTATTATTAATTTTAAATATGTACTTAGTGTACTAATATCGGATAGAGAAGAGTCCAGCTCAGATCAACGGACAAAAGATAAGATCTTGGTAACAAAAGTAAATTGACAAGATATGAAAAAATGAATCCGTGAGCTTTGCCATGAAGCTGAGACTGCTAGAGACCTGCATATTCGCAAGCGCTGTCTATGGTTGTGGGACAGATGATGGTCAAAGCCTGTATGAGATCAATATTGGAATATATATAAACTAAAGAAATTAAGATTTTGAAACGACATTTTTATTATAAAATTTAGCTCCAATCCAAGATACATTTCATAATTATTTTATAACTATCTTTCTCTTTCTAGTCCGAATAGGAACAACTCACAATATACCTTTTATAAAACACCCATTTAGTCGTGGAAGTATAAAATTGATCCACCAGCAATAGCAGTCAAGAGGAAGTGAACGTTTCCCCGAGAACAGAGTCTTCAAATCATGTAACGCCTTTTATTCCCTTATAGGGAGTAGGCGAGGCCTTTATACCCTGTCTATCTTTTGGAGACTGAGTGGGCAGTTCAGTCTCCATCGGTAGCCAATCAGAGATAGCTGGTCCATATCTATCACGAATTATAGCAGCCACCAATGAAGTGGCTGGCAAACAGTTGCTGCCATCTCTTGATACCTAACTCTAACAAGATATGTCACTGTCTGAAATAATGTGGGTACTACGGTCGAGTTTCTTGAGTTTACGGGATGAAAAACCCGCTTGCCCGTGCCAGAGATCGACTAACTCGGGATCGGTCGAAGAAAGGCTTAGAAAAAGTTCCTCCAGTCGGTGACTAGACTTGAACTTAAGTCAAACGTGGAGCGACCACGCGCAGAGGACGCAAGCGCTACTTCCACTGAGCTTCACAGGCCTCCGAGAACAGAGTTTCTGCATTTATTTTCTACATATTTCTATAAATAATTGGTTATACAAATTTAGCCATTTCTACGATCTACGTCAATGCTATCAAATCAATAGAATGTATGTCCAATCTTTTTCATTTATGCTTATAAACAGCAGACGAAATTCAACACAACACTGAAAAAACAATTTGCTGTATGCACCTGTGACATCTCGCGTACAAAACATAAACTGCCCTTTAAACTTAATTAGAACGATGAAAACATGAGGAATCAATGGAACAAAAATTTCGAAATATTTAAATACCAGTTTAAAAATGTTTGTTTCATTAATCTGAAGCTTCAACTAGAAACTAATTAAGCTAGATATGGTGTCAGGTGTTTAACACTAATAAACATTATATAGCGTTGTAAGCGCATTGTTGGCGCAGGTAATAAAACCTAAAGTAAGAAAATGCAGAATAAATATTAGCTTTCCGACAGATATTTAGTTTTCTAGTAGACGGTTAATGCTGGCTGGGTTTCCAACGATAATAAATGCAGTTTATTAGTTGATTTAATAAATATGCAGACGCTTGGATTATTTACATACCTATAAACGCAAATAAGTGTAGTGTTTAGACATTAATGCAGTTGACTTTCTATTATCTTAGGTAATGGAAGATAGCCGTCATGAATAATAAAGAACAACTTAAAAAGAAAGAAAGAAAGACAAGTTGCGTCAGCCCTAAAGAGCCTTCGAGAGAAGAATTCTCCCCGCATCAACAAAGGATAGAATAAGAAATACTAGAATTAGAGATATGACTGAAGTAAAAGATATTTTGAAGTATTATAATGAAAAGTAGTGCACTTTGGCTCTGATTTAACCAGGGGCGAATTCTCCATGCTTGCTGCGCAAGCTCATAAATTGAGAAAGAAGTAATATTTATTTGTTAATAAATGCATGTATTTATAAGCATTCCATTTAGGCTTTTATTTTTGTAGACAGAAGACGTCTTAAGCTTGCGCGGCAATAATTGAGCTTTGCGTTGTGTATCGAAGGCCGAGGCTTGCTTGTGTAGTCAAAGCTACCTTAGCTTGCTCGGTTGTAGGAGCTTCCAGGTCCTCGCAGCAGCACTGTGATTTCATGCGCGCGCATAGCCATTTCACGTCGTATCACTCTGTTGCTTAAACACAGTCCATACGCAGTCAAAGTAGCTCTAGCCAGTGAGCTTCAGCCAGCCTTTACAAGTGTGCGTGTTTCTTGGGAAAATTAAGTTTCACCCAACTTTTTATGACGATGTTATTGACTAGTTCATAAAGAAGAACCGTAGGGTAGAATTTGCATTCAAGTAGCTAAATTGAAAAATATAGAATATCATTTGTAAAATAAATGTTGTATTTGTATGATTAAATGTACATAAATTTCTAAATATATAGTTTTAAACGGTCAGTAATTCATTATTCCGCTAATCAGACTTCAATCACACTTCTCACTCCCTGAATGATAACAAGAGCAAGCGTGAATTTCAAGACCAGCATTCGCCCCTGGATTTGACCAAATATCACGCTACCAGATATAATTGGTGACAATAAAATACAATACAATTTGAAAATGCTTAAATGGACAATTTTCGAGTGTTTTGCTGTTTCCGTTTTATTTGCGACAACTGTCGTAATGGAGTACCGATTCAACGTTATTTGAAGATTTATTTGCGCTATAAAGTAGTTCAAAGGGAAAATAATATAATAGTGATGATTAAAGCAATACAAATGATAATAGAATATAGCAAAAGTAATAATACAGTTACTGTTGTAGCGGTAGTATAGAGATTAAGGAATAAAGAACAGAAGATGGAAACAGACTAGAAGGAACTGTACATGCAGTGTGTGTAACCAAGGATCGTAGCCATATTGGTTACTACAAAAATACAAATGTGAGCCATACAGTGACTAAAAAATTAAATGACTGTATCTATGAGGGCACACCATACAGCATTTTCTCGTGACATAATATATAACATTTAGAGTAATATCCTATCATCATCATTAGTGTTCTGTCTCTTGACAGGTCCAATGGTATAACTCAGCAGATTCTCTTCCCCCAATTTCCTCTGTCTCTTGCTTCCTCCTTCATTTTCTGATATCTTCTTGTTCCCATAATATACAATTCTCAATCTTTTTCTAAATTTTTAAAATAAAAGTCAACATTATGTAGCCCCATGAGGCAGTTTCTCAATCTTTTTCTAAATTTTCTTAGGCAGTTTATTGTAGCTGTTTGTTGCTAAGTGCTCAAACGATTTGTGGAAAGGTTCTCTGTTTGCTTTGGGAAACACCAGCAATTTCTGGTCCCAGCGTAAACTATACATTGCATTATATACAGACAAATTTACAATGTTATTTTTTACATATATCATGCAATTATATAGATAGAGTTTCTGTAACGGCAAGAGGTTAAGAATGGCAAACAGACCACTAGTTGAATATACGAGGAAATCAATAATGGCTATAGCCCTGATTATTCTGTTTATTATTATTATTATTATTATTATTATTATTATTATTATTATTATTATTATTATTATTATACAAACACCTCCTGGAGTCAAGACTCATGAAGGGAGGCTACAGTAAGAAGCATTCTAACAGACATAATGTTTATCATGCCTCATCTTAAATTGGTTCAATGTTTGTGCACTCACCATGTGATTTGGCAATAAATTCCACTTTCTGTGCAAAAACGTTATGCCACACTGTCTTACGCACCACACCTTTATACAGCTTCCAAGAATGACCTCTTGTTTCTGTCCCCTTCCCTCCTGCAACCCTTTGAAACATATCCTCGGTATCGATTTGATAAGCACCCCTTAGAAATTTATGTCTCAATCATATCACCCCTCTTCCATTGACTAGTCTATAGTTTACATTCTCTCAACTTATCTTCATAGTCAGTATTCCACAATCCCGATTTTGCTTTTGTTACGCGCCACTGAATTTTTTCCAGCACTTGCTTCTCTCCTAGGAACACAAGTGACCAAATCTATGCGCAGTAGTCGAGATGTGGTCTAATCAAACTCTTGTACAGCGGAATGACCATATCCTTATCTCTACATGTCAGTGTTCTTCTTAGCATACTGACATTTCTTTGTGCTGTTTTTATTATTTTTGCAATATTCCCCTTGAACTTCAATTCTTTATCCTCCAATGTCCCAAGATCACACACTTACTCCACCCCCTGTAATACAACGTCTCCAATATGATACGCAGCTTTACTTTTTTGAGATCGAAAATGACAAACCTTACATTTACTGGTGTTAAATTGATATCCCCACGTGTCTGCCCATATACCACTTCATTCAAATCGCTCTGAAGCACCAGTACATCTACATCATTCCTAATAACTTTTCCCAGCTTTGCATCATTCACAAACAGCTGAATGAACCACTCGCAATATCATTAACAAACAAATTAAACAGCAATGGTCCTAGAACAGAACCCTGTGGGACTCCACTGGTAACTCTCCTCCTGAGAGATGTGGCACCTCTATACAGAACCGTTTCACATCGATTAGAAAGCCAGTCTACTATCTAATCAACCAACTGATTTTCAAATCCCATTAGCCTCAACTTATACACCAGTTTATTATGTGGTTGTTGTCAGATGCCTTTGTAAAATCCAGAAGTATCACTGTATATGAATCACCCCCTATCCAGGACGGTAGTCACCTTATTAAATGTAAGCAAATTTGTAAAACAAGACCTCCCTTTAACAAACCCATCTTGACGGTTTGTTAAAGGGAGGTCTTGTTATACGGAATCCTTTCCTTTTCCACCTAATCTATTCCTAACCAATCTCTCCAAGACCTTAACAACCACTCCAGAAATGCAAACTGGTCTGTAATTTGAAATATCTGTTGTCTTCCGCCTTTATGCAATGGAACAATCTTGTCCTCTTCCCACTCATTTTGTAATCGTAACAGAAGAAGCAGATTGTTGAAAGGAATCTACACCTCAGCAGGCGAACATTCTTTCGAGTAGTGCTAATTTTGTGTAAAATCCAATGAGTGTTCCAAACGTTTTAGCAGTAAATGACACATCAACCCGTTTATGGATTCTCTGCAATGATTAAATTGCAACAAATATTTGAATTGCTCATCAAATTTTTATAGGATTCCGAAGAGTTTCAGAATTCTTTAGTTGGAAAATTCCTTTAGTTGGATAGATCCGGATTAGAATCCAATCTAGCTAATCTCATATGACGACAGCGGGGTTTTTCATCCCTCAACCAGCCATTTCCATTAAAAAAATAATATATATACTCAAAACAATTGACCGCAGAACCAACATTATTTTAGACAGTAACATATCCTGTTAGGGTTAGGTACCAAGAGATGGCAGCACTTGTCTACCTGTCTCTTCATCGGTTGCCGATTGTAATTACTGATAATCGTGGGCCAGCATCTCTGATTGGCTACCAGTGGAGATTGAACTGCCCACTCAGGCTCTAAAGCTAGATAGGGTCAAAAGGCCTCGCCTAGTTCCTATAAGGGAATAAAAGGCGTCACCGTATTATTAAATTATTATTATAAAATGCATTATATTTTATAAAATATAATAAAATTAGTATGTTGAATTTTAGTTTAAGTAGAAAGTATAGACGCTGTCTATGTAGAAAATAGAAGACGCTATCTTCATTTCAGCTTATTGATTCCCTAGTTTGCCTAAGTTAAAACGAATTCTTTGAGTAAGTGGAATCTGTTGCATTCTCTTCCAAGTGTGATGGAATAAATCAGGTAGTTTAAGTAAGTTATTAATTTACATGTGTGATTTAATTACCTATTCGGTCAAAGTTTTCGCTTGATTTCAGCCATTATTATGACACAAGAGTTAAACAAGTTAGCGCTATCTGGAACATTAACTTGTTTAATTCTTGCGTCTTAATAATTTCTGTTATTTTAGTCTAAAAGTACATCACTGCATTTGTGTAACTTTCTTGGATGGAGTCAGTCAATGGAAAATCAGTTAACATTTCAATTTCTTAGCTCATTGCTAGTGGATTGTTTATTAAACGTTGGACCCATTGGACCCATTCGTCGGTAGTTGTTTATTCATTAGAGGATTATCATATTTGCAGAAGAGATAAGTGATCATCGAAACCTGCGATCAAGTGTGATGAATGTTTGCCCTTCACATTTCTAACGTTGACGTAGACTATCACCAGATACTGATATCTCGATTAATGTAACGGCAGATGGAATTTGGTGTAAATTATCTGAACTTTACTTTCTGAAATGGCATTCTCGAGTAGTTTTGCATTATTAAGGTAATAATGTTTATGATATAGAAGTAGCATGCTAATGGAAGCGAATCTGTGTACCTCTTTAAGAACGATGTATTACTGCTTTGCTAAAAGATCACCACTTACGCTAAAATTAAAATTCCTCGTGTTAATCAGAGGATACATTTAGAGACCTGATAAATATACAGTGACAGTCGCCATGCAATTAGTATGGTTTGAATGTGTGGACAATTAATTCTTCAAAAATGCTTTATAATGTTCAGGAAATAGTATATAAATAAGTTGATAATTTAATCTTATAAAAACAGGGGAATGCTATTGCTTTTTTTTTCTTTCTATTTTTTAATACAAAATGTGGTCTATACCTAATGCGCATGTCTATATTAGCCTCGCGTAGTATAATCTCTAAGTATGATAAATTCTGCTGATTCATCTGCAGTTTCCTCCATCATAAAACATGGCGATTGCATCAAATGCTTCAAAACATTTTTTTATTTTAAAATATTTGTAGAAACGTTTTCAACTATATATATATATATATATATATATATATATATATATTTTTTTTTTTTTTTTTCAATTCAAAGGTGAAAAATAGAGATCCACCTCTTCCTCCTCTACATTTATTCCCTCCAAAGAGAATAGGAGCCATTCTTTTCACCCCTAAGTTTTTGGAAGTCGGTCTCCTAATCGCCAGACTAAGCGATATGCAGCTGGTGAGGATAGAAGAAAGCAGTATACAATATACAAGACGAATGGCGCCATTTCGTGTTCCTAATCCTAAAAGGATATTATTGTAGGACCGTCGAACCCACACTATTTTTAGACATTAAAAATATATTGTGCTAACAAGTGCTGCCAATCACCAGATGGCAGCACTTGTTAGCTGTCTTTTCACTGCGTGCTGCGTAATTAGTGATAGCCTTGGGCAAGCTATCTCTGATTGGCTACCAGTGGAGATTAAACTGCCCACTCAGTCTCCAAAAGTTAGATGGGGCTAAAATGCCCTTGCTACTCTCTATATGGGAATAAAAGGAATTAGCTGATTTATTATTATTATAAATGGTGTGTTTCTGAAGATGATGTCTCTGAGAGGCGATGTTAAAAAGCCTAGTTCTTTGTGAAAATTCTACGTACATTAAAAAGCAACTAAGTCGTGTATCAACTAAAAAAAATAGAAAAGTTGCCGATAAGATAGATCTATAAGGTCTTTTTTCTATAGATTTAGCGTCATGAATGATACCACGAAGTTACACAGGCACCTTGGAGAATAAGTCAAGAATCCGAGCAAGGATTTGAACAGCGGATTTGAATAGCGCCCGAAACAGTTGTAACCTTCCGCCACTACAGGGGTGAGTCCTTTGTGAATCAGTATGCTAACAGTCGACAAGCTGAGAGACTGTATTCTTGCGTTACGTGCATTTTTTAGCGTCGTATTTTATTCGTTAGGCGATTTTTTTTTCTCCAGCTGAAATGGCTAATTTTAGGTAGCAAAGAATCTGCATTTTGCTTCAATTTTAAAAAAAGAACACAGTGAATGCCTAACATGACTTCCTACCACTTTACAATGCGACATACTGTTGCAAAATGGTATGAAGCTGGAATTTAAAAATCTTGCCTTTCGTTACAATCGAAAATATGAACGACTTTTCGGGAAACTTACTTAAAGTGAAAAGACACCATAAGCCGCTTAAGGATCGACGAACGTTTCATTAGTTAATTATTTGTTTTTATGTTTAGAAGTATTTTCACACTGAAATGTTAATAGGTAATCGGCCAGCAGCACAGGAAGTAAAGCGCTTGAAATATTTGTTACTGAAGTACTTTATAAAACTAATTCCATAAATCGTATTTCAAAAGAATTTTGTAATTCCGATTGAAACGTTTCTCTCAAAGTACTTAGTACTTGAAGTAATTTTATGACCTTTAAAGTAATTTGTTTTATTTATTTATTTATTTTTACGTGAATTCCACTAACGAAAAGCTATTAGCATATATGGATGAGAGGGTGGTTGATGGAGAGATATCGGAGAGTGGTTTGTTCAGGAGTGGAGTCCAGGAGAGGACTTACTAGTTGTGTGCTGTAGGGTTGTGTTCTTGGACCACTGCTATTTAATTTGTTTATTGGTGATATGCGAGCGGATATGAGGGGGGATATTCATTTGTTTGCTGATGATGCGGAGTTAGGTGGAGCAATAGTGAATGCACATGATGTCAAAATTTTGCAAGGGTGATTTGGATGAATTGGCAGTCTGGGCTAATGAAAATGGATGTCAGTTTAGTGTGGGGTTGTGTGAGGTTGTGCATTTTGGAGTGAAAAAATTAGCAGCAGTATATCACATTGGTGGAGATGTGCTCCAGGAGGTTGACGAAGCCAGAGATTTGGGTGTGTTGGTGGATAGGGAGTTGAAGTTTCTGGGGCACATAGCAAAATGACTAAATCAGTTCATCAGATCACTTGGTTACTGAAGAATACTTTGACGAGCAGAGATAAGCAAGTTATTGTTCCTCTTTATCGAGACTTGATAAGACCCCCATCTTGACTACTGTGCTCAGATCTGGGCCTCTGGGTTTCTTCTTGATGGGGAAGAGGTAGAGATGATCCAGAGGCGAGTGACCAAGATGATAGCTGGTCTACGGAATGAATCATACGAGAACAGGTTGAAGATCTGTGGGTTACGGAAATTGGTTGATAGGCAGGAAAGGGGGTGTTATGATTGAGACATTTAAATTTCTGAAGGGTTTTTACAAGATTAATTCAGAGGAAATTTTTCAGAACAGGTCTAGTGATGGAAGAACTAGGGCCATCCATGGAAACTGAGCAAGAGTGTAGTTACCAAGAGTGTTAGAACTAGGTTTTTTTCTTGGAGAGTGTGGTGAATGAGTGGAATAAGCTGCCAGAGTTTGTTGTGGGTGCCATGACTGTAAATGAGTTCGAAGCAAAGTATGATATATACTGTGCGAATGCTGAATAGTTGTCCTTGATATGATGTTTAGGGCCTCACTCGATGAGTCTAAGGACCCCTTGGAGTTACCCGTAATAATAATAATAATAACAATAATAATATACAGGAAAATCTCGCTTAACGCGATTAATTAATCCATCAATCGATGCGAGCTAAGCGAGATCGCGTTAAACGAATACAATAAACAATAGGAATACGTGTAATTCATCAGTTAGCGTAAATTTGGAAAAATATTGCAGTGTAAGCTATATTAGAGGATAAAATCATCAAAGTTAAAAATCAATTGCGTAAATTTTTACTTAATGTCTAAATATTTGATTGAAGAGCCTGTGTAGCTCAGTGGATGTGGTGTTTGCACACCACAGCACTTGGCCGCACGAAGGAAGACTTGATTTCGAGTCTAGTCGGCGACTAGAGGAAATTTTTCTAAGCCTTTTTTCGACTGGTTCCCGAGTTAGTCGATCTCTGGCACGGGCAAGCGGGTTTTTCATCCAGTAAACTCAAGAAAATAGACCGTAGAACCCACATTATTTCAGACATTAAATACGAGTGTTAGGGTTAGTGACCACGAGATGGCGGCACCTACTGAGTGATAGCCTTGGGCCAGCTATCTCTGATTGGGTACAGTGAAGATTGAACTGGCCACTCAGTCTCCAAAAGTTAGATAGGGCTAAAAACGGCCTTCCTACTCCCTATATATACGAGAATAAAAAAGGCGTTAGCTGATTTTTTTTTTTTGATATTTGATTGATTAAACTAATTTTTTACAAAAAATAAAGTAATAAGGACGTTTGAATACTGCTCAACGTTTTCAACTTGTCATGCAATTTGCGATAGCTGGCAATCTCTTTATCAAGATTTCGGTGAACTTCGAAGGTTCGTTCCATATCCGGATCAGCATCAAACCTTAGCATACGAAAGTGGTCTGAAAAGTTCTCGGTCTCGACGATAGATGACAACACTATCGGTAAGATTTTTTTTTTCTAAGTTGGCACATCTGTCGTAAGCATCCGTGTGAAATTACAAGTCGTTCTATTAAGTAGTTTTGTATATACAGCTGTCTGAAACAAAGTTTTTTTTTTGTCTGTATCCCTTGAAATGGATAAAATTTATTATAAAATGCTGTTATAAAGTTCTTTGTAAAAGAAGATAACTCCAAAAGAAATTCATTCGAAGTTCATAAAAATTATGGGAACTCTTCTCCTTCGTTTCGACAATTAAGAAATGAGCTGCCGAGTTTACACGTGGCCGTACCAGCCTTGAAGATGATCCGCTTGAGGAACGTCCAAAAAGTGTAACAACACCAGAAATCATTAGAAATCATTGATCAAGGAACGATATGGTATTGGATGACCGGTGAGTCAAAGTGCGTGAAATTGCTGAGACTATAGCATTTCAAAAAAACGTGTATGTATATTTTGCATGAAGAATTGCAAATGAAAGAGCTTTGCGCTAGAAGGGTGCTGCACTGGCTCAGAGCAGATCAAAAACGCGCTCACATGAAAATCTCTGAACAGTGCTTGGAGCGTTTTAACAAGAATAAAACTGATGCGTCGGTTTATTACTATTAACGAAACTTGGATTCACCATTACACACCAGAATCCAAACAGCAGTCAAAAGAGTGGACAGATCCGGTTGAAAAACCGGATCTCTCCAAAGAAGACAAAGTCAGTTCCATCAGCAGGAAGGGTCATGACATCGGTATTTTGGGATGCTAAAGGCATTTTGTTTATTAATTATGTTAAAAAGGGTAAAACAATAACCGGGGAATATTATTCCGATCTTTTAACCAGACTCGACGAAAAAATTCGTTGGAAAAGACTCTGTTTGCAGAAGAAAAACATCATCTTTCATCAGGACAATGCACCGGCCCACAAAAGTGTTTTCGCAATGGGAAAATTAAGGGATCTGTACTATGAATTGTTGGAATGTCCACCCTATTCCCCATATTTGACTCTCTCTGACTTCTATCTCTTCCAAAAAACAAAACTCTTCCTCACTGGTCAGCGTTTTTCTTCGAATCAAGAAGTGATTGCAGCTGTAGAGGGGTATTTTGAAGATCTTACTGAGAACCATTAAAAGGATGGAATAATGGCGCTGGAACATCGCTGGAATAAATGTATTAGTCTTAATGGAGACTATGTTAAAAATAAAAGCAATTTTGAAATTAAAGATTCGTTTTTTCATTTCATTGTTAGGTCGAGAACTTTTCAGACCACCCTCGAATCGAACTCTATAAAACTAATTCTGTAATTCGCATTTCAGAAGGAATTTCGTAATTCCTTTTGCAATGTTTCTCTGCAAGTACTTAATACTTAAGTAATTTTATGACCTTTAAAGTATTTTGTTTATTTATTTATGTATTTATTTTTACGTGAATTGCATTAACGAAAAACTATTAACATATACAGGAAAACCTCACTTAACGCGATTAATTAATCCATCAATTAATGTGCGTTAAGCGAATACAATAAACAATAGGAATCATTATAATCCATCCATCAGTTAGCGTAAATTTCAGGAAAAAATTGCAGTATAAGTTATATTAGAGGATAAAATCATCAAAGTTAAAAATCAATTGCTTATATTTTTATTTAATGTCTAAACATTTGATTGAATTACAAAAAAAAATAATAATAAGTAAAGATACTTGAATTGTGCTCGACTTTTTCATCTTATCATGCAATTTGCGATTGCCGACGACCGCTATATCAAGATTTAGGCGGAGTTTGAAGCTTCGTTCCATATCAGGATTATCATCAAACGAAATTTCCTTAGCATGCTCAATGTGATTGAAAACTAGTTCAAGTTCTATTGCAGTTAGCTTCTTAGTCGTCATATTCTCTTCTTGTTTGCACTCCTTATCATCTTGTTCTTTTTCGTATGCACGTTGTTCTTCTAGATGTAGGAGATCATTCTCGCTTAACTCTACTGAATGGGAATCGATCAAGTTTCTCACATCTTCATTATCCAGTTCATTAAATCCCAATTCTTTTCCAGTTGTGCTGATTTCTTCAAAATATTAGATCTTGTATTTTGTGCACGATAAACTAACATACGCCTGAGTTTAAAGTCGCCTTCTGCATTGCCTTCAAATAAAAGCGTAAGATAATCTTTAGATACTTTGTATCCTGGTTGAGATGCTTCAGTTTTAACTAGGAAAGCTTTTGTCAGCATATGCTTCCATAAGAGACCAATTTCGTCGACGTTGAATATTTGACGATCGTCATAATCACCCTCCTGAATTATCCTTTGCAATTGTTCAGGAAACTTGGCCTCAGAATCTTTATTAGCACTAACAGATTTCTAAGTTATTCTTACGTTATGCATTCCAGCTCGATTTTTAAAATGGTTAAACCATCCTAAACTCGCAGTAAAGCTTTCACATCCCTCTTGAGATTTTCTCTTTCAATGAGGTAAAAATATTTTCTTAAGAAGTATTCTTTTTTTGGTTACAATCCTCAATCCAGAGTGATAAATGACGATCCATCTCGATCATTAAATGGCTTCTATTTCGGGTGATCTGCATGCTTAAAGAAGCAGTAGCAACTTTTCTTTGTTCTTTATATTCTTTGCTCTTATTTAATATAGTCCGAACTGTAGACTCGCTGTATTACTACACCACTTTCATATCTCTTAATGACTTCTAGCTTTTCCTCTAATGTAATTAATTTTCTTCTTTTTATTACTGTCGCTTTCTTTATCAGTCTTTCTCTTTTCCATATCAGGGGGTTTAATATAATAAAGCCTTATAGGTCTCTAAATTAAGGTCTCAAAATGAAGGAGAAGTGATTGAGCAAGAGAACAGAGGTCGCACGTGCGCTTGCGATGATAGCTTTGAGTCAGCTGCCGAGTGTCATCGGCAACGCCTGCAGTATTACCACTACACACTGGCTGCTACATTGACAGATGCCACTGCTCGTTGTAGATTGGCGACAAAAAAAAAAAAAAAAAATGCGCGTAACGGAAAAAAAATCGCGTTAACTGATTCAGCATTCGCGTAAAGCGGAAAATACTACCATTTCACTCATTCGCGCATATCGAATTCGCGTTAAGCGAGGTTTCTCTGTATAACAGTAGTATTAATACCCCAGTTAAGCGAAATTTCTGTTTGCAAAAGGACTAATTTCACGCCTTTGGAGGAGGAGTGGGTTGTAATATGTTTCTACAACCCTTCAAAACATTTTCTGAAGGGTTGTAGAAATATATTACAACACCAAGAGGTAAAAAGGCTTAAAATATATCCTAAAATTTCTAACGTCAAAAATAAATAAATATAATAAAATAAAACAAAAAAAGAAAAAAAAAGAAATCAGTATACAGTATATTCATAACAAAAAAAAAAAAATAGCATTAAATGGAGCCATCCCTTATCTCCAAAAAGAAGCTAAGTTAAATGATTAATATAAAATTACTCTAGACCGGTAAGTTTCTAAAATATGCGGCAATAATGCCGCATATTTTCTAAAAATTTTGCCTATTGAAACATCGAATTCAAAAAAAATTAAGAGGCTTAATATGTCATTTTGATATAAACCAGCTAATTACATGACTACGCATTTTATAACGTATAACGCTACTGTTAGGATGGGTGAAGCAAAAATGCTTTTCATATTCCCCTTTGTCTGTAAAGGAAGTTATTTGGGAAAGGCAGTTTTTTGTGAGCTTTACGCTCGCCCTCTGGGGGCAGTTGCATTAGTTATGATCAGCTGGAAGTAGAATTCCGTCTTTTGTATTTATAGTACTCTGTTTCATTGTAATTGACAACTTGTACTATCAGCGGGTTTCAACGTGAACTTGACTTTACGAAGAATTTTTCTGCGAGATCATGAAGAAGGGAGGAGGTGTACGGAATGCCGGTTTCTCGATGAATCTTGAATTTCTGATAAACCTTGAGGCGTCTAGGATCATTCTCAGGCATTTATTTTGAATTCTTTGTAGTTTTGAAATATTTGATCGTGAAGTGTGAACTCCATGCTGGTGAGGCGTAGGTCATACTAGACGTATGACCATCCGGTAAAGTAATAATTTATTTTGTAAATTCAGTTTACTCTTGCGGTTGACCAATGGGTAGAGTTGAGCTATTACTTTGGATGTCTTGGAGTCAATGAGATTGATGTGCTTGTTAAAAACGAGTTTCTTATCCAGTAGTACCCCAAGATATTTGGTCTCCGATTGCCATGGAATCTTTTGACCAGAGAGCAGGATGTCTTCTTTAATGCAAACCTTTTTTCTAGAGAATAAGATGGCTGAACTTTTGAGGGGATTTACTTGAATCCTCCAGTTGGTGAACCATTTTCCCAGTGCGCTGATACTTCCTTGGAGTCTACTGTTTGCCAGGCGAGGACTGAGAGACCTTGCTGGAATAGCGGTGTTGTCGGCATAAAGGACCGTAATGGTTGGCTTGTTTTTATTCCTAATCAAGTCCATTATCTCTTCGAATCCGACTGGACGAGTGGAAGACAGGGGTTTGTATGACTGATGTTATTGCTGTGTTAATTTGTCTTGTTAGTTTGCTTATAGATTAGTCTGTGTCTTCTTTTTTGCGAACAGCAAGAGGTGGGCCGATGTGATCCGGGAGAACCTTAGAGAGCTTATCCCATGCTATAAAAGAGTGTTGAGGAGAGAGCTGATCCTGGGTACCTAGCTTGAGCTGGATGAGAGATTATGATCTGAAGTTAGCGCTTCTAATGTCTCCAGCTGATATTGATATCTGATGTTCCTGAGGATAGCTATGTCTAGTACATCCGAACTTCCTGATGGGTTGTAGTGGGTGGGCTCGGTAGGTCCAGCTACTATTGATGAGTTGAGTGACGTGTAGTTAAATAAAGTACGGCCTTTGGAGTTGATTGACGAACTCAACCAAGCTGTATGTTTGGAGTTGAGGTCTCCTGCTATAATTATGGAATCCGTGAATCCGAGGACAGAGTCTAAATCGTTTGCCAATAATGGAATGCCTGGAGGATTGTACGCTGCATAGACTTAAATTCCACCTGCTTTGTGGAATTAAAGTCTATGTGGAATTAAAGTGACAGGTGTGCGCCTCCACACTTGTAACTTTAAGGTTTAAAGTTTGAGGGTTAGTTATAACATTGTGGCTTAAATAATTTTTAAGCCAAAAAATGGCTATGCCACCACCACTAGAGTTAAGTCTGTCTGTCTGTCTATCTGTCCTATATTCCTATATATATATACTGTATATATATATATATATATATACAGGGTGTTCGGGATAAATTTGACATATTTATAATTAATTATATTTTTCCGTAAGTTACATGTATTAACACACACTTCTCTTCATTTAAAAGTTTGGACCCTTCTTCATTCATATACAAGATGTCAGAAAGGATGGATAGCTGGAACCCACCTGAATCATGGAAGAGAATAACTTGTATCATGATGATTCGTGCCCGCCATCAAAATAAGGATATTACGACTGCTGCCCAATGCTCCCTGAATACAGTAAAAACAATCAGGCATGAACTAGAGACTTGCAATGGTGACTACGAGGATGTAGCAAGAAGAAAGATCCCTAGCAGACGATCTGATTGCGTTCGTACAGCAGAATTCCTCGCAAATCTGCAGGAACAGGTGTTGAAGAACCCTGGCATTGGAATTCGGGCTTTGTTCGTGGAGTTGCTAACTGTAGTCAAGCCCTGGATAACAAGGGTAGCCAATGGTAGGCCGTATGTATGGCAGCAGGATTCGGCCCCTTGCCACACCTCTGGGAAAAGTCAAAAATGGTTGTCTGAAAATTTCTACGACTTCACCAGTCCAAATGTTTGGCCTCCAAACTCCCCAGACCTTAACCCCATGGATTATTTTGTATGGGGCGCAGTTGAAAAAGACACCAATCGCACTTCCAGTAATACAAAAGCCCAGTTAATGGATAAAATTAAAACAGTTTTTGCGGCCCTTCCCAGGGAGACTGTAGCATCAGCTTGTTCGAGGTTCCGAAGCAGAATTGAAGCTGTGATCGATGCTAATGGTGGTTATTTTGAGTAAATCTTGTTGATAGTATTGTAATTAACTCTGCCTGTAATGTTTTTTTGTCAATTCATTAAATTTAATAGATACAAAGAAGATTTTCTTTTTCCTTACGAAACTGTCAAATTTATCCCGAACACCCTGTATATGTAATTATATGCTTCAACTCGGTTGTTGTGATACATTTTTAAAAATAGATTTAATGACTTAAAAACCGAGATTACTTATAAAGATTTAATAAGATTAATACAACTATATATTATATATATATATATATATATATATATATATATATATATATATATATATATATATCCTCTTAATTGTGGGTTGCTAGATGATCTGAGGTGTGATTGGCTAATCAAGATTATGTCCGGATTGTATCTGATTGCGAATTCTTGCAGTTCAAGAATTTTATTTGTCAGACTGTTAGCATTCCATGCTATAATCATGAGGGAGTTTGGTTTGAATTTTTTATACATTATAGAGAGCTATCAATTTGGATTGAGTTTCTAGATAAAATCTCTTTCTGGAAGATGGTGAGGTGCTTGTTTTGCTGAATTCATGCAGAATTGTGGCAAGTGAAGCAGTTAGAACTGATGTTAACTTGTAGCTTGTTTGCTCTTGAGATGAAGGAATCTGAGTTCGTACTGCCTCTGCGTATGTTTTGGTCATGATGAAGGTCGCGTGTCCTTCTGTGCTGCTGAAGGTGAGATATTTCGATCAGGAGGACGATCTGCTTGGTTGCGTATGGTGTCATTGCATGAGGGGGGGGGAGCAGGGTTCACTTTTGCTAATACACGATTTTTTGGGTGGAAAATGTGCCCCTCGTAATTAGCGGGATGTGGTCGTCTACAGTTAGCACAACAGGCAGGTGTGGTTCTTGGCTTGGTGCAGGTGTTGGTCGGGTGTACCTTTCCACATTTCAGACATCTATAGGCAGTTCCGCACAGCTTTTGGGAGTCCCCGAATTTTTGACATTAATGGCATTGCCTTGCCGATGCCTTCTTCTTTAGAGGCTCGATTGTAATTTTGAGCCTGCAAATATCGTCCACTTCATATATCCTTTTCTGTGTCTTGCTGATTTCGTTGCAGAATTCAGCAAAGCAAGCACCTCACTATCTTCCAGAAAGAGATTTTATCTAGAAACCCAATCCATATTGACAGCTCTCTACAATGTATAAAAATTTCAACACCAGTGGCATTAGCTTTTCTCAGATCTCAGCATCCTGCTGATTTTGATTGGGTCAGTCCTTGGCTGATGAGGTCGGCAGTGATCTCATCAGTTGTGATTCCCTCAGCAACTCATCTAACCATCACTTTAAGATTTTTCTTACTTGTTAGTATGGAAGGGCAATTTGGAGTTGACCGGCATTTTTGTCATCTTACGATAATCTGAAACAGTAGCAGGATGAATCTTTACACCCTCATCAGTATTTTATGCCCTGGAGCAGTTGATGTTTTGTTCTCCTAGGGACTTTGAGACTGAGGTCCACTTCTCTTTGTATCGGAGAATAACTGGAGGGATCTTTTCTGTCTTGGGTATCTTGTCTTGCTACATCCTCTTCCATATGATCTTCAGATGTTCTTCGCCTTTTGTTTAATTGTTCCGTCTGGGAACAATCATGTGGTCGGGGCGTCTTTGGTGGTGAAACAGGTGTGAAGTCCCCTTCAGTGTACACACGAACCTTCTTCCTTGTCATTAACCTGAATGTAGAGATTCAGACAGCCAAGATATTCTGCCTCAATTTTCTTTAAAGTAAAATTAAGAACGTCGAGTGTCAGATCTTTGTTTAAATTTTGAATGGTGTCCTTAATGTCTTTTACATTTTCCATTATTATTCACCGTATATTGTCAAATAATATTCCAGTGTCTATAGATAATCCTGTAGACTTTGGAGGGTCCACTGGAAAAACCCGTAGACACACACAGGTGTCTACCAGCAAAACAATGTATGTTAAATTAAACTGATGAGACCTCAAAAAGTGTTGAAACTGGTCTGGGTAGTGACCTCTTCTTATAATGTAAAACAATATATATACATCTCCTAGGAGCTGCGTTTTACATTATGAGAGAATATTAAGGACAGTGACGGAGCTTGCTCCACCTTTGCTCAGAGTTGCCCTGGTGTTGTACTTCCCAAGTGATTACTTACACTTGGGCTCGCCGATAGTTTTTTCGGCATGAAACTCTAGGATTCGATGGATTTCGATCCGAGTTTCGTATCCGGCTGTACAATAATACGGGATTTACCATCTCCCTTAAACTTAATGTATGTTCAAGTTTATAATGCCATAATAACAGGGATAAGGAGTGTCAAGAACTCACTTGGCCGCAGAGAGAAATCCTACCTCCATAAAGTACCATACATCCATCACTGGTCCTCGTCGCGGGTGGGGCCTACACGGCCAGCAGCCCTCGTGCATTTTTCATGCAGAGGGGGGAGACAGTAGGTTTCGAACTGTGTTAGCGCCAGTGCAATGTGAGATTCTCGAAAACCCTTATATAAAATTCAGTCAAGCACAGTCTAAAATAACACGTCCGATCTCGTCAAAAGTCACCTTATTCTCTCATCTCCTGAAAGCTGACAATTCAATAAATCTAAGCATTTTGTTAAGTAGACTAGCTCAAAGCAGAATTATATATTTAATCTTTTTTGGTATTGGTAAATATCACTGTACATCAGCGCTGGCGCCTAGTATTTTTCTTGTGTGTGCGATTAATGTTCGGCGCTTTTCCAAAAACGTTTTTTTTTGAATAAATTGTGAATAAAACGAACAGGAAATGAAAAACAATGAAAACCGCTTTACAGTATAATGTTACCCACGGATTAGTCCTACTTATACAATTTTTTTTTACACGGAACTCAACAATTAATCATAAGTTGATTTATGATACATCAAAAATTAAAGAACTATTTTAGGTATATTTTCGTAAATTTTAATCAAAAATTACAGTGATATAATCGGGTCCAGGATACAATTTCAGAATTTATTTGTTCGTTTCCGGGAAGATTTGAAGGGGCCCGAACGGAAGAAGACGTACATTCATAATTATATGTACCATTCTGTACCATTCGTTGTTCGTTTAAACTCTTATCTCATTTTTTTTTTGACATCTTTTAGGCGCCTTTTCTTCTGTGGCGCCTGTGTATATTGCACACTTCGCACACGCCACCAGCCGGACCTGCTGTGCATCATAAGCATTTACGATTTACGTTTTTCAAGACAAAAACAAGCTCAAATAATAATACAATGAAAATAAAAAAATTCATTATAATCAAATAAAAAATAACTTTGGAAAAAAATGTCATTCTGCCGAAGAAAATAAAAGCAGTCTACTTTATGGTTTTGTGAATTAAACTGAACATGAAAAATACACAGGAATAACTTGCATGAAATTCACGTTTTTAATTTGTTTACCCTCGATGAGAGAAAACAGACGATACTTTATAAACTCAAACTCTATTTTTTACGTACTGTCCGTGTTTACAGGCTAAAAGCCTGTAAAAGACAGAATCAACAGAGACAGAATCAACAGACACGTGAAAATAGCGGCGCTAAAATAAATTAATATATTTACAAGCACTGCATTCAAATAAGACGGATTAATATCTTAAACGTTTTAATAAAACTGCAAAAAATGATAGTGCTAAAAAAATCTGTCATGATCTCTTCAGACATTAGACATTAATCCTTGTATTTTTGCAACAGGTTTAATATTTTGCAATAGGTATAACAGTGCACGTAGCAAAAAAAAAAAAGTTATTCAAGTGGAAATAATATTTATTTATCTTTATCGTTTTCAAAGTAAAGAAAAGAAATCTAACTACATGTACAGAGACATTTATAAAGCTTAACTGAAAGGGCATTCTAAAAATTCGGAAATCTTTTTTGTTTCTTTGTTTACTTTTAGTAAAGCAGAGGCTTTATTTCTTGACCCACGGTTGACACTGGTGTTTACGGGATTTTTTTCCTTTCTTAAATCAGTCAATTTTGTATCCTCCTAATTTTAAAAAAAGTTAATTTTGAGAAAAATTGTTCTGGTTCACAACAATATCGTCTGATACTTTTTTTATGATATGTTTTTTGATGACGTCATAAAATAAGATTCGGTAATTTTGGCTGCATTTATTTCCTCCATATTGACCTTTATTTAGACAGGAAATGAAAATTTCAGTAGATTTATACATAAAAAATCAAAAATCAGCTAACTTTTATTTCCTTATAGGGAGTAGGCGAGGCTGTTTTAGGCCTATCTAACTTTCGAGACTGAGGAGAAAGTTCAATCTTCAGCGGTAGCCAATCAGAGATAGCTGGCCCAAGATTATCACTAATTAACATCATTCTCTCATCCAGAGTATTACAGCAATAAGGCATGACAACTTTTGACTACTTGTATATAATAAATATATGATTCTGCATTACTTCAACCTTGATATCTCTTCCGGGTCTAGCTCCCACTGATGAGACCTCAATAAAAGTCGAAATCGGTCTGGGTAGTGACCCTTCCCATAATGCATAACATCATACATGTCTATAAGGATATGTGCTTTGCATTATGGGATACTAAGGCAATTAAAGTGAAGTCAATAGCCTCTATAATACATGTAGCTCAGTCGTGTAGATGCCTCACTCGCAAAACATTGTTTTACTCTTACTTGGATAAAAGTTTAAAACCAAGAATATAATTTCTTGCATCTTTAATTTGCAATATTTTATTGTCTGAAATAGTGTGTGTACTATGGTCGATTTGTTTGCATTCACAGGACGAAAGCCAAAGTTTCCAAGTGAAGAAACACACTTGTTCGTGCCAGAGAACAATAAACTCTGAAACTGGTCGAAGAAAGGCTTACAAAAAGTTCGTCTAGTTCGGCACTGGAATCGAACTTAAGTCCTTCTTCTAGCGGCCTACCGCTAAGGGTGCAAACCCCCACTTCCACTGAGCCACACACTCACAACGAAGGATATTCCTTGCATGAAATATCATTGGATTTGTATTCTGAATTTTATAAATTGAAGATGCTTTTTGACGAAGGTATTTTGCATATTCTGTTTTGACTAGTTTCTTACGAACGTAAGTTTGCAGTTGAGTTCTAAGCTTGATCACAATGAAAACAAGTAGAGAAATAATGGATACCATAATAATGTAGGCCCATTTCGCAATGTATTCATTCTCACATCAGCTGAATCTAAACAGTTTATATATTGTCATCTGCAACATAATTTTGTATTAATAAAACCATCTTCCTTAATTTTGCCACTAAAAAGTCTGATTCAAAATTATATTAGGATAACTTGAAATTTTTGATAAAGATCCCATATACCAAATTTCTGTACAATTCTTCCACAATATGCTGAACAACTTTGATGGAATACATTGTGCTTCAGGTCGAAGCAACATCCGAGAAAAAAAAATCGAAAATTCATCACCAAGTGCTCTGTATGATGTACTGAATGTCGATGTAATAATTTTTCTGTGGGCGTAAGAAGAAGAAAATTGACACTTACATAAATAGCACATTTTGATTCACTTGCATTATGCATTCACGGGCTGCACTGTTCGATGTGCTGCTCCCTCTTCTCGTTATGCCACAAACTGCATCCGTTCAATGGCAGAATGTAGTTGATCGGGACTGATGCAGTGCACATGCTCTCTCTTTCAGCGCTGGCAAGCTATCGGGATGATCCCGAGAAATCCTGTCTTTGAGAAATCCCCAAAGTCAAAAGTCACAGCAAGTCAGATCAGGTGAAGGAGGTGACCATGCAGTGAAAAACGCACGGCTGGTCACTCTAGCTTCAATGAAATGTTCCCGAAGAACCTCCTATATTGGATCGACCGATGTGCGAAGGGACTCCAACCTTGAAGATGACTGAGTCCATGCACAGGCGCTGCTGTATCTGTGACACTACAAATGTTTTATTATATCGCAATACCTCTGGACAATAACTGAGCAGGTAACAGGACCTAACTGGTGAATGTCCTCAAAGAGTCTAATTATAAACGAAGCTGTAAAAACTGCCCCAGACATAAGATCATTTGGGTGAATACAAAGGAATTTGTTGGATTGCATACAGGCTTAGCGTTGCTTATATCCGGCAACTGTGGGTATTCGCAGCTCCGTTCAGGTGAAAAAGAGCCTCATCTCCCCACCAAATCATCCGCGGACACGCAGCGTCCAATTACAATCGAGCAAGGAATGTTAAAGCGAATGTCAATCGACTTCCAAAGTCCTGCGGGCGCAACTCTTGTGTCAGGGTTATCTTGAATGGGAAGAAATGCAAAATCATCCGTAGAATTTTCCAGACAGTTGTGCAAGGCACATGCATGTGTCTTGATCCCGAGTTTATTAAGGATGTGTTCCTTTGCAGGAATACATCACAATGTATTCCTGCAAAGTTTCGCACTCTCCAGAAGATTGCGCTCCAGAAGACCTTAAATATGGATACTTTAATTGTGATCACCATGTACGTATAACATGGATTTTATTCATATCAGTCAACTTTCCATTTCAATTTAAACGCCTATAATTCTTCATATAGTTTTTAAAAATATTCTGTTTACTATAATTCGTATTTTTTTCTTTATTGCGAGTTATTGTATTTATTTTCATTAAATAATTATAAAATATTACATTTTATGTAAACTACATCCTGCTTAAGATGCGAAGTGTCCAAAAAAAATTCTATTTTGATCTAGACACTGTTCCATCTTATCTTGAGCAGGGTGTTTAAATTGTCTACATTTAGACTTCACGCGATATTAATTCACACACACACACACACACACACACACACACACACACACACACACACACACACACACACACACACACACACACACACACACACACACACACACACACACACACACACACACACACACACACACACACACAGAGGAGGTTCCTAACCTCATATATGGTATAGGCGTGTGTTCATATTGGTTCACAAACAAAATGGATCGAGTCCACAAGCCACTTTGGGGATTAATAATGTCCGGGATTGAAAAAAAAAATAGAGTTATTCTGTTTTAGCAAACTAAGCTAAAATCTTCGCTATTTATTTATATTTTCAGATATTGTGACAGCAGAAATTTAAGACTCACAGAAGGAGGAGGAGGGAAAAGGAACTGCACGTGATTACATACACTCATACTAAATACTAAATTTAAATACTAAATTTAGTTGGTTGCCATTTATATTAATATACGAAAAGGAGATATCTCGTGCAATCTTTGAAGATCCTAACAATACTTTTCAACTTGCAAAAGCTAAGAATGTTGGACAAGGAAGAATAGCGAAAACAGGATGAATAGAACTGTAAAAAAGAACGTGTTTGAGACAAAATGATGAAGTATATCTAACTGCAAAACCTTCAAAGATATTTTGAATTTAGACTGTCAATGTCATTGATACTCTTCTGAAAAATTTTCCAATGGGCTTTGCAAAGTGGTTTTTGGTTCATTTTCGAAGCTGGAATTACTCACAACAGAATAACTTTCTTTCGTGGCTTAGTAAAAGCACACAAAGCTATGAGGTCACGTCGCTGCAATGGCAGTAGTAGAGCATGAAAATCCTATTTGATGCACTCTTATGTCAACGTGGAGCATGTTAGTTTGTGCAAAAAATACTTTCTTGGTGCGAGTTAGCTGGCGACGTGTTTACAGATGCGCATGGAAAGAGGAAGCTCTTTTTTTTTCACTCTCACAGACTATCATGGAAACCATCCTTCAGAAATAAGATTGAACAAGAAATGTGATGTGATTGAATAGAATAAATATTTCTGTGGCAAAAGATCTTTGCAGCCCAATTATAAATTCAGAAAATGTCCTTCCTTTATTTGGAAAAAAAGATACATCAGAGAACAAAATCGCATGTAAAAGAAAATGTATTACAAGATTTTCAGGACTAAATTTAATTAAGATGTTCAACTTTATGTATCTCTTAATAAAGATATCTGCCGAATGCGAGGATATCCAAAAATGAAATTTCTGTTGCTTATGACGAGAATAAAAATAAAGAAAACTCTATACAGAAGGATCTATATCTTCGGAAAGCCGGACAAGACAGAACAGCATTATGAAATGAGATGGACAAGGCATCAGGTGATGTTTATGCGTGCACATTTGATTTGCAAAAAGCCTTGTTCTGCCCAAGAACTTGTAATGTGTACGAAATATCTATGTGTAAAACATTGACGTGCGTTCTGTCAATGTTGACGAAGGACTGATGTGTGTGCGCGGAAGAGACATTGTACGGAAAGAGGTCTACAGGCAAGCAGTTATCGGGAAGAACATAAAAGAGAATGCGTCAAACTACAAACTCATCATTCTGTATTGTGTGCTGTGGTAAAAATAAAAATATTAAAAGACTGCTCACAATGCTGAAGGTTATTCATCAATCTGAAATTTGAGCAATGTAATAGAACATATTTGGATTAATCGAGTCAGCAAGATAGAAGATGCAACACATCTACACTATTTGAAAAGAAGTCAACATCACATTAAAGGTGGACAGTGCTCACCTTAATAAGATGTAGGACGTCATTTTGCTGTGATGACTGCAGCAATCCTACGCAACATATTTTCGGCAAGCATACGATAACGATCAATAGGAATTTTGGACCATTCTTCCTGCATGCGTGTAATGATGTCATGTAATGAAGTTCGTCCCAAAACAGTCCACGACTATTGTGGGACGAACGTCCATTGACATCACCCGACGCTCCCGTTTATCTCACAGATGTTCAACAGAGTTGAGATCAGGACTCTGTAGAGGCCAGTCAAGTGTGGTGATGTTCGTGTCCAGTCTTATGATATGGTGCATTGTGTTGCTGAAAGTGACAATGGTCATTTCCCTAGGAACGCCACAAAGTAGGAGCATTTCATTGTCCAAAATGTTCAGATAGCTCTCGGAGTTCATTATTCATGGCTCTACAAACACAGATCCGAGGCTAAACCAGGAAAAACAGCACCTTCCCATCACACCGCTACCTCTAAATTTCATAGTTGGGGTTACGCACTCTGCTAAGAGACGTTCACCAGGCATCCAGCACACTCACACTTGTTCATCTGCTCGGTGGAGTGTAGCGTGATTCATCCTTCCATAATACAGCTTTCCAAGCCTCTACGTCCCACTATACACGCTCTTTGCACCGCTGAAAAAGAAGCTGCATGTGTTCGGGTAATGTGAGGCTTGCATATTGCGGTCCCGCCATGGAAATCCATGTTGTGAGCCATGGTTCTGAAAGATTTTCTGGAGATTCGTGTTCCAGTCGATGTCCGAAACTCCACATTCAAACTGTCGGACGACGAATGGCGATTTTTACATATTATCTTTCGTACCACCTACAATCATGTTCAATCATGTACAATCATGTTCAATCATGTAATCATGTTCGGTGAGTATAGTGGGTCCTCCACTGTAGCACTTGCAGTTGACTCACTGTGCCTCTACCTCAGTACGGTATCACTGATTGCTGATTTGGGATGTCCCAATTTTTCAATAATTTGCCGAACAGACAGGTCTGCAACATGGCATCATTCCATAACGCTTCTTTCAAACTCCGTCCGTCCCCTTCTCATATCCATTTCACCTGGACACTGTTACACTGACTTGGGAGCATCATATTCCTCGAATTTATACCGGCTACAAACATGTGACTCGTTACATGACAAGATGCATCTTTTTCATGGGGTTGTTCGTTGACTTCTTTCTAAGCAGTGTATATGTGAGTGTTCGTAGGGCCGATTTGCCTGTTTTTATAAACGAAAACCTGAAGTTTCCGCGAGAGAACTTACACCTTTCGCATGAAATCGAATATCTCACCATTTGATTCAAAAGACCTAATTAAGGTTTCTCACATCATAGACAGGATTTGAACCGAGGTCTTTTGCTAACTAGACCAATTAAGCAATTGGCCTAGTTAAAAAAAAATCTGCAAGAATTTACTGACTGCTTCGGTAAAACGATATTCCTTATCAATGAATGTAACTTCCGACCATACACCTCAAAGTGCAGTAACTGCACCCTCTAGCAAAATGATAGACCACGGTACAGAAGAGCTAGTGTAGTGTAGTTAGCTGTGTTAAGCGAAATATACCACACAATGTGATTACACGCTCTGCAACCACAGACATAGTGATCACTAGGAGAGATCGAAATTGCCAGTGCTAGAAGGCTAAAGATGTACTTGGCTTATAGATCACCTGGTAAGCACTGGTATGAGATATTTTTCGGATACTCGACATCCAATAATGCAGTGCTAGTAGCTGTTGATTTGAATCTAAGCACACAGCTTGGAACAGCGATCAGCAAACCGCAACGACAAAGAATTCTTAAGGAATCAATCCTCTGATTAGGGGGCTATAGACAATTTAAGTCAGTCAGCTTGTCATCCTTGTGCTTCATCCGTCTAGAAGTATGTGTCTAGAACTGTGTATGTTCACGGCGCTGGTTTGCCTGTTCTGAGTGACGAAAAACCGGAGTTTCCTGGAGAGAAAAAGAAATCTGCACCGTCTGAGAACGGCTAACTCACCTTTTGATTGAAAAGACGTGACAACAGTTCCTCATGTAGTCGGGATTCTACCCCTGGTCTTTTTAACCATAGGGTTATTTTACATCAACTGAGGTATGGGGGCTCTAACAGACTGATTTATTATATTATAATTATAAATTACACTTGCATTAAGTACAGCATATCATTATAATTGCACAGTACAACAATCCCTCGATTAGTGCGCCTAATGGTTCCTTAAAACAGGCGCATTAATCGAATATAATAACCTATGGGAAAAAGTATAATTCGTTCCGCAAATTTCTTTTTTTGAACCCTAATTTTTTTATAAAAGAATTTGGGTATGTCTCAGGGACTAGTTAAAGGAAAACTACGAAGCTGAAAGACAATAAAACATATTCAGAATATAAATTTTATTATTACTTCTTAACAAAGAACTGAGCTAACGTAGTTTGGCAGGCATTTTGTTTATTTTTTTCATACAACCGACGGTACGATACTATTGCCTCTTCTACTCTTCTGCAATTTTACTGCTTCTCTCTTCATCAGGGTCAGCCTGTAAGCATTGCTGCTTAAAAACTTCGATGGTACGAAAAATATTTTCAAATTGTTTCTGTGAAATCTCTTTTGGCTGAATATCGGGGGTTAAATTTTCTTCATATTCTTCGGGATCTTCCCGCTGTGCATCTAAATTTAGCAGGTCGGAATCACTCAACTTCTCAGAATGAGATTTAATTAACTCTTGGACGTTATCATTGAAGGGAAGAAAGATACGAAGGACGTACGAATTGATCGCCAACACGCGAAATCACGTGCTTTATAGATAAAATTTCCCAACTGTTATACAAGCAAAATAGTTACCACTTTAAAAACTACAATAATCATAAAAGAAAAGTTAATTTTCCGACGTGTAATAATAAACAACTCATCTCAGAAGACGGATTGATTACCCTATTATCGGAATGGATTCTCCTTTTTGTCACATGCGCAGAAGTGTCGAAGGGTCTCGAATCTGTGGGCGTACTATAGCAGACGAAATAAATTTGGAACATAGTGTACATTTAATGTAGAATGCCATTAAAAATAACTTTGTAAAATGTTTTAAATCGGTAACTAAATTATTTCATTCTGGTGAGTGAATTTTTAAAATATTTATCCATAAAAATGTATAGATCGAAAATTTTTAAAATCTGTAACATTTATTTTTAAGATGTATGTAAGCGCACTAATTGAATTTGGGTATGGGAACAAAATGACGCACTAATCGAAAACGCACTAATCGGGGGCGCATTAATCGAGGGATTACTGTATAATTAAACTTAAACTCTTTATAATAAGTTATATCTAATTTTCCAAAATGGTGTAATACGAGACATCTTTATAGTCGTTGTCATGGTAACCGTAAACGGCTTGCTGAAATTCTAATGATGTACAGAAGTGTACATACAGGGCGTCGTGATAGCTTTCACGTGTTGATATTATTATTAAAAAGAATTATATCAATTATAATATCAAATATTGTGAAAGTGAGAGTTTTATAAATATTTATAAATATTTATAAAAGTATTTATAAATTAAGTTTATAAATTATAAATAAATTATCACTGTTAATACTTCAAACCGCAGCAAACAGCCTTTCAGGTTGAAGTTTTGAGTTATACTGATGAAATTTTTGTTTATTCAGCAGTTTATAAATGGTATTGTCAAATAGGAGCCGCTTTTTTGACATTCTGGATCAATATTGATAAATAATTAAAATTAATATAAAATAAAATAAATATTTAATATTCAGTAATTTTATGGAGTTTGACTTAGTTTTTAGTTGCTCAAATTTTATACGATTCTACGATCCTTGGTGTTTCATGATCGATTATTTAATATGTTATTCCAACATTGGAGTTTTTCTTTCATGTGAATCCAATTCATGACAGATTGTAGGTTAGGTTAAGAGATAGATAATCCAATTATCCTGCTCTAAAGATCAAACATGTTTTTTTTTTTTCAAACCACTTCAGGCCTCCAATAAGCAGGGTGTGATGCTCTTACACCGGATAGCGAAGCTCGTTTAACCACCTATATAAACAACGTGATCAAGCAGGTTTACATTTTGCAATACTGAGACATCTCTTGGGGAAGGAGGATCGTGTTACTTTCAGCAATTTCGATTCCTGAAACAACCTTCTTGATCGTTGAAGAAATGATGGGCATTCTAGGTACATTTATTTATCTTTCTTTATCCAGACAGAACCTTTTTTTTTGTTTACATTGCCAAAATAATCTATAACTAGGGTTCAGAAATGAAATAGGATTCAAAATTAAAGAGATTCCTAAAAATTTAGAATTTTATGCTTTTTATTTAAATAGTAATAACCTTTTTATACAAAGACAGGCTTTATGAACTGAAAGAGCTATTGGAGAGCCATCCACTCAGTCAACCAACCAGGCCTGCCTGTATTGATGATGACTAAGACTTCTCTCCCTAAGAAATATCTTTGAAATGGCATTGGTATCTAATGAGAATTTCTCTCCATATATATACACAAGGGACTCACAACCAAAGCGAACCTGTCTGGAATTCATTTTGCAGAATGATGGCATAAAATTTCTGAATCATAATTCTTAAAATTCATAATTCTAAGAATGTAAAATTACTTTCAGAGTAAAGTTAATTATTACACTGTCTAACTTAAATAATGATATTTAACATTTAACCTCAAAAATACATTTTTACAAAAAATCACTGGGTGTGATGTGTGTGAGTGCGTAGTTGGTACGTAAAAATCACAACTTCAACAACTTTTTTGTGAGGTTCAGTTTGTTATCTAGCGAAAGTTAGTCATAACTTTATTTGCAGTTATCACGATCATGTCTCACAATATAAAATATAGTATATGATTTTTTTAAAATTTTTATTATTATTATTATTTTTTTAATGAAATCGGCTGTTATAAGCCTGCTGGGAGAAAGAACATTACTCAACCAATATAAATAACTTCATCGTTTTAATCGTTCATCACATTGAAAGAGTAATCATATCCTTCATATCGACTGTGATCCATCGTGAATTACGTATAGGACTCTTGACGATTGCTGACGAAGATAGCTTCCGTTAATTCAGTTTTCTTGCATATTTACCTCAGAGAAAGGCATTAAAGCAATTTAAAGCTTACTTTCTCCAAAGCCTTTGTGGCCAAGAACCCCTCCCCCCCTCGTCTCTCTCTATTCCATCTATCTATCTATCTGCCTATCGCTATTTCTTCATGTCGATCTCTTTAAACAGAGACTTGGACAAGGTACATCGTGCCATGTAACAAATCACGTGTTTGTAGCGGGTATAAATTGGAGGAATATGATGCTCCCAAGTCAGTGCAGCTGTGTCCCTCTGAAATGGCTGCGAGAAGAGAACTGGCGGGTTTGAAAGAAAGAGGCGTTGCAATAGCATATCATCTTGCAAGCCTATCTGTTTGGCAACTGTTTACAAACGGGACTATCCCAAGTCCACAAGGCTGCTGGTGTAATTGCATGGTTTCTAGACATTAACGTCACCACACTTCACTGGCCTTCATAGAGCCCTGATCTCAACCCTAATGAACATCTGTTGAATGAACTGGAGCGTCGAATGAGGTCAACGGACATCCGCTCCACAACATTCCACGACCTCATTAGAGGAAGAAGGGTCCAAAATTCCCATTGATCACTATCATACGATTGTATGATACTGACTGTTCCTTACACAATGTCCGTTGACTTCTTTCCAAGTGGTGCATCCATCCTTTATGGATTAGCCATCCATAATGGATGGCTAATCTGATCTGTTTCAAAGGGTGAAGCTTACCGGTGTTTATACTCCGCGTTATCTGATACCTAGAAAACACTGATGGGAAAACATTTATGAGCATTTATCTCGCTCTGTGAGGACAGGAGGTTACGTAGCATTATCATTATCATCATCTTCATTTTACCCTCTTTTACCTTGCAGTGTCAAGGGTTTATTAAATGAACTAGAGATTTAATAAACTGGTCAGCCCTACGCCCCGTTGTGTCGAGTTCTCAAGGCCAGTGCCAGCTTTGAGGGATGAAAAACCAAGGAAAAACTGAGGAAAAAACCCTACTGTCCACGTCCAAGACCGGCTAACTTGGCTATTGCTGAGGAAGATTATTCAGCTCATCATGTTACCAACGGGAATCGAACCTAGGACACTCCTTCCTCAGGCATATGGTTGCGAAGTGCACAGCCACTAGGCTAACTGCGCGGACACATAGCATTATTGAATATTAATATGGCTTTAGGTATTTTATGGTTGTAGAGATCTTTTCATTGTAGTTTGCAGCTTTTGTACCAGTTCATTAGGGTGTGTAGTCATTTTCAATAACTTTGCTACTAGAGAGTGTAAGAATGAGGATATTTGTGTCCCTCTGAATCTGAACGTTTCTGACGAACTATAGAGCATTTAGAATAATTCGTAAACATTTGTTTTGCACTCGTTGCAATTTAAGAATATTAACATTGGAGGTATGGCTCCAAGCTGAAGCAGCATATGTAATTATAAGACGAATCACCATCTGTTAAAGTTTATTACGTATCTGTTCATCAAGGGAGGTAGAGTTGGGCGACGGCTTTAGATACCTTTGCACATATTTTCTTACATGGTTGTTGAAGCTTAATCTTTTGTCTAGAAGTATTCCTCTGAAAGTTCTATTCTTTTGATGAAGAGCACAGCTATAATCTTCTCAGGGTTATCTTGTAATCTCCAGTCTGCAAACCATTGTTCTAGTTTTAGAATGCTATATTGTAGTTTTTTTTTTTTTTGGTTACGAGGTGTGGATGAAGTGATCTGGTAAGACAGCCGTGTCATCTGCATAAAGGGCCATAATGGATGACATTAGGTTATACGGGATGTCTTCCATCTAGATTGAAAATAGAATCGGGGCCAGTGAAGATCCTTGTGGAACCCCAGCCAAAGTTCAACGTTGGGTTCAGATTGTTCCATTTATCTTGACTTGCATATTTCTGTTCATGAGATGTGATTTAATTAATATTATCATCTTCAATGGAATGTTAGAAAAGATGACTTTATAATAGCAGCCCGTATTACTAACTTTTGTCAAAAGACTTAGTCTAGGAATACGCACCACTGTGTTATCTCCAGTTGTATCCTGTTGTGATGTATTCAATTGGCCTGTGAATTGGTTGGGTGGTGCTATGATATCGACGAAAGCAAAATTGTTCTTGTGGAATGATTTTTAGATTATCAACTGATTCTTGAAGTCTGAAGAGGATGATTTTTTCAGTAATTCTTCCTAGACTTGATAGCAAGCTAGCGGGGCGATAATTTGGAGGTTGATGTGAATCTTTGCCCGGTTTGTGAACTGGAACTTTATCAACAGTTTTCCAAGAGGGAGGAAAATATTGCTTTTGAAGATTGCATTTATAATGCTAGTAAGATATATTATAGCTTTACGGGATAATAATTTGATAATTTTGTTATGCCATCAGCACGTGGTGCTTTTTTTATTTTTGAGGTACTTTACGATGTCAATTATTTACGCTGGTGAAGTAGGCGTAATCAAGCTAAAATTATTGTCAGATTGTTTTAGTGTACGTCTGACATGGGGATGAACCTTATATATATGGTTGATGTTTAAGTTTTCATATGCAGGACACTGCTTTTCCAAATTCCTTGCTATAGCTACTGCTTTTTCAGCATCGGTGTGTACTATAACCTGATCTAATTGGAGAGGGGGGGGGGGAGATTTGCGCTTGTTTCTGAGATTTTTCAAGATTTTCCAGATGGAATGATCAGCAGGGGTGATGGATTTTAACTTATTTTCCCATTGCTGATTTCTGTGCCTTTTGAGAGCTGATCTGACAGCTATTCAGTTTATTGAGGTTTTTTTTATCTTGAGGAGTGCGTGTGTTGCGATATCTTTTCCTCGCTTTATTTTTCTCTCTAATTTTATTCATGATATTTTCTGGAAGACGATTGGGTTTGGAGGCTGCTTCTGGGTTTTATTGATTTGATTGGTTAGATTTTCTGTTACTATGTCAATTTCTTCCTTTGATCTTGTGCAGGGTAGAGGGCCAGTATATTCAGGAGTACTTTAGACAATTTTTGCCAAGCTATGAAAGAGGTGGAGGGAGACAGTTGTTCTTGAATTTCTAAATGAAGTAAAATGGGTTGTGGTCTGAAGATAATTCATTTAATGATTGGAGGCTGTACTGATATATAATAATCTGTAGAATTGCAATATCTAGAATGTCAGGTGTGCCAGTAGGACTGTGATGAGTAGGCTTGGTGGGTCCCGCTACAACAGCTTAGTTAGTTCCTGTGTAACTGAAAAGGATGCTGCCGTTTTCTTTGGCAGTTTTACTATTCCAAACCCGATGTTTGGAATTAAGATCCCCAGCGATGATGATGGGCTCCCTCATGCCAATGATGGCGTCTAAATCATCAAATCGTAAAGTTGTTGTAGGTGAATTGTAGGCAGCATAGATTTTAAGCTTACCAGCTGAAACTGGTGTATACTTCGATACCCGTGATCTCTAAGTTAGTGGTGGAGGTTTGGCTGTTTTTTTATATAGTTTTTGATAAAAATAGCAGTATGACTGCCCCTGAAATCCAGTCTGTGATTTCTGTGGAGCAGGCCTCTTAATTTCGGATTATCTGCAGGTCTTAGATGGATTAAATTTATTAATATAGTGTATGGGTTATCTTTGTGAGAATTCTTGGAGCTCTAAAATCTTGTTAGTTAGGCCGTTGGCATTCCAAGTGATAATTTGGGGTGAGTTTGGGAGAAGATTATTTCTGTTCATTAGTGAGTGAATTCATTTGTTAGAATAGAATGTGTTTCTTGAAGGAATCTTTTTGTAGCGGTTAGTGATGGGTTTGATTTACTAAAATCTTGAAGTCTGGTAAGAAGAGAAGCTGTAATGATTGCAGTCAAGTTAGAATGTGTTTGGTCCTGGGGGCGTTGCCTTCATCGGGCGAGCCACCTCAGCAAAGGTCCTGCCCTGGGTTGGTTATCCACTCTCTTTACCTCTACCTGAGCTTGCGGAGATTCTGCTTTCTTTTGTTGAGTGTCGTGATGTCGGAGAAACTTTGTTTCCATTAACTGTGTGCGAGGTTGAGAGGTGTACTGACTATTTCTTACCGTCATCCTTTTTCTTTTGGTAGTAGATGCACCCCCTATAATTAGTAGGGTGATGGCCACTGCAGTTGACACATTTGGCCGGGGTGGTTTTAGACTTGGAGCAGGTTTAGTGGGGTGGTTTTCACCACATTGTAAGCATTTATAGTCAGCTCTGCAAAGCCTTTGAGCATTCGCATATTTTTGACATCTGTGGCACTGACCTGATGGAACTCGTTTCTTCAAAGGTTCAGGTGTGATCTTGAGTCCACAGATCGATGTTAGATCATATATATTTTTGTAGGAGTTTGAATTTCCACACGAACACAAACTAGTGGCTCTTGTCAGTTCGTAGCATTCTGCTGACCTTAATCGATGGTAGTCCGTGGTAGCAGAGATCTGCTGCTATATCGTTACTGTTGATATCGTCTGTCACTCCTCGGAGCACCATCTTCAGATTTCTCTCTGAGCTGAGGGAGAATGTATTGGATATCCAGGGCGTCGATTGTAGCCGACTGAATTTTAATGCCTTCATCAACATTCTTCGCTCATGAGTATGTTATTTTTTCTCTCTCATAATTGATACCAGAGTCGTCCACCTGTTCTTCTCCCGTAGGACAATCACAGGCACCTCTTTCGGAGAAGTAGAGGAGTAAGTACAGGGGGCGCCCTCCTCCATACCGTCGTCCATGCGCGTCTCTACTGTTTTGCGCACATGCACCTCTTTAGAATCTGTGGGTGGGAGAATCGCCAAGTCTATTTTATATTCCACTGTTCCCATGTCTTCCCCTTCAGTTTCATCTCCTGTCATGGAATATAGGTTCAAAAATCCTAGCCACTCGTTCTCGAACTTCTTCAACGATTTTTTGAGGAGCCTCTAGGGCTAGTCAAATTTTCTATCTAAGTTTTCTATCTAAGTTTTGATTAAGATCATCTGAGTCAACGATACTCATTTTTAATTAGCTTACCTGAGTATCCGCAATTTGTTTCTTTCTTTGGATAATACTAAGTACGGCGTCTCCGAAATATCACAGATTATACAAAACTAGTGAGGCACTAATAAAAGAAAATCCTTTTTAATGAAATCCGTCCTTCCAGTTGCTTCTATTCAATTTATAAAGAAAAGACGGATTGAAAACCATGACTTTTTAAGTTGACAATTGACATTAATGGGTTCAGGGGTAAAGCAAGATGCTTTTCATATTCTCCTCTATCTGTTACGGCTACAGTGAGGGTAAAATGTTATGAGCAGTTTGCTCTCCCTGAATGGGCATGGAGATCATGCATCGCTACAGGAAGTTAAAACGGTCTTTTATGTTTGAATCAGTTCCGTTACCTCGTAGGCTACAGATTGCTGAACTAGATCATTGGGGTGTACGGACGTTTTTAGGAAAAACTTTCTTGCTAAAGATTGTAGGAAAGAGAAGAGATAAGGAATATTTGTATCTCGATGAAGTTGATTGTATCTGATGAACCATGGAGCGTTTAGAATCATTCACAGGCACTTATTTTGTACACGTTGCAGTTTGAGAATGTTAGTAATGGAGGTATGGCTCCAGGCTGGAGAAGCATAAGTTACTATGGCACGAATCGTCAGCTGGTATAAAAGCAATTTGATTCTGATGTTTAGCTTGCTGTTCCTGTTAATTAGGGGGTACATCTGGGCGATGGCTTTAGATGCCTTTGCCCACGTTGTCTTGATGTGTGGTTAAAAGTTAACCAACACAACACAAACACAACACAACCAACAACACCAAGGTATTTTGTTTCTGTCTGCCAGGATATTTTAGTATTGAATAGTTGGACGTCTCCTGCAGGAGATATCGATCTTTTCGTGAAGAGAATGGCTGAGCTTTTTTGGGGGATTCACTTGTAGTCTCCATTTGGAGAACCATTTCTCTAACTTTAAATGGTTTTCTTGAAGCTTTTTAGTAATGAGGTGTGGCCGGAGAGATCTGTCTAATAATGCTGTATCATCCGCATGCAGGGCCATGATGGATGACATTGGGTAGTGCAGAATGTCTGACATGTATATAGAGAATAGCAATCGAGCCAACAGGGATCCCTGCGATACTCCTGCCAAGATATGGCGCTAGGATGAGGTAGTACCATTGATCTTGACTTGCATGCTTCTGTTCTGTAGATATGATCTAACTAGATGTACCATTTTCAATGACATATCCGCTGAGATACGTTTATGTAGCAATCCAAAGTGTCATATTTTGTCAATGCTTTAGATAAATCAAGAAAAATAGATCCAGTGTATTGACGCCAGTTGTAGCTGGTGGTAATATATTCCACAATTCTGTGGATTTGCTGGGTTGTACTATGGTGTTGCCGAAAATCGAATTGCTCTTTAGGAGGGATGTTTAGTTCATTTACTGAAGCTTGAAGTCGTGAGAAGATGACCTTCTCTGCAATCTTACCCAAGTTGGAGATGAGACTGATAGGACGATAATTGTGAGGCAGGTGCGGGATCCTTGCTATTCTCACCCGGATGGTATCACCCTATTCTTGATGCCATCCGGACCAGGAACTTTTTTGTTCTTAAATTTTTTTATAATTTTATAATATCGTATATTTCAGCAGGTGATGTGGGTACAATATGGTCAGCACCAGTATCAGGAAATTTTAATGAGTGTCTAACCTGTCTGGGAAATGACTTTTTAAAGAGCATTTATTTTAATAATTAGTATTGCGTTATTTTTTTTTAAAATTAAGGGTGTGTTAATTTTATATTTTATATAAAAAATATTTTATATTTTTTATTTTGTAGTATATCATTTATTGAATCTTAAAAAATGCAGTATTTTATTAGAAATGTATTTTTTTATTATTATTTCTTTTTCTACAAAATTTATAGAATCTCTCAACAAAGATGATAATATATTAGCATAAAGGAAGCAGCCATTTACAATCTGGCTTTCTTTTCTAGAAGACTTTACCATTAATATCCGTGAAAATTACGTTACCCAACAATAATTATTGGGAGCTGCTCTTAATTTTACCTCCAAGAAATTAATCACATCAAAACTGAAAAATTACATCTTGATAAAACTATTAATATAAATATTCAAAGGATGAAATCTGATTTTATATTTTTAAAAGACAGTAAAATTAATGGAGTTTACACCTGCTTTTGTGTGCACGTATGGATTAAGCAAGATTTGTGAACGCGTCTTCTGCATTCATATTTCATGTTTAAATCTTTCTGTAAGCTCGCGTACTTTCCAGGTATTAATATTAATAAGATTTTACCGGGATCGAGTTAAGGAAGACCATCAGTAGCTTTTAAATCATGTTTTGTTAGTTTGGCCATTATAATGAAATAGATTGATTAGTTAAAGAAAAAAAGAATGACACAATATTTAAAACGCATGTAATGATAAATAAAAATAATAATAAATAACAATAAACAAAATATAATGAACAATAAGAAATAACATATGTAATAACAAATAATAATAAAACACACGTGATAGCGTAGTGGAAGTTACGTTTGATTTCTGAGTGTTAGGCCACCCGAAGAATGCCCAGAGTTCAATTCTACTAGCCGACTACAGGAACTTTTTATAACCCTTTCTACGACCAGTACCCGAGTTAGTCTGACACGAGCAAGAGGTTTTGTCCTCCTGAAAAACTCTTGTTTTTCGTCACGTAAACTGAAGAAAATCGACCGTAGAACCCACACTATTCCAGACAATATCATATTAGGGTTAGGGACCAAGAGATAGTAGCACTTCTGTTCACTGGATGTTGCTTAAAATTGCTGATAATCTTAAGCAACATCCAGTTTTAAGTTTTTTTCCCATAGTGTTGATCACTATGGGAAAAAAAATTCTTTTTTTTCCCATAGTGATCAACACTACTGACTATTACTGACCAATAGCATTCTTAAATAGTTGCCTAGAACACGTGGTGACAAACATGACCAAGTATTTTGCATATATGCTGCGTAAGTGAGGTTTACGTACATCTGCATAAAGGTTTCTGATATATTGCCCAGTATGTGTAGGTAGAGAGATTTTTTTCCCCGAGAAATTCTAGTTTTGCATACCATCATACTAAACGACCAGGAACATACAACTAACAAGTATGACACCTGTACAGTATGTCCTATCACAATATTAATTAGGTTTCTTAGTTTAGGATAAAGTGAGGTTAAAGTTCATCATGTTCTTTTTTATCGCCATTCTGCGAAATTTTGGGGAATAGGAAATAGAAACCATCTCATGAGTCTTCGGACTCCTTGGAGGTATCAGGAATAATAATAATAATAATAATAATAATCTCCTCATCTTTGACTGTAGGCTAACAACGTTCTTGGAGGTAACAATATATTTTAAGAATGGAATGCCTCATAGATACTAAGAAGGCATTGATAAAAGTTCCTTTGTAGGGAGAAAATCATTTGCTTGAGTTTTCTTACTAAAACCGAATTACAAGTATAATTAATATATCATACTGTAAATAAATTACGCTCAATTGTTTTACCCTACTAATTATCCTTTACTTTGAATTTAAATTATCTTTTCTCATCCAGTGTGTCCTTCCTAAGAATCTCTTAAAATGCTTATAAATGATTATTTTAATTTCTCTATAAACCAAATTTTACTTGCCTTGCTTAGCTCAACATTTTATCTCGTCTTTCTGACCGATTTTGTTTTCTTTCTGAGTGAGAATACTGAATAACTAATGTATTGGAATTAAACATGAGCATACACAAACCACTGCTTTGTTTCATAGAACAGCAATGAAATTACAAGAAAATGTAAAAAAAAAAATAAATAAATAAAATAAAATGTGAATTTGATTCATGAAAGGTAAATTTATGTAACATAATGTACAACTTACACTATTTCAAACAAATAGACCACGAGATGGCGGCACTTATCTGCCTCTCTACATCGGATACTTTTTTATAATTTGTGATAGTTTGGGGCCAGCTACTTTGATTGGGTACCTGTGGCGAATGAACTATCCGCTCAGTCTCCAAGTTAGTTAGAGCTAAAACGGCCTCGCCCACTCCCTACAGGGAATAAAAGGCGTTAGTCGATTTATTTTATTTTTATTATTTAGCATTTTGTTGCATTATCTGAAACACCACAATACCAACATCAAATATAAACGTAAGAACTAAACAAATTAAAAGTGACTTCAATATCAATCACTTACTATTGATTTTCTTTTTCTACTAAATTTTAGTAGATTTTCTACTAAAATTTAGTAGAAAAAGGTGTTGTACTATATTTCACATTAAAAATAAATATATACATATTAATATTTATTTTTTGGAGATATAACAAAATATTTTTCACAAATCTAAATAATAAAAGAAAAATTAATTTTTATTCTTACAGACAGGATCGCGTGGGTTCAAATTGTTTGCATTTAAAGTTTTAATTAAAATAATTCGAATAACGTAGTCGGAACTCTCCGCTATTTTTCTGAATCTGCTTCCGTTAATTCAAGATTACCTTAAAAATTTTTTAGATTCAATAATAAATTTTCTTTAACTAGTAGATATAAAATAATAACGAATATTTTATAATTCTATATTTTATTTTATTTTATTTAACAATTTATTATCTTTCAAATAATTTACGCGAAAATACTATATTTTGTTGCGAGTTGTTTAGTAAGATTATAATTATTATCATTATATTTAGTATATTTAATCGCTTTCATATAATTAATGTGTAATGATATATCATTGTGATGATAATTATAGGAGCTTTTCTGTTACCGTTTTATAATTAAACATAAATAATATTATAACATTTTGTCTTTTCGATTTTAATCCTTGCTGATAAAGTACATCATTACTGTTATTAATGGGTGTTCCATTCTAAATGATCACATTTCTTTAAACATGGGTTGCGTTCTCCAACAACAAATAATCTTCTTTAATGATTATACTAAGATCGTTCGGAAAGAGGTAAGTGATAAACCTTATTGTAAATGGACGAATTACAAACGCATCAGTTCATTCTAAACATTTATTTTGATAATGTAACGGAAAAGAAATGGGGAGACCGTATGATGTATATTAATAAAAAACGAATAAAAGTTAAAAATTAAGTAAATTACAAAATGAAAACTAAAATAAAATAAATAAAAATAAACGAAGTAAACAAATACAGAAAATTAAGATGAAATGGCGACTTATTATCTTTATAAAATTCAATTTTATTTTAAATGAATGTAAAGTAGATTATTTAACAGAAAATAGAATTTGAAAGCAAAGGAGTTGGCTGGATAAAAAATATATATATATTTAAAATATAAATAGAACCCGCTAAGTTAATCCCTACATTTAAGCCTTTTTTTTTTTTTGAGTCATTACTAAAAAATAGAAAAACAAAGGCTAAGTTTCTCTTTTTTTTAAATTTATTTCTTCATTAATTAACAACAGCATCTTTAAGTTACATATCATGTTTAATATCCGGGAATTTTTTCTTAAATTTTATGACTGGAAGTTGTTTCTCTGCAAACTGTAATCAGTATAAATGCAGACGTATACACTTAGTTAACTTTGCAAACAAATTGCATTTGCATCCCAACCGGTTTTTCGTTTAATCAAATATTCACGTACTTGTGAGTGAGATATAAACAATATTAATGTGACCATTATTTGATTTCTAAAATACTTTTTAATTATTTTATTTATTTTGTATTAATATTATTATTATTATTACGCGACACCTCCAAGGAGTCCAAGAATTCATCGAGGGAATATGTTTTTAATTTAAGTTCATATCGAGAAACTTATGACGATGATGTTAGTAATTTATTAAAATGCAAATGTTAAAAAATAAATACATTTATAATTAGATTTGAATGAAATATAGTTATAACTTTTCTCAAATTGTTTTTGCCTCCGAGTGGTATTTGGTATTACTAAAATTTCAAAAACATAGTACAAGAAACGAAATAAATAATTAGTTTAGCCAATTAGAACGCGCTGAAATATTTCCAATGTATTTTTCATATTCGAGTAATTATGAAGGTTACCAATGACATGGTTAACTTAGAATTAATGTATAATTAATAAATAAATTAATACATATATAAAATGATTCGCATCTGTTTTTCATGCTTGCTTGCTTGCGAAACCTTACCTGGTGCTTTTAGAAGATAATTTTGCAAGAAAAAAAAATCAGCGAAGGAAATCGAATATCCAAAAAATAATGTCGGAAAGCAGACGATATGAAGTGGTCGAAATCATCAAATTTGCCTAAAGCGCCCTCACTTATTTCTTCATGCAAATCTCTCTGATATTAAAATATATCGATGGGTTTCAACCGTGAAAAATTGACTTTCACGATCTAAATACTTTTCCACACTCTGTGCGACATATACGCTTATGTTATGTGTAAAGGATTTAATACTTTAAAACACTAGCGCTCAACTGTTTTTTTTATTTTTATTTCTTTTGATTTATTTCCAGATCAAGTGTTTCCTGTCTGTAGTAAAGTTGTTGGCAAAATAATTATTTTCAAGTACCGTCGGTTGTTGATATCGGAGCGAGTGATAAATGCAACCCCGTATAATCGCGACATTGCAATACATCAGCGTCTAGAATAGAGTAAAACCAGTAAGCACGATAGAAGAAATTAACTACAATTCGGTTAATGTTGACAAGTGTTAGACACATCACTAAATCAAGCTCAGTAAGTTTTTTTAAGCCCGTCGATGAAATGGAAGCTCAGCAGTTAATCCTCCCCCCTTCCCCCATACAATGTAAATAATTTTTATCAGGCCTCGCGCCATTTCCCCTCTCATATGACTACAGGTAATATTCAATGCTATTTATGTAATATTAAAAATTTTATTTTCGCGTTATTATATCTCTAGTTAATGAGATAGTCTTGTTTATATCAGGAGTAAGACAGGTTTCGAAGAAAGATTGTACGATGTACCCAAATAATAATTATATTTTTCTGAAAATAGGCAAGGTATGAATTAATTACAACTCTTAGGAATTAAGAATTGTAATTCTTAATTCCTAAGAGTTGTAATTCTTAATTCCTAAAACAAAAACGAAAGAATAGATGTAGATGGCGCCCCATTTCAAACCTACTTTATTACAATCTAATATTATAATTATTATATTATAGTGACTTAAATTTATTCCAATATCATGCTACACTTTACGTAAACTTGCTGTAAAACGTAGTATATTGTAGTATATTTTCATCAACGCACACTTCACGTAAACGTGAAGTGTGCGTTGATGAAAATATACTACAATTGATCTGATTTCTCTCTTCGGCTGAATATTGGTTAGCGGTGTGGGTGGAGCTTGTTGAAAGGAACGGCCATTGATCTCATCTCATCTCATCTTCCTTTTACCCTCTTTTACCTTGCGTTGTAGAGGGGTTGTTAATCATCGGACGGCAAACCGTTCACAGGATAAGGTGATCAGCCCTACGCCCCAGTGTATCCTATGATCTGTAGTGTTGAGTTCTCAAGGCCGGTTTGCCTGCTTTGTGCAATGAAAAACCCCAGGATAACCTGGGGAAAAAAACCCAGCTTCTCACGTCACCGACGGGAATCGAGCGTAGGACACTCCTTCCCCAAGCATATGGTTGCGAAGCGCACAGCCACTAGGCTAACCAAGCGGACCTTTGATTAGCCATTGATTGACGTATTATTTAGGACTGTAGGTGAATCTGTCTCTTTACTTTTCTAGCTCAGCTGCTAGGCATATTTAATATAGTCCATGCAATACTCTCATAATATCACAAAGAAGTTATTTAGTACCACGATGCTTACATTTAAAAAAACAAAACACAAAACTTGAAATAAGAACTTTCTTATATTTTTACGCACCGAATGCTAGTGGTTACCAGCTTTTAGGTGCTTTCAATATTTTGGAATTATTTTTATTATTATTCAGTAAAACACTATGGCAGAAATGAGAGAATAATATATATTAAATAGCAAAAAATTATTTTTATTAACACATTTCGATAAAATAAAGTAAATTGTAGAATAATACTTAAGTTATTACATATAATTTTCATCAATAGTGACCTGAATAATAAAACACAAAAGATAGTTGGCGCAGAGCGCCACCTTGGTTCGTGTTACACCTGTTAAGTAATAAACAAGAAGATTGTTCAGTTGACATAGAAACATTGACATCGCCTGCTCTACTTTTATTATTATTATTATTATTATTATTATTATTATTATTATTATTATTATTATTATTATTATTATTATTATTATTAAGATACCTCCAGGGAGTCAGAGTCTCATTGAGGGAGGCCACACACACACACACACACACGCGCGCACGCACACACACACACACACACGCACACACACACACACGCACACACACGCACACACACACACGCACACACACACACGCACACACACCAGCTATCATACTTATTCTTGAATTCATTCACACTGCTTGCACTCACAACATCCAAAGGTAATCCATTTCAATCACGCACCACTCCCTGAGAGAAAAATCTAACCCTCACACCCTTCTTAGCTGCATTCATTCTCAGCTTTCAAGGACACTCTCTTGTCCTTAAAATGTCCTTGTTCTTGTCCTCACTCTCCATAAAATGAAAAAAAAAAAAATCATCAACTGAAATTCTGTATGACCCTTTAAGAAGTTTCTAAGTCTCAATCATATCACTCCGCTTTCTTTTGTTTGCTAGTGTCTGCAGTGTACAAATTCTCAATCTGTCTTCATAATCAGTATTTCACAATTCTGATACCATTTTTAACACTCTCCTTTGTACTCTCTCTCTCTCTCTCTCTCTCTCCAATATATCAGAATGACAACGGAAACCAGGAGACCAGATCTGCGCACAATAGTCCAAGTGAGGTCTTATCAAGGCCTTGTAAAGAGTCAAAATAACATCGTTATCTTTACATGTGAACGTTCGTTTCAGTTGCAATTATCTTTTCAGTTGTATTTGCAATCTTTGCCACATGGACCCTAAACTTCAACTTACTATCTATTAACACTCCAAGATCTCTAGCCTCATCAGTTTCTTCTAGCCTAATCCCACCAATATAATACGACATTGGATTTTTAATCACGCCAAAGTGCATGACTTTGCATTTACTGACATTAAAGTGACATTCATTGACCCATGATCACAATTCCAGTCTATTCAAATCAATTTGCAAGTACTGCATATCAGCAGCATTCCTCATTACCCTGCCAATCTTTGCATCATCAGCAAACAGCGGTATGTTGCTTGTCAAATCCTTCCCAATATCATTAATGTATCAAATTGAATAACAGTAGATCAAGCACTGATCCTTGTGGTACACAACTGGTTACCTTAAACCTTGCAGACTCAGTGCAGTAAATGTTTCCATTTGTTCCCTGACCACTTGCACGATGGAATCAACGAATCCATCGCGCAAGTAGCGACATTACAGACTGATGGTGTTAGAATTGTATACTTTCTTGGCACACTTTCAGATTTTCTCATGCAGTTAGAGTGAAGGCTCAGTGCAATAGCTTCATTAAGCATTCCTGTTAACCAGATAATCCTTTCATGCTTATAGCTGGTCCATCTTCTTGAATGAGTCTTGAAACATGGATTACTACTTCGTTGGCCATCGATTTTTACATTTATTACAGACTGTTTCCTATCTGAAGTCTACTGTTTTTCATTATCACTGTTTCATGATGAAAAACATCACAAATTTTCTCTAAGAACATTTGATTTTTTTCACTTTCTCCTTGTGGATCTCCTCAGGAATTACGGCATTCTCCAACTGCTTTGCTATCCTCGAATTCTTGTCGAAATCTTCAGCATGCCTTTAGTTGTCGTTTAGATATTTTTTAGTAAACTATACTATTAGAATTATTAACCGAAATTATTATTTATTTTCAGAATTTTTTTTATTACGCTTTTGTTTTTGCTGCTTTGAAGTTTCATTAAAAATACACAATGTATAATTTTTATTTAACAAATTTTTAAAGAAATATCGCTAGTCGTTACAAAATTAACGCCCTAAAATTGACGCACTGCCTTTTTTAAAAATTATTATTATTATTATTATTATTATTATACCGGAGGCAAAATCAGACGACGAACTGAACAATCAAAAAAATGCAGGCGAGTCCTATAATTTTAACTCTTTAAATATACTAATCGGAAACGGTCTAGAGACCATAAAAGCCAGCTTAGTAGACCTTGTGCAAGAACTTTTTAATAAACAGAACGAACAAATAACAAAAAAACTAGCGAATATGAAGATTAGGTAAAATATAATTTAGCAGCGATAGAAGTGTTGCAAACGGTAAAAGACATTAAAATGAGCACTAACGCACCAAATGACAGGCAACCCAATTTGATGAAAGAAACATCCGAACTCCGTCAAGAACTTCATTCTCCAAAACTACAATACGAACTTTTAAATCAATAAACAACATAAAGAAGATCTTGTCATGAACGGTCTTCTAGAAACTGCGTCCACAGAAAATCTCAGAGACGTAGTTCTAAAGTTAGGTCATGCAATTGACATTCCCTTACAGCATAATGATATTCAGACCATAAATCGGATTCCCAGGAAGAACAGAAAACAAAGCTTGCCACTACCCGCTGCAGTCGTGGTTCGTCTGACAAGCAAGTCCACAAGAGACAATCTCATAAAAGCCAGCAGGCAGAAAAAACCAGTTGCCAAGGACTTGATATATATATATATATATATATATATATATAACCGGTGTTATACTCAGATAAGCTAATTACAAAGCTTTGAGGATGCAGTTGAGACATTACATCCCAGTAGTAGTATTTATCTAACATTATTTACTTAACATTCTGTAATGAATACTTGTAGTAAAAAGAAAGTGTGATAGTAATACTTCAGTTATATATTTAAATTTAAAATTATATATTTAATTTATATATTTAAATTAAAAAATATTATTATGTAAACTGCAACATAAGTAATATTGTTTAACTTGTGTAATTGTAGGCCTGTAGCTCAGTGGAAGAGGCGAGTCTCGCCTAATCATAAACAAGAAACTGTCTGCACCGGTCAAAATTAAATGCTCGGTCAGACAAGGAGACAGTCTCTCTATTTGGTCTCGCCTTAGAGCCGGTGATACGAGAAATATCTAAGCATCCCGGCATAGCGGGCACTCACATAGGAGGTGAAGGAAAAACAAAAGTGCTCGCCTATGCCGACGATATAATACTAACCGTAACTACAGCCGAGTCCTTCACACTCGCACACAACATACTCAAAAAATTTGAAAAAGCGTCAGCACTGAAAGTAAACCTTCACAAGTGCCATGCTATGTTCATCGGCAGGTGGGTACAAAGGCCCACCATGCCGAACGACATAAAAATAGACAAACACCTACCACTGCTGGGGATCGTCATAGGGGAACAAATCCAACACAGCACACAATGGGAGCTTGCACATACAAAAATAACCAAGAAAATCACACAGATGAGACACAGACAACTATCACTAACAAGTAAAGCTAAAATATGCAATCAATACCTACTGTCTAAGATATGGTACCTCATGAACAATACCAACTACAACGGTCAAGCAGTAGACAGAATACACAGAGAATGCGCAAAGTTCATCTGGGGTTCCAAATATGAACCCATCAGAAGATCCACAATATTCCATGATATTGAGGCGGGAGGACTCGGCTTAATAAACGTACACCTAAAAACTCTAAGTGCGAGAGCAAAAATCACAGAGAGAGCTTACACAGAGGAAAAAGCATGGAGCGCATATATAATATATTATATGCAGAAGATAATGCCCGACAAAGTAATATGTTCCCTTCCGCGCTCGAGTGGCAAAACACCAAGAATGTTCCACGAGATTGCGGAAGGTTACAACTTCATTAACAAATACATAGGAATAAACGAATTCTTGAAGATGAGACCTAAAGCAGCACACATCAAACTCACGCGCACAGTTATACCACCACCACAACACCGGGATATTGAAAGAGGGACATTAAGACTATCAAAGGCACTTAAAAAAGCTTTCAATCTGCCCATAAACCCCAAATTAAAAACCTTCTACTACAAAGTACACCACGCTTGTTTGCCCACCAAAATGTGGTGCACAGCGAAAGGGATCCCTCTTCAAGGCCCCTCCAGATGTCATTTTTTCCCCCAACCAGAAACACTTTACCACTTAATGATGTACTGTCCTCATACCTCCCGAATATGGAACACGGTTCAAACATTCATAAAACACAAACAACCCTTACAGAATACACATTATACTGGTTAAACGAAGGAAACATGAACACAACTAAAGCAATTATTATTATAACAACCATGTACTCGATTTGGACATACAGATGCGACAAAATTTACGGAAGGGAAACAGGACCAGACATACTCAGGAAAATAAACAACATATTAAAAGAAACAATCACCGATACCATAAACAGAAACAAAATAACAAAACACCAATGGCGGCAAATAAGTCTCATCTCGGAATTCGAAGAACAACTGCAAATCATAGAAATAAAGGACCCACCATAAATAAAAAAAAACATAAAACACACATATACACGATAAAATAAATATACATAAGCGAAAGAAAAGCATATTGTAAACTTTTTCATTAAGCTGTTTAACCATTTGTACATTAATTGCTTTATGCTATGATTAGTTGTAGTTCTGTGCATAATATTTGTCAATTATAGAGGTTGTAGTTTATTTTTATGTATCAAAAAATGTCAATGACAGTTTATATAGTGGAAGAACTTGACATTTTGCTGATCCGGTGGGTAACTCAAATATCTGCCAAAATGTAACCCTCTCTTTCTATGTTAAAACAAATACTACATATGTATATAGACATTTGCAATCTGAAAATGATAATAATGAAGCAATAAATCATGTCATGATATGCAAAAACAAGTTTTAGTAATTATATGTTAAGAATATTTATGATATGTAAAATAACTACATGTGTATGTATAAATATGGTATATGTAAATAGCGCTTAACACCTCATGATAAGTTAATAATGTATAATCCAAACTATATCTGTATAATCCAAACTGTATATGTATAATGTACAATCCAAAATGTACATTATACTGTAAATGTATAATGTACAATCCAAAATGTTTACAGTCCAAATGTAAAAGTGTCAAGTCAAACATAACAAAGGGCTATAAAGAAGTGTCTCCGAAAGAATAATTATATGTATTATAAGTAAAATAGTCATATGCATAGAAGACGTATTATATGTAAAATAGTAATAGGTGTATATGTCTCCTGGAGGAACTTTTTCTAAGCCTTTCTTCGACCAATTCCCGAGTTAGTCGATCTCTGCCACGGGCAAGCGGGTTTTTCATCCCGGAAACTCGGGTTTTTATCCCGTAAACTCAAGAAAATCGATAGTAGTAGCCACATTATTTTATACAGTAAAAATATCTTATTAGGGTTAGGTACCAAGAGATGGCAGCACTTGTTTGCTAGCCTCTTCATCGGCGGTTGCTATAATTAGTGATAGACATGGGCAAGCTATCTCTGATTGGCTACCGATGGAGATTGAACTGCCCACTCAGTCTCCGAAAACTAGTTAGGGTATAAAGGCCTCGTCTACTCCCTATAAAGGGAATAAAAGAAGGCATTAGCTGATTTTTTTTTGTGTAATTGTGAGTTTATTAAGTGTAAAGTATTATTGTGATTATTATTAATGGTAATAATACAAGCTTTTTACTCGTGTCAATGAGAAATTCTGCAAAAGATAATGATATTACGAGTAATTATAATTTTCACTGAACCATTTGCAAGACAAAGTTGTATTGTTGCCTAAATTTTAGTATATTCATGTAATTATTTGAGAGATAATAAACTATTATTATTTAAAATAAATAAATTAATAAAAATAAATATTTATCAGGAAAAAAATATATTTTACATCAATTCACATTAGTTTGTATTAATCCAAAATTCTCTCCAATTGGAATGTTATGATGTAAATAAATTTGCTATTTCCTATGCGCCTTGCTTCTGCGCATTCCAAAGAACGTACGTACTCGTAACTACTCCTGGCGTTATTAAGCGATATTAGGTTTTTTTTCCATTTCATTTCTTTCTTCTTTTTTCCCCTTTTTCTTTCTCTCCATTACCTGTAACTTTTGATGTCAGTAAACTTCCATATGTTACAAATGATATGAAGTGAATCATATTTTCAGCAAACCATTTAATATATAAATAACTTCAAACTCCTTATAGGAATTTATGCATTTTTATGCTCACGAATAAATTTCCATCGGCTGCTTAAAGCGTTGTTTTCTGATTTAGCTGACAGTTTGAACAATCGCTCCATTATAATAAAAGTATTATGTTTTCAAAGTGACATGCGCATTTTTTTTAGCTTTCTAGAACTATAAAGCGATACGAATCTTTGCTCTTTTAAATAATTCTTTTACAGACTAAAGCTTCTAAAAAATAAATTCAGTTCGCATAGCCATTATCCTGTCAATCAAGTCAATAACAATACTTTTAATCTGTCAGTTCTTGTCTAAGGAAGCTCTTATTACAAAGAAAGTAAACACAATGCATCACCGAGTAGTTTGTGTCGATATTAACAAAAACCTCTGGAGAATTTTCTCCATCTCCGTTCGCAAAAAGCCTACTAAAGTATGCAAATTTCTACTGAACTTGCCAGTTGTCAGATTCGTGTTGACTTTCAATATTAATCGAACATAAAACATGTTGTGAAAAGAAGAAAAGATATAAATGAAACTAGGACTTACAAAAGTTATGCACCAATTCACTGCTGTTTACAGTTCTGGAATCATTATCAGAAAGTTGCTTCTTTACGGATAATTTCTTTTAAATTATGTATACATAACAAAGCATATGAAATATATTTTATTTTGTTAGTAAAATTATAAATCTAATAAAATTGTCCAAAAGTACTACAGTAATCTGTTTATAATCGTGTAATAAATTATATTATTAATCTTATTATATTATTGTAATTTATTACAATAACATAATTGTAATCAATTATTAATATTATTTTAATATTATTAAAATTTGTTACTTAAAATGTGAATAAATTATTTTACTGAAGTATTAAATTAAAATCGATTTTTCTTAGATTTACTATTTTTAATAATATTATTTTGATTGATTTTAGCAAATTAACACATGAAATTATTATTTTTGAATAGGGATAATGAGTTAGTCCATTAAAATCTATTAATTACTGATTAAAATATTCACTGTGTGTAAGTTAACATATTAAAATAAATTAATTTATGTAGAAAGTTGAAATTTATGTAGAAATTTGAATAAATAAATTAATTTATTAAAAATTAGGGAGGCTTCAAAGTGATTCAGTTTGTATTTCTTCTGTGGTTGGGTGGAATTTGGAAAAAATAGTAAAATCTCGTACATAGAACTGGACACATAACACTAATATTTTATGGAAGTCAGTTTGAATTTTTTAAAGGATGCTCTGGTTTCAACAATGGCCATCCTTTATAATACCATAAGGACAGAGAGGTTGCTGAGAAAAATACATATATTTTAATGTTTGCAAAAACATTTAACTAATTTCCAATCTATTCTCAAATTAATCTATTCTTCAAATTAATTTGAAGATACGAAAAAGTTTGAGTTGTGTACAGGACAGCAACACCAGGGAGAAGGAACCTGTGCTCAATACTGATAGCATTACTGTTTGCTTCTTTATATCAACGATATTATCACTGAACTGCTGGGAGATATTTAGATGTTTGCGGATGATTTAAAGATGGATGGGGTTATTAGTAATAATGCCAGTGTACAAGCTCCTCAGGGTAATCTGAAAAGTCAAATAAATGAATGGTTTGCCGATTTAAAGTCGCAAAGTGATTTGAATTTTGGGATCCATAGATTGGAGAATGCATATTCTATTAGAGGAACTAGCTGGAAGAATTGGAGAAGGCAAGGGACTTCGGGTGACTTGATAAAGTTTGAAGTTCGAAGGTGGTTTAGGCGATATATTACGAAGGCAATCAAGATTGCCCTAGTTCTGATGAGGACGGTGACTAGTAGTGATAAAAAGTGAAACGGCTGGTGGTTCTATTGCGTAAAGTCCTGATTACAACATTATTATTATTATTATTATTATTATTATTATTATTATTATTATACTTATGTGGTAATTAGGATTTGAAGGGGATGAAGAATGTTTAGAGACAGTTCACAGACAGATAAGAAAAATTTATATCAGAACTGTGAAATGTTAGCGAACAGGATAGATTGAAGACATGTGGTCCAGAGATTGGTGGTGGCTAAAAGACGAAGGCATGATTAGAATGTTTAAGGTGTTTGGAGTTATTTACCAGATGGATGTGGGAGATATTATAAAAATGGTTGAGCAGGGAATGGATAAGGACATATGTTTCTGGAATGTGTTGTGAATGCTGAGTACGAATCATTTTAAGGTCCGATATGATAGATATTTTGTTGACTTAGAACATTTTACAATGAGTCATGACTCTGTGTTGTTACAACAACTTACCTAGAAGTTCAGAGGACATATGTTTAGTTCGCCAAATAACACAAAGGATCCCTTTATTGTTGACGCATACATTGAAAAATACAAAATAGGAAATTTTAAATATCTTTATAAGGCTTTGATACGACAACATCTGGAAAGCTGTGCAAATGTTTGGCCACCTGAATTTTCTTCGGGATGTGGAAGTAGTGAAAGGCATCCATAGGCATGTGAGAAAGATGGTGAATGATCTGTGGAATGATCTCCATGAATATAAATTGAAGATTTGTGAATTATGAAGTCTGGCTATAGAGGTGTGGTTAGCATCTCCGTGAGTTCAAGACGTCTTGCCTGAAGAGCATTGAGAATGTGAGGGCTGGGTTGTCAGTAAGTCGTCAGTGCTTTATTAGTGAAGATTTTAAGGAGAAATATGATAAGCATCGTATGAATGTAAGTATTGTATACGGAACTGTTTCATCCAGACGCCAAGTTCTAGCAGGTGTACCTCAAGGTTCCCTTCTAGCCCCGCTACTGTTCTCAATCTATGTAGCAGACATCCCTTTAAACTCAAGAACAACCATTACGGCCCTGTATACCGATGACACCGCTATTCTAGCAAGATCCATTGGCTATCGTCTGGCAATCAGCAGACTCCAGAACAGTATAAGTAAACTGGAAAAATGGTTCACCGACTGGAGGATTCAAGTAAATCCCCACAAAAGTTCAGCCATATTATTCTCTAGAAGGAAGGTTCACATTAGAGAAGACATCTTGCTTTCTGGTCAAAAGATCCCATGATATAGGAGTATAACTGTAGTATAACATATAGGAGTACAACTGGATAAAAAAAAAAACTCTTATTTAACAGTCACATCAAACTCATATGCTCCAAGATATCCAAAGTAATAGATCAACTCTATCCCTTGATGAACCGCAAGAGTAAACTAAACATACAAAACAAACTGCTACTTTACCGGATGGTAATACGTCCGGTTATCACTTACGCCTCCCCATCATACTGTACATACTACTGTAAACACAAAAATACAATCTAAAATTAATGTAAAAATTAATACAAATGAAATTTACAAAATTAATTTTCAATCTTTGCTTGTGCTGGGTTGTGGATCGTCAAGGTCATGTTCGTGGGTTGAGTTAGGAAATGTTCTCTTGATGGGAAACATGCTAAGCTTTGTTTGAACAGTTTGTTTCTTTTTTTCTTCATAATCTCACGATAACAACGCACAGCATCATGAATGATACGTTCAACCTTTGTGAATAGTTCGACATTAGGGTCCATTGCTTCGAAACTGGCGAGAGCTTTATTCACTTGCGAAAAAGAATCTCATAAACTCTTTGCAGTGAATTTCTTTTCTGGGTCTTCTTCTTTCTCTTCTTCCTCTCTCGGTTTTTCTTCTGACACTCTCTGTGCTTCCAATTCAGTCAACTCTTCATCCGAAAGTTCTTTTATTTCACAACCTAGTAACTCCTCTACGTCTTCTATTTCACATTATAATTTAAGATTTTTTGCAAGTTTAACTATTTTTTCTGCAATCACTTCCAGTTCCTCTCCTTTTTCAAATCCTTCAAATGTATTCGCATAACATTTTAGACAATTTTTCCAAATTCCCGACATACAATTCTTTGTAACACATTCCCATGCGGTCGAAATATTCTTGATACACTGAAGAATGTTGTACTGCTTAAAAGTCTCGCAAAGATAAATCAGCATCAGAATCCATCGCTTCGATAGCTTGTGCGAATGTCGTTCTGAGGTAATGAGCCTTGAATGCTGAAATAGCACCCTGATCCATGGGTTGAATGAGAGCGGTTGTGTTAGGTGGCATAAAAACCACTCTAACATCATGTTGAAGGTCGTCCAGATGAGGAGGGTGGTCAAGGGTATTGTCCATAATCATAAACTCTTGAAAGGGATACCTCTCTCTCTTCCCACAATATTCACGAGCCTGGAGAATAAAGCAGTTCATGAACCAGTCTTCGAACACTGCTTGAGTCATCCAAGCTTTAGGGTTTGAACGGTAGAAAACGAGCAGTGTGTGCTTGTTGATGTGCTTAAATGCACGAGGGTTTTCTGAACGATAAATGAGAAAAGGCTTCGGCTTAAAACCCGCGGCATTCCCACCAAGCAACAAAGTCAACCGATCCTTAAAAGCTTTGAATCCTGGCATCCTTTTTGCTTCTTGGTGTACGTACGTACGATTAGGCATGCGTTTCCATTGCAAGCTGTTTCCATTCACCTTCTTCTTTGATTAAAGAGTCGAAACTATCAACGAATATCTGGGCTTCATCTTCATCTGCACTTTCTGCTTCTCCTGTGACACGTACATTGTGCAAAGCAAATCTTTTTTTAAAACGCTTAAACCATCCAGTACTAGCCTGAAAATCTTCTGCGTAATCATCTCCGGCGCGTGATTTTAAACTCTGAAACAGACTTCTAGCCTTCGCTTGCACTGTGCAAAGGCTCATGGGTGAATTTTTCTGTATTAAAACTTCCATCCACATAAACAACAATTTCTCCGTTTCATGGATGGGTCCCTGTCGTTGTTTGGTTAAAATTGTAGACTTCATAGGTGGGGAACCTTTCACAGCTTCCCGAATTCTTTCTTTGTCCTTAAGTATCGTAGATACCGTGGAATGTGATAACTTCAAGTCACGTGCTATTGTATTCACATTCTTTCAGCCTTCATACTTCTGGATAACTTTCATTTTACACTCTAAATAAACAGTTTTCCTTGACTTCTTAGCTGGCGTATCTGTAGATGAAGGTATTTTCCTTTTACTAGACATTTTATGGGTAGTATTTCAGTAGAATTTTAATTAATACACCACACGCAACAGATGCTTGAAAGCGACTGAGTGTACGAGAGAGATACTTATCGTACGATAACTATCGTATCCCATAGTTATCGTACGCGCAGCTGTCTGATTTATTATTAATTTATTCATTAATTTATTATTTGTGTGTGTGTGTGTGTGATCGTAAGTGCGGACGGTCGTAAGTTCGTCTTGAAAATGACTGCACGAACCAAGTAAAATGAAACACATCTCTACAAACATAAAATACCTAAATTCATTTTAATATGAAGTGAAGATACGTACCCCTCCCCCATTTCCTCACAGGGCGAGCTAAAAGCTCATAATATTTTCCCCTTCATTGTATCCTACATATCAGACAACGGGGAGTACAAAAAGTATCTTGCTTCACCCTATGAATCAGAAGGAGGATTTTGGAGGATTTTAGATGTGTCATCTAAAATCCTCCAAAAAAGCTTCAGAACTTCCTTATCATACAGCACATTTCCTCTAACGAAACGTTGGATGACTTTTATGATATTAAAATGTAGTAGGATTCTAGACATGGCTAACGATTAACAAATTAATGCCTAATAATTAATAAACTAACAATTTTTAAGAATTATTTAAAAAACTATTTCAAGTTGGTCGGTTAATGTGCTAAAAGACCTTGTTGACAAAGTTTAGGTTGACGTAAATGCAGCAAAAGGTATGGGATCGAGAGTTAATACCGTGTGCGAGTGAGAGAAATATTTATTAATTGTTTTTATTGTTTAAAAGTAAGTATTAATTCTGATATTCACATTCTGTGAATAACCGAGGCCTTAGACAATTCTCTTGATTAAACGGATTTTTTTTGTGTGTGTTGTTTAATCGGTATTTCCATCTCTGTCATATGCCGCTCTTTCTCGTCGATCTTATGTCTTAATCTTACCACAACACGATGCTTTAGTAGGGGGTGTAGTTTGATGTTTAATCCAAAATCAATGAACGTTCCTTAATGACTTCAGTAATGGAGTCTTCATTGCCTCGCGAATTCTGAACACCCTGTTCTTTCTTTAATTCAATCACTCGACTGTGAAAACTTTCTCAACTTTCTGTCGTCACCTGCATCGCCAATACGCGTTCATTCGATTTCGATTTAGGTACATCTTCTTCTTCTTCATCGTTATGCTAAAGCAATCATTTTTCACCGACTGACATTTGACTCTTTATTCATATGGATCACGGTTTTTTCTCCCCTTGAAAATATGCGCTTAGTGTTAAGTAGCCTACAAAAACGACCGTATGGTAAATGCAATTTCAAGCAGGGAAATAAACAACGAATAATTAATAACCATTGGTGGTTATTAATTATTCGGTTGGTCATGTGGTCTACACAAGTCCAATGTCGTTTCAGCGCGTATAAAACTATGATGAGTCACTCTCTGCATTACCGTTTGGTGGCGCGTCGAGTGTTGAATTTTCTCATAGTGTAATTATTGGGGAAAAAGTGGGTTAGTTTATCAAGCGCTTTTAATGAAGAAAAATGAGTTTTAGTTGTGATCCAAATGTTAAATATTTATTCTTCATAGCTGTAAACTTTTATGCTATAGATTCGAAAATTAAATAGTTATAATTCGTCAAGGCGTAGATGAAATTATTTTCTGCACTCACTCCCTTAATAACAATATCATAGTAGCTAAGTTTCGTAAATAGATCTTGCCTGATGAACTTTTATTTTAAACTGGGTAGATCCGCTTTTCTACCATATGCGCAAATTTGGGAGTGGTTAACACGATTTCAAGATGGTAGAGATTCAATAAAAGACGATCCACGACTAGGGAGGTCGTGGAACACTTTCTTAAATGTGAAACACTTTTTCTCACAAATTCACCACAATACAAACACTCATTGTGCTCGATGGATTGGCACTTGTGGACGTTTTTGTTTTCGAAATAAATTATTCATCATTCTGTAGTTGCTCTTTATTATGATACGATGTATCACTACCTGATACTCCAGAAAGGCTGTCGGATCATAATACGTTTGTATTGGTATCAGGGGAATTTTAAGTATTAGACTCGCACCAGTTAGGGATTAGTCCGGGAATTTTATAATGTCCATATATGATACATCTTCAAGCCATTTCAAGAGATCCATTAGATAGAATATTAGTCTCAAACTCAGATTTCATTGTCCAGTCTCAAACTGGACAATGAAATTCATCTTCCTAAAGACATTGATAAAACATCCATGTCTGTGATTGGATTCTAATCCATAGCTGGTTTGAGAGTGAATTCGCTACCAGACCACTTTGGTGAACAGAATAAGAATTTCGTTTTCGATCAATGGACACTACTTATTTTCAAAACTTGTGTTTATTGATCGAAAACGAAATTCTTATTCTGTTTCGCTATATGTTCTAACTATACTAAGGACGTGCAAAGGTTTCAGCACGTCCTTGTAGAAATACTTTTAAATAGGAAAAAACACAATCCATATAACGACGCTGTCCGCGCGGTTAGCCGAGTGGCTATGCGCTTCGCAACCATATGCCTGGGGAAGGAGTGTCCTAGGTTCGATTCTGTCGA